>NC_067398.1:274557040-274878796 GCF_016432865.1 Antechinus flavipes
TGCTCTTGGATAGGCCAAGCGAATATAATAAAGATGACAATACTCCCTAAACTAATCTATTTATTTAGTGCTATACTAATCAGACTTCCAAGAAAATATTTTAATGATTTAGAAAAAATAACAACAAAATTCATATGGAACAATAAAAAGTCGAGGATCTCAAGGGAATTAATGAAAAAAAAATCAAATGAAGGTGGTCTAGCTGTACCTGATCTAAAATTATATTATAAAGCAGCAGTCACCAAAACCATTTGGTATTGGCTTAGAAATAGATTAGTTGATCAGTGGAAAAGTTTAGGTTCACAAGACAGAATCGTCAACTATAGCAATCTAGTGTTTGACAAACCCAAAGATTCTAAATTTTGGGATAAGATTTCATTATTTGATAAAAACTGCTGGGATAAATGGAAATTAGTAAGGCAGAAATTAGGCAAGGACCCACACTTAACACCACATACCAAGATAAGATCAAAATGGGTCCATGACCTAGGCATAAAGAACGAGATTATAAATAAATTAGAGGAACATAGGATAGTTTATCTCTCAGACTTGTGGAGGAGAAAGAAATTTGTGACCAAAGATGAACTAGAAACCATTACTGATCACAAAATAGAAAATTTTGATTATATCAAATTAAAAAGCCTTTGTACAAACAGAACGAATGCAAACAAGATTAGTAGGGAAGCAACAAACTGGGAAAACATCTTTACAATTAAAGGTTCTGATAAAGGCCTCATTTCCAAAATATATAGAGAACTGACTCAAATTTATAAGAAATCAAGCCATTCTCCAATTGATAAATGGTCAAAGGATATGAACAGACAATTTTCAGATGAAGAAATTGAAACTATTACCACTCACATGAAAAAGTGTTCCAAATCACTATTGATCAGAGAAATGCAAATTAAGACAACTCTGAGATATCACTACACACCTGTCAGATTGGCTAAGATGACAGGAAAAAAAATGATGAATATTGGAGGGGATGCGGGAAAACGGGGACACTGATGCATTGTTGGTGGAGTTGTGAACGAATCCAGCCATTCTGGAGAGCAATCTGGAATTATGCCCAAAAAGTTATCAAACTGTGCATACCCTTTGATCCAGCAGTGTTTCTATTGGGCTTATACCCCAAAGAGATACTAAAAAAGGGAAAGGGACCTGTATGTGCCAAAATGTTTGTAGCAGCCCTGTTTGTAGTGGCTAGAAACTGGAAAATGAATGGATGCCCATCAATTGGAGAATGGCTGGGTAAATTGTGGTATATGAATGTTATGGAATATTATTGCTCTGTAAGGAATAACCAGCAGGATGAATACAGAGAGGCTTGGAGAGACCTATATGGACTGATGCTAAGTGAAATGAGCAGAACCAGGAGATCATTATATACTTCGACAACGATATTGTATGAGGATGTATTCTGATGGAAGTGGATTTCTCTGACAAAGAGACTTAACTGAGTTTCATTGGATAAATGATGGACAGAAACAGCTACACCCAAAGAAGGAATACTGGGAAATGAATGTGAACTATTTGATTTTTTATTTTCTTCCTGAGTTATTTTTACCTTCTGAATCCAATTCTCCCTGTGCAGCGGGAGAACTGTTTGGTTCTGCAAATGTGTATTGTATCTAGGATATACTGCAACATCTTTAACATATATAGGACTGCTTGCCATCTTGGGGTGGGGAGGGAGGGAGGGGAAAAATGAAACATAAGTGATTGCAAGGGATAATGCTGTGTAAAAATTATCCTGGCATGGATTCTGTCAATACAAAGTTATTATTAAATAAAATTAAATTTAAAAAAAAAAAAAGAAAATTAGCCTGCTTCCAGCAGTATAATAAAATCTTTACTTTTTGATGTGAAAAAAAAAAGATTAATGCAGACTCTTATTATTCTTTTTCCTAGCATTTTTGTTGCTAAGTTCCCTAGCAAGGGATTGTAAGATTTAATCCTACAAGGAGATGTTATGGCCAGAACTTGAAACAAGGTACTAAGTGGAATTTAGGAGACAATAGTTAAATCTAGTTTAGCATTGATTTAATCCTACAACAAATAATGGTTTCCTAGTGACATAATGATTGGTTTGTAACTCAGTGCGGGGCATATAAGGAGAAGCTTTCAGGTCCAGAAAGGACAAGCACACTAGAAGCTCTCAAAGACTGAGACAGATTCATTCCCTTGTCCACCTTAGTGGTGGCTGGAGACTAAAGCAAAAATCTTTGGATTCGGAGAGATTCAGAGGGCAGAAAAGGAGGCAAGAGCTCAAGCTCTCAGAACCAAGGAGAGATAGGCCTCTAAGAAAGCTAACCTGGTGCCAGGAAAGGAGACAAGACTTGGAAAGAAACAATAAAGAATTTGGACTTTAATTCCTGGTTGCACTTGTGATGATTACTGAACTGAAACAAAAGCTGCCTCCAGAGACTCCAAGAAAACCTCAACAGAGAACATTACATTTTAGAGAGAACATTACATTCTCCTTCATTTTATGGGTCTTCTCTTTTTCCAGCTCTTTCTCTGATAGACAAGGCAGCCACAGTTACTTGGCATCCATCTGATTTCTTCTCTATCTGTAGAGATACAAGCAAACCCTTTCCGCAAGCAATAAACCTATCTGGTCCCTTTCATTCACCATTTTCTGGATCTTTCCTCTTCAAAAACTGGGTAAATATCACCAAATTGCATATCAGGAGTATGTATCAGAAGACCTGATGTTACTACTTCTCCTGGGTGATAGATCACACATTGTCTACCTATATTAGTGATTGGGATATTAGTTCCAAGTTGCCTATTTCATTAGGCTTATATTCTACAGAGTTCACTATACTCAGAAAGCCACAGACTTCTGGAGGTAGAGCCAAGATGTCAGAGATGACACACATTTCTCTCTGACCTTCTTTATAATCCTCACAATAATTACAAAATTCAGCCTCTGAATTATCTCAGGACTGGCAGAATCTACAAGTATTGGGAGTGCAACATCAGCAGAAGATAATTTCAAAGATCTCCAGAAAAGGTATGTTTCAATTGGAAATGGGAGGGAGACAGCCAGAGCAACCAGCTGAGTACAAACACCAGCAAAGAAAGCACAGAGTCTCAGGGCAGAGCATTCTCAGTGTAGTAGTGCAAATTGCACATGGCAAGGAATTTACAGGAGGAAACAGACTAGAAAATATCTGTTTTAATTTGAAACAGGAGGGTAGCAGCCTAACACAAATAGTTGATCATAAATGCCAGCACAAACAGTACAGAGCCCTGGAGCTTTCTGACTCCCCCAGCATTGCAGACACCCACATGGCAGAGAATCTCCACAGGAGAAATTTAAAGGAATCTACAGCAGTGCTGGCATCTTTGCCCTGGTTACAAGCCAGTAGATCAGAAGAGAAGTTATAAAACATCCAACACAAACACAAAAGATCAATAAAGAACCCCGAGATGCCAGAATCACAGAGAACCTGGGCATACCCACCTAGAACCAGTAGTAAATCAGCACTGACTCAACACAGCTTGGTTGCTTGAAAAACCTTTCCTGCCCTAAAGGCAGACCTTAATTAAAAAAAAAAAAAGAGTAAAAAAAGTAAATTGGACTCTCACAAGTGACAGATTTTATGGCAAAAGAGAAGAACAGATTTCAAAATCTGAAGAGACTAAAGGCAAACTGTCTCCAGATGAAGCCCCAAAAGGTGATATAACTTGGTCCACATTACACAAGGCTCTCCTAGAAGAAATTAAAAAGGATCTTAAAAGAGAGCTAGAAGAAAAATGGGGAAAATAAATAAAAACTTTGCAAGAGGTTTTGGAAAAGGCAACACAAAATAGATTTAGTGAAATTTAAAAAGCATACAACTCAATAAAAGAGAGATTTGATAAAATGGAAAGACAGGATTTGTGAAATAGAAAAATAAAAACTCCTTAAAAAACAGAATTTGTGAAATGGAAAAAGAAAATAACTCCTTAAAAACAGAATTTGTACAATGGAAAAAATTCCATAGAACAAAACAAGTCATTTATAAATTCAATTGGACGAATACAAAAAGAAGCAAAAAAAAATAAATAAACAAAATAACACACTAAAATTCAGAATTGAACAAATGGAAATGAATAACTTAATAAGACAATAAAAATCAGTCAAGGAAAACCAAACAATAGTAAAAAATGTAAAATATCTAATGGGGAAAACAACCAACTTGGAAAATAGATCCAGGAGAGACAATCTAAAGATTATTGGACTCCCTGAAATACATGATGAATAAAAGAGCCTAGACACTATTTTTCAGGAAATCATCAAAGAGAACTGCCCAGATATCATAGAAACAGAAGGTAAAATGACCATTGAAAGAATTCACCAAACATCTCCTGAAAGAGACCCCAAAATTAAAACTCCAAGGAATATCGTGGCTAAATTTGAGAACTATTGGACCAAGAAAAAAAAAAATATTGCAAGAAACCACAAAGAAACAATTCAAATACTGAGAAGCCAGAATAAGGATTACTCAGGACATAGCAGCTTCCACTTTAAAGGATTGAAGGGCCGGGAATCTGTTATTTCAAAAGGCAGACGATCTTGAAATGCAGCCAAGAATAAATTACGCTGCTAAACTGAGCATTTTCTTTCAGGGAAGAAGATAGACATTCAATCAAATTGGTGAATTCCATGTATTTTTGATGAAAAGATCAGAACTAAACAAAAAATTTGATCTGCAAATATAGAACTCAAGAGAAGCATAAAAAGATTAAAAAAAACTCTTGAGAACTGTATTTCTGTTATGGGTTTACATTGAGAATACATATATAATCTGATTTTACTATTATAACATAAAAAAGAAACTAGAGATGGAAAGGGGATTGTAACAGGAAAAGAGGGGGAAAGTGGAGGTAAAATGAGGGAAATCACATCTCAGGAAGAAGCAAAGAAAACCCATATGATAATTGAGGGAAAAAAGGGAGGATAATGAATATTGTGTGAATATTAGTCTCATTAGATTTGGCTCAAAGAAAGAATATTAGATATATTTGGTTTCTCCAAAAAATATCTCTCACCTTATAGAAAGGTGGGAAGGGAAGGGGGAACAGATATGGGGCAGGCTAAATAGAAGGGAAAAGAGAAATAGTGGGGGAAAGGTATAAGAAAGAGATAGGGTCTCTAAAAGGGGAGGACTTCTTGAGGCAAGTAGTGCTCATAAGTAAAATACTGGGGAGGAGGGAAAGGGGAAAAGGAAAAAGAAAAGTATAATTTGTACTTACTAAGATGGCAGAAAATACAGAATTAGTAGTTTTAAGTGTAAATGTGAATGGGGTGAACTCTCCCATAAAACATAAGCAGATAGCAGAGTGGATTAAAAGCCAGAATCCCACAATATGTTGTTTACAAGAAATACATTTAAAGCAGAATGATACATACAGAGTAAAAGTAAAAGGCTGGAGTAGAATCTATTATGCTTTAGGTGAAGTTAAAAAAAAAAAAAAAGCAGGGGTAGCCATACTCATGTCAGATTAAGCAAAAGCAAAAATTGATCTGATTAAAAGAGATAAGGAAGAAAACTATATGTTGCTAAAGAAACCATATATAATGAAGCAATATCAATATTAAACATATATGGACCAAGTGGTATAGCATCTAAATTCCTAAAGGAGAAGTCAAGAAAAGTGCAAAAAGAAATAGACAGTAAAACTATAATAGTGGAAGATCCCAAACGTGCTCTCTCAGAATTAGGTAATTCAGACTACAAAATAAATAAGAAAGAAGTTAAAGAGGTAAATAGAATACTAAGATAACTAGATATGATAGATCTTTGGAGAAAATTGAATGGAGACATAAAGGAGTACACTCTCTTTTCTGCAGTTCATGGAATCTATACAAAAATTGACCGTGAATTATTAAGATCTCAAAATCAAATGCAGAAAGGCAGAAATAATAAATACATTTTTTTTCAGATCACAATACAATAAAAATTACATTCAATAAAGGGCTAGGGAAAAATAGATCAAAAAGAAATTGAAAACTAAATAATCTCATCCAAAAGAATGAATGGGTGAAATAGCAAATCATAGAAACAATCAATAATTTCATTCAAGAGAATTACAATGATGAGACAACATACCAAAATTTGTGGGATGTAGCCAAAGTGGTAATAAGGGGAAATTTTATATCTCTAGAGGGTTACTTGCATAAAATAGAGAAAGAGAAGATCAATAAATTGGGCTTACAACTAAAAAAGCTAGAAAAAGAACGAATTAAAAATCCCCAATCAAATACCAAACTTGAAATTCTAAAAATCAAAGGAAAGATCAATAAAATTGAAACTAACAAAACTATTGAATTAATAAATAAAACTAAGAGTTGATTTTATGAAAAAACCTACAAAATAGATAAACATTTAGTTACTTTGATTAAAAAAAGGAAAGAGGAAAATCAAATTGTTAGTCTCAAAAATGAAAAGGGAGAACTATTCACCAATGAAGAGGAAAATAACCAATCATCAGGAATTATTTTGCCCAACTTTATGCCAATAAACTTGACAACCTAGGTGAAATTGAGGAATACTCAAAAATGTAGATTACCCAGATAAAGAGAAGAGAAAATAAATTACTTAAATAGTGCCATTTTAGAAAAAGAAATAGAACAAACTATTAATCAACTCCCTAAGAAAAAATTCCCAGGATCAGATGGATTTACATGTGAATTCTACCAAACATATAAATAACAATTAACTCCAATACTATGTAAACTATTTGAAAAAATAGGGAATGAAGGCATCCTACCAAATTCCTTTTATGACACAGACATGGTACTGCTCCAGGTAGGATAAAAACAGAAAGAAAATTACAGACTAATCTTCTTAATGATGCCAAAATCTTAAACAAAATATTAGCAAAGAGATAATCATCCCTATGATAATACACCATGGCCAAGTAGGATTTATACCAGGAATGCAGGACTGATTCAATATTAGGAAAATTATTAGCACAATGGACTATATCAATAACCAAATTAACAAAAACTATATGATCATTTCAATAGATACAGAAAAAGCATTTGATAAAATCCAACAGCCATTCCTAAAAAAATACTAGAGAGTATAGGAATAAATGAAGTTTTCCTTAAAATATTCAGTAGCATCTATTTAAAACCATCAGCAAACATCATATGTAATGGAGATAAACTAGAACCTTTTTTAGTAAGATCAGGGGTGAAACAAGGTTGCCCACTATCACCATTGTTATTCAATATTGTATTAGAAATGCTAGCTTTGACAATAAGAGAAGAAAAAGAGATTAAAGAAATTAGAGCAGGTAATGAGGAAACCATATTATCACTCTTTTCAGATGATATGATGGTATGTATAATTAGAAAATCCCAGAGAATCAACTAAAAAGCTATTAGAAATAATTCACAACGTTAGCAAAGTTGCAGGATACAAAATAAATCCATATAAATCACCAGCATTCGTATACATCATTAACAAAATTCAACAGCAAGAGATACAAAGAAAAATTCCATTTAAAATAAATATTGATATTATAAAATATTTGGGAATGTATCTGCCAAGGGAAAGTCAAGAACTATATGAGCTCAAAACACTTTCCACACAAATAAAATCAGATCTAAGCCATTGGGAAAATATCAAGTGCTCATGGATAAGTCAAGAGAATACAATAAAGATAACAATACTCCCTAAAGTAACCTGTTTTTTAGTGCTATACTAATCAAACTCCCAAGAAACTATTTTACTGAACTAGAAAAAAATAATAACAAAATTCACCTGGAAGAAGAAAAGGTCAAAATTTCAAAGGAATTAATGAAGAGAAAAGAAAATGATGGTAGCCTAGCTGTACCAGATCTAAAACTATATTATAAAACCGTGGTGATCAAAACCATTTAGTAATGGCTAAGAAATAGACTAGTTTACCAGTGGAATAGGTTAGATTCATAGAACAAAAGAGCCAAACCTTCCATCTTTTCAGATAATAATTCACAATTTGAAAAAAACCTGGGAAAATTGGAAACCAGTATGGCAAAAAGTAGGCATACACCCACACCTAACACCGTATACCAAGATAAGGTCAAAATGGGTTCATGATCTAAAATAAAGAATGATACTATAAACAAATTCGAAGAACATAAGATAGTTTATCTCTCAGATTGTGAAGGAGCAAGAAATTTGTGACCAAAGGAGAACTAGAGGTCATTATTGATCATCAAGTAAATAATTTTTATTATATTAAGTTAAAAAGGTTTTGTACAAACAAAACTAATACAAGACAAGTCTAGAAAGGAAGCATTAAACTGAGAAAACATTTTTATATCTGATAAAGGCCTAGTTTCTAATATATAGAGAGAATTGACTCAAATTTATAATAGTTCAAGCCATTCTCCAATTGATAAATGCTCAAAGGATATGAGCAGACAGTTTTCAGAAGAAGAAATTGAAACTATTTGTAGTCACATGAAAAGGTATTCCAAATCACTATTGATCAGAGAAAAGCAAATTTAGACAACTTTGAGGTATCACTACACACCTGTCAGATTGGCTAAGATGATAGGAAAAGATAATGATGAATGTTGCAGGGGATGTTAGAGGGGAAAACTGGGACATTGAAACATTGTTGGTGGAATTGTGAACAGATTCAACCATTCTGGAGAGCAGTTTGGAACTATGCTCAAAAAGTTATCAAATTGGGCATACCTTTGATCAAGCAGTGTTTCTATTGGGTTTATATCCCAAAGAGATCTTAAAAAGAGGAAAGTGACCCACATGTGCAGAAATGTTTGTGGCAGGCTTCTTTGTAGTGGCAACAAACTGGAAACTGAGTGGATGCCCATCAATTGGAGAATGGCTGAATAAATCATGGTATCTTAGAAAACTATTGTTCTGTAAGAAAAGACCAGCAGAATGACTTCAGAAAGGGCTTGGAGAGACCCATATGAACTGATGCAAAGTGAAATGAGCAGAACCAGGAGATCATTATACATGGCAACAAGACTATGATCATCAATTTTGATGGACATGGCTCTCTTCAATATTGAGATGATGCAAATCAGTTTCACTTATGCAGTGATGAAGAGAATCTTCTACACCTAGAGAGAAAACCATAGGAACAGAATGTGGAACACAGCATAGCATTCTCACTCTCTCTGTTATTTACTTACATTTTTTCTCAGTTTTTCTTTTTCTTCCTTCTTGATCTTATTTTTCTTGTGCAACCAGATAACTGTATAAATATGTATACACATATTGGATCTAACATGCATTTCAACATATTTAACATGTATTGAATTACCTGCTAGTTAGGGGAGGAGGTAGGAGGAAGAAAAGGAAAATTTGCAACAAAAGGTTATGCTAGGGTCAATGTTGGAAAAATTACCCATGCATATGCTCTGTAAATAAAAAACTTTCATTAAAGAGAGAGAGAGAGAGAGAGAGAGAGAGAGAGCTCGCACGCGCGAGAGAGCCACAGCAAGTTTTGTCCAGGTTTTAAACATATCTTTGCTATAGATTTCCAATCATTAGGGGTTAAAATTTCATAAGCCAAATACTCTAATATTATCTTAACATAAGATGATATAGACCCAGCAAGAAAGTAAGCCTTTCTCAGATCTTTGATAATTTCTAGATTAAAAAGAATGTATCTTCTCCTAACTTGACCTGAGGAGTCAAGAATACAAGAATACCCTATCATTGAAGAGCTTGACTCCTCAGGTCAAGCTCTTCAATGACAGGGTATTCTTGTATTCTCAAATCAGATGTATCCTGTCCTTCCTCTTTGGCTTTATTTAATGACTTTTTGAATAGTGGCATGGTGAATGGGCAAAACAGCTGCATGGGCAGTGTTGATGGTGTGTCACTGTCCCACCCAGTCCTTTTCCTCCCTCTGTTCATGAAGGTGATATTGAGGGAGGAGGGTCAGGAGATGGGGAAAACTAAGGGGACACGCTTGGGTGTAGGCAGAACTGAGTTGTGAAAGTGAGAAGTACCACATTCTTTAAGTTTGTCAGCATGACACTTAATGTACTTAAATCTTTTCCTGCCCAACTCTCCATGCCTTCTCATTGCTTTGTCAGTACCATCCCTCTCCTGCTCTTTCTCCTCACACTTCCATGTCTGGTCATCCACATTAAAATCTTTCCTTGTTTTAAAAATCGTGGGATTTTTAAAAGCCAATTGTATTATATTATACATAAGAAATGTTTCCTCAGGAATTGAATCAGGACTCATAGCTTAGTAAGATTTAATTAGTTAGTTGCTCTTCTACTATTTTCCTCATCTCTGGCTCTAATTTTTCTTTCTGAGAGAGCCAAGGAGATGTGCACTTTAATATATTTAAAAGCCCAGGGATCTGCTTCTGAATTACCAACAAACCTTGCTTCTCTATTAACCTAACTACAGATGCTTCATACTTCTCTCGGGGTGCGGAGGCTCTTTTCTTAGTATTTGCCCCATTTTGGCTGAAAAACGAAAGTGATTAGTTTAGCTTTTATCAAATCTGTTTTTGTACTTGACTATTTTGTACTTAAACTATTTCTGGGTCATGGGGACTTCTCCACTGAACTCGCCAATCATGTCAGTTGAGCTGCTGAGTGTAGGAACTCATGTCTAGAATCTCGTGTCCAGTGCCCCATATTAGGCGCCAAATGTTGTGATACAGGAACCACTTGCCAGTGGAGCCTGGAGATCTAACTCAGAACTGTAGAATGTATCTCTTCATGTGAAAGGATTATGATGATTCAAGGAAATTGAGGGGCAGTTGTGTTCTCTGACCTCTCTCCTCTTCCCTCTTGCCCCCAGTTTATTTCTTTCTCAATCTATAAGGAACATCTGTGAAGGCTGCTTTGATTAGTTTAGGTAGTATTGTCATCTTTATTATTTTTGCTCAACCTATCCAAGAACACTTGATATTTTTCCAGTTGTTTAGATCTGATTTTATTTGTGTGGAACGTGTTTTGTAGTTTTTCTCATATAGTTCCTAACTTTCCCTTAGCAGGTAGATTCCCAAATATTTTATATTATAAGCAGTTATTTTAAATAAAATTTCTCTTTGTATCTCTTGCTGTTGGATTTTGTTAGTGACGTATAAAAATGCTGAAGGTTTATGTGAATTTATTTTGTATCCTGCAACTTTGCTAAAGTTGTGGGTTATTTCTAATAGCTTTTTAGTAGATTCTCTGGGGTTCTCTAAGTATACCATTATATCATTTGCAAAGAGTGATAATTTGGTTTCCTCATTACCTACTCTAATTGGTTTAATCTCTTTTTCATCTCTTGTTGCAAAAGCTAGCATTTCTAATATAATATTGAATAGGAATGGTGATAGTAAGCAACCTTATTCCCCTTTGAGATTCCTCACTATTATAGTTTTGCTGTCTATTTTTTCTTGCTGCTCTCTTAACTTCTCCTTTAGGAATCTTGATACTATACTACTTGGTACATATATGTTTAGTGTTGATAGTGTTTCATTATCCATGGTACCCTTTAAGAAGATATAGTTTCTTTCCTTATCTCTTTTAATTAGATTAATTTTTGCTTTAGCTTGATTTGATATCAGTATGATTACCCCTGCTTTTTTTATTTCACCTGAAGAACAATAGATTTTGTTCCAGCCTTTTACCTTTACTCTGTATGTACCACTCTTCTTTAAATGTATTTCCTGTAAACAACATATTGTAGGATTCTGGCTTTTAATCTAGTCTGCTATCTGCTTTCACTTTATGGGAGAGTTCACTCATTCACATTTTTGGTTAAAATGCTCTATAAAATGCTCTATTTCCTGCCATCTTATTATCCCTGGATTACATTTTTTCCTTTCCATCTTACTCCCCCTTCCCAGTGTTTAATTTACAAACACCACTTACCTAGAGCAGCCTTCACTCTTTGGAATTCCTGCCCCTTAGAGTCCCTTCCCCTTTGTTATATCTTCCCCTTACTATTTCTGTATTCCTTTCTATTTAGCCACCCCCTTCCTTTTTCACTTTTTTCCTCCCACTTTTCAATGAAGTGAGAGAAGTTTCTCTGTAAACCAAATATGTTTAATATTTTCTCTTTGAGCCAAATCTGATGAGAGCAAGATTCACACAATGTTTATCTCCCTCCCTTCTTTCCCTCAGATACAATAGGTTTCCTTTGCCTCTTAGTGAGATGTAACTTCCCTCTTTTTACTTCCACTTTTCCCTTTTTCTAGTACAATCACCTTTCCACCTCAAATACCTTTTTTTATATTATAACAGTAAAATCAAATTATAAATGTACTCTCTATGTATTTCCATAGCAGAAACAAAGTTCTCAAGAGTTCTTTTTACCTTTTGATGCTTCTCTTGAGTCCTATATTTGGAGTTCAAATTTTTTTTGCTTAGTTTTGGGTTTTTTCATCAAAAATAAATAGAATTCATCTATTTCATTGAATACCCATAATTTTCCCTGGAAGAAAATGCTCATTTTAGCTGAGTAGTTTATTCTTGATATGCCTTTCAGAATATCAGATTCCAGGCCTTTTGATCCTTTAATGTGGATCCTGATTGATTCTTATTGTGGCTCCTTGGTCTTTGAATTGGTTTTTTTTGTTGTTGTTGTTGTTTGTTTGTGTGTTTTCTGGCTGCTTGTAATATTTTTTCCTTGGTCTGGTAGTTCTGAAATTTAGCCACAATATTCCTTAGAGTTTTAATTTGGGGTATCTTTCAGTAGATGTTTGATGAATTCTTCCAATGGCTATTTTACCCTCTGATTCTATGGCATTTGGGCAGTTCTCTTTGATGATTTCCTGAAAAATAGAGTCTAGGTTTCTTTTTTTCTTCATAATTTTCAGTGAGTCCAATAATCCTTAAAGAGAGATTATCTCTCCTAGATCTATTCTCCAGGTCTGTTGTTTTCACAAGCAGGTATTTAACATTTTGTATTTTCTCCTTTTTTTTGGTTTTGCTTGACTGATTCTTGATGACTCATCAAGATATTTATTTCCATTTGTTCAGTTCTGATTTTTAATGAATTATTTTCTTTCTTTCTTTTTTTTTTTTTTTTTACCTCTTTTTGTAATTGTCCAATTGACTTTTTAAATGAGTTGCTTTGTTTTATGGAAGTTTTTTTTCCATTTCACAATTTTTTTAAGGAGTTACTTTCTTTTTCCAATTCAGTTTTCCTTGGGAGATTTTTATCTTTTCCTTTTCACATTTCAGAGAGTCATTTTCTTTTTCCACTTTACCAGATCTTTCCTTTAGTGAGTTATATGCCTTTTCTAGATCCTCTTGCAGAGTTTTCCTTTTCTTACCCCATTTTTCTTTTAACTGTCTTTTAAGATCCTTTTTAATTTCTTCTAGGACAGCTTTGTGTGGTAAGGACTAGGTTATATCACCCTTTGGGACTTCATCTGGAGACGATCTGCCATTAGTTTCCTTAGGGTTTAAAATCTGTTCTCTTTCACTATAGAAGCTGTCTATAGTTAGAACTTGCTTTGCATTTTTACTCATTTAAAAAAAATGGTATCTGTTTTTAGGACAAGGAGGTTCCAAGCTTCCTTTACAGACCCAGAAACAACAGTGGCTGTGCTGGAGTCAGCAGCTGTGCTGGGGTTGTCCTGCCTCACACCTAATACTGGGTGGGCATGGCCAGGTCGTGTGAGACTCTGGCTCTTTGGGTTATGCTCTTTACCCTCTGCATTTTTATTGGATATTTTATAACTTCTCTGCTGATCCTACTGGCTTACAACCAGGGTAAAGTAGCCAACACTGAAGTAGAGTCCTCCCCATAGCTTCTCCGCCCTGCAGAGACCATCCCTCACCCTCGGTCTCTCAGTGCCGTCTGGCCTCCATGTCTGTGTCTAGCCACCTCTCGCAACTGACCAAAACAGACCTTTTCTGGTGATCTTCAAAATTATTTTCTGATGCTAATTTACTGCACTCCCAATATTTGTGAATTCTATCAGTCTAGCACTATTTCAGAAGCCGAATTTCTTATTTAATTTGAGGGTAGTAGAAAAGTCAGAAAGAAAGTGTGGTCCCTCTGCCATCTTGGCTCTGCCCCCTAAAAGGCATTCTTATTAGAGAGGAAAGAAACAGCCTCAATTTTTTAGAATCAGAAGAGAGGATTAAATAAACATCCCTGTTAAACAAACAAGGATGTTTTTGTGTTAACTCTCATTTATGTTTTCCAGCACTGACATTACAGCTTTCATTAAACCATTAGTTTATGTCTCACATAATTTTCAATTCAATAGGTACTTATCAAACAGTATTTATTCTGTTTTGTAATAAATCTTGTGAGAATATGGATAAGAACAATAACTAGCATTTATATAGCTCATTAAGGATGGTAGAACTTTTCATTTTTTATTTTTTTTTTTAACTTGGTTGTTTTGATAATCCTATGAGGTAAATACTGTTGTTGTTACTCCATTTTGCAGCTGAGGAAAGATAGTTCAGTAATTTTCCCAGTTTCACACAGCTAGTAAGCCCCTCCCCCTATAAGAGAAATTTTTCTTCTCTCAGGAAATGAATATGTTTTGATTCCTTCATTTCCATGACAAAGAGGACCAGAATTAAATAGTTGCCCTGATCTGTTGTACATAATGTAGCATTATTATGTGATACTGTTGAGGTGGAAGACACTCCAACAATGTTAGCATCCCCAAGTCGATGTTGCAGGTATGGTAAAAGAATTTGCAAACTTAGTTTGTCCTCAAAATTGGGGACAAAGACTTATTATACTACATACAGCACACTAAGTTCCAAAAAAAGTTAGCAAAGAACTATGAGTAAGAAAAATAAGTTTATGGGGAAAAGTTAAAGAAATTAGGTGTTTCATGTGACTGATATGCTAATTTTATGGCTTAGAGGTTCTGAATTTGTGTGCAGGTGCAATACCCATAATTCTCTGGGCAGAGCTGGGGGGTAAGGAGAGAAACCTTCCAGAAGCGTATTTCTAGGTCTGAAATACCTAGGTCAAGTGTTGAAGACTCAGTTTTATTCTGAACTTGCATTAACTTTAAGCACCTCATTAGTGCTGCTCATTAATTTCAGAAACCCCACTGTAAGAGACCATGTATTCATTGTCATTTGGGCCAGGCCAAAACACTATGGTAGGCTTTAGTAGAGTTATAAATGAAATCCTTCCCTTTCAATTTACCATAGGGTATTGGGAAAAATGAATACTGAAGCAAAAACTGTATCAAAGTCACCTATCAAAGTATGTTCCACCCCCATTCTTTCATGGGCAACAGGACCAGAATTAAATAATTGCCCTCATCTGTTGCACATAACATAGCAGTATGTGATACTTCTTTATGACAACACCATTCTTGATATCAGATTGCAATCCTTGAAGACAGAGGTTCTGTAATTTTCCAACTGTTTCCCTAATGCATCACTTAGTGACTTGTCCAGAGAAGGACTAAATAATTGTTTGTTTTGATAATTGAATAAAATATAATCTCTGTTCTAGAGGAACCTCATGTCTTGGGAGTAAAAAGAGATAGACATATCCACAGATATTGTGTAACAAGATAGTATTCTAGGGTGATATTAGAGGTTACGGAAATAAGTGCCTTAAAAGTTCATAGGAGACTTCCGGTTAAGATGGTGGAGAGGAGGCTCACAGCTGCATAAGCTCCACGCTTTCTCTCACTATCCATTTCATTAAAAGCCTCTGAATTAATGCTTGACTGAAAAAAAACCCACAAATAGTTACCAAGAGAAGCCATCCTTGAGATTCGCCAAGAAAGGTTTGTCTTTACTGGAGGGCTGGGACGGTTTTAGATCGGGCGCAGGCTGAGGGCAGCGGCAGTGAGAGCACGGGAGCAGACTGGAGAAGGGGTGGGGAGTGATCGCAGCTGTCTCTGCGGGGAGAGCTTTGCTACAGGTTTGGATACTTTGCTCCGGCAGCAAGTCAGCAGCCCAGCAGAGAAGCTAAAAACACCGGGGCTGAAGAATACAACTCCAAACAGCTGGAGTCTCTCGGGACCTGGCCGCCCTCCCCTTCCCCCACCCCCATAGTGACTCAGCACGCTCTGGGATCTCAGAGCCCACGCGCACATAGTCCTGCTAGTGCCTCACTGCTGCCCCCTGCAGTCTGTAGAGGAAGCTCGATAATATACCCAGCCCCTCCCCCAAAGAAAGACTCCAGTTTTTTCTGTTTTTCTTTGGTAGTTTGTCTCTGATTATTAGACAGAATGAGCAAGAAGCTGAAGAGGATATTAACCCTTGACAGCTTCTATACAGATAGAGAGCAGACTCTAAATCCTGAGGAGACTAAAAACAGACAGTCCCCAGGTGAATCCCCAAAGGAGAAGATCATCTGTTCCTCAGCACAGATGAATCTCATGGAGGAAATTAAAAAGGCTCTCACAAGGGAGCTAGAAGAAAAATGGGGAAAGCAGAGTGAGGCTTGGCAAAAGGAGAGGGAGGCTTGGGAAAAGGAGAGGGAGGCTTGGCAAAAGAGCCTGGAGAAGTCAGTTAAAGAGAGAGTGGATAAAGAAGTAAAATCCTTGAAAAATAGGATTAGTGAACTGGAAACAGAAAACAGCTCTCTAAAAAACAAAATTGGCGAAATGGAAAAAAATTCCACAGAACAAAAGAACTCAATTGGACAATTAGAAAAAGATTTTTAAAAAAGTGAGTGAAGAAAATACTTCACTGAAAATCAGAATTAAACAAGTGGAATTGAATGACTCGAGGAGACAAGAAGAATCAGTCAAGCAAATCCAAAAAAATCAAACAATGGAGAAAAATGTGAAATACCTTCTGGGGAAGACAACAGACCTGGAAAACAGATCCAGGAGAGACAATCTGAGAATCATTGGACTTCCAGAAAAACATGATGAAAAAAAGAGCCTGGACACTATTTTCCAGGAAATTATCAAAGAGAACTGCCCAGAAGTCATAGGAACAGAGGAAAAAAATAAACATTGAAAGGATTCATCAATCACCCACTGAAAGGGATCCGAAAATCAAAACACCAAGGAATATAGTGGCCAAATGCCAGAACCCTCAGATGAAGGAAAAAGTATTGCAAGCGGCTAGAAAAACCCAATTCAAGTATCAAGGAGCCACAATAAGGATCACCCAGGATCTGGCAGCATCCACATTAAAAGATCGAAGGGCCTGGAATATAATATTCCGAAAGGCTAAGGAACTTGGTATGCAACCAAAAATAACTTACCCAGCGAGAATGAGCATCTTTTTCCAGGGAAGAAGATGGACATTCAACGAAGTAAGCGAATTTCATCTATTTCTGATGAAAAAACCAGAACTTAACAAAAAGTTTGATCTACAAATATAGAACTCAAGAGAAATCTAAAAAGGTAAAGATTAATCTTGGGAACTATATTTTGACTATATAGATGTATAAAGAATACATGTATACCTTGTTCTACAAATTGATGTGGAAAGGACATTGTATCAGAAAAAGGGTAAAGTGGGGGTAGTACATCTCATGAAGAGGCATAGGAAACCTATTATATCTGAGAGAAAGAATGGAGGGGGATGAATATAGTGGGTATCTTACTGCCTTCAGAATTAGTTTTAAGTGAAAAATCTTAAGACATATTCAATCTATAGTGAAACTTCTCCCACCTCATTGAAAAGTGAGAAGGGAAAAGTGAAAAGGGAAGGAATAAGCTAAGCGGAAGAGAATACGGGAACTGGGAGGGAAAGGGGTAAGATAGGGGGAGGAACTCTAAGGCGGGGGGAGGGATACTAAAAAGGGAAGGCTGTGAGAAGCAAGTGGTGCTCACAAGCTTAATACTGGGAAGGGGGGGAAAGGGGAAAGAAGGGAGAAAAGCATAAACCGAGGTTAACAAGATGGCAAGTAATACAGAATTGGTCATTCTAACAATAAACGTGAACGGGGTAAACTCCCCCATAAAGAGGAAGCAGTTAGCAGAATGGATTAAAAGCCAGAATCCTACAATATGTTGTTTACAGGAAACAAACCAGAAGCGGGGAGATACATGCAGGTTAAAGGTAAAAGGTTGGAGCAAAATCTACTATGCTTCAGGTGAAGTCAAAAAAGCAGGGGTAGCCATCCTGATCTCAGATCAAGCTAAAGCAAAAATTGATCTAATTAAAAGAGATAAGGAAGGGCACTATAACTTGCTAAAGGGTAGCATGGATAATGAAGCACTATCTATATTAAACATATATGCACCAAGTGGGGTAGCATCTAAATTCTTAAAAGAGAAACTAAGAGAGCTGCAAGAAGAAATAGACAGTAAAACTATAATAGTGGGAGATCTTAACCTTGCACTCTCAGAATTAGATAAATCAAACCACAAAATAAATAAGAAAGAAGTCAAAGAAGTAAATAGAATACTAGAAAAGTTAGATATGATAGATCTCTGGAGAAAATGTAATGGAGACAGAAAGGAATACACTTTCTTTTCAGCAGTTCATAGAACCTATACAAAAATTGACCATATATTAGGACATAAAAACCTCAAACTCAAATGCAGTAAGGCAGAAATAGTAAATGCATCCTTTTCAGACCACGATGCAATGAAAATTACATTCAACAAAAAACCAGGGGGAAGTAGACCAAAAAATAATTGGAAACTAAATAATCTCATACTAAAGAATGATTGGGTGAAACAGCAAATCATAGACATAATTAATAACTTCACCCAAGAAAGCGATAATAATGAGACCTCATACCAAAATGTATGGGATGCAGCCAAAGCAGTAATAAGGGGAAATTTCATATCTCTAGAGGCCTATTTGTATAAAATAGAGAAAGAGAAGGTCAATGAATTGGGTTTGCAACTAAAAATGCTAGAAAAGGAACAAATAAAAAACCCCCAGTCAAATACTAAACTTGAAATTCTAAAAATAAAAGGTGAGATCAATAAAATTGAAAGTAAAAAGACTATTGAATTGATTAATAAAACTAAGAGTTGGTTCTATGAAAAAACCAACAAAATAGACAAACCCTTAGTAAATCTGATTAAAAAAAGGAAAGAGGACAATCAAATTGTTAGTCTTAAAAATGAAAAGGGAGAACTCACCACTAACAAAGAGGAAATTATTTGGGAAAATATTTGGGAATCTATCTACCAAAGGAAAGTCAGGAATTATATGAGCAAAATTATAAAAAAGTCTCCACACAAATAAAGTCAGACTTAAATAAGTGGAAAAATATTAAGTGCTCTTGGATAGGCCGAGCGAACATAATAAAGATGACAATACTCCCTAAACTAATCTATTTATTTAGTGCTATACCAATTAGACTTCCAAGAAAATATTTTATTGATCTAGAAAAAATAACAACAAACTTCATATGGAACAATAAAAAGTCAAGAATCTCAAGGGAATTAATGAAAAAAAAAATCAAATGAAGGTGGCCTAGCTGTACCTGATCTAAAATTATATTATAAAGCAGCAGTCACCAAAACCATTTGGTATTGGCTAAGAAATAGATTAGTGGATCAGTGGAAAAGGCTAGGTTCACAAGACAGAATAGTCAACTATAGCAATCTAGTGTTTGACAAACCCAAAGCCCCTAACTTCTGGGAAAAGAATTCATTATTTGATAAAAACTGCTGGGATAATTGGAAATTAGTATGGCAGAAATTAGGCATGGACCCACACTTAACACCATATACCAAGATAAGATCAAAATGGGTCTATGACCTAGGCATAAAGAACGAGATTATAAATAAATTAGAGGAACATAGAATAGTTTATCTCTCAGACTTGTGGAGGAGAAAGAAATTTGTGACCAAAGATGAACTAGAGACCATTACTGATCACAAAATAGAAAATTTTGATTACATCAAATTAAAAAGCCTTTTTACAAATAAAACTAATGCAAACAAGATTAGAAGGGAAGCAACAAACTGGGAAAACATTTTCACTGTTAAAGGTTCGGATAAAGGCCTCATTTCCAAAATATGTAGAGAACTGACTCAAATTTATAAGAAATCAAGCCATTCTCCAATTGATAAATGGTCAAAGGATATGAACAGACAATTTTCAGAGGATGAAATTGAAACTATTACCACTCATATGAAAGAGTGTTCCAAATCATTATTGATCAGAGAAATGCAAATTAAGACAACTCTGAGATACCACTACACACCTGTCAGATTGGCTAAGATGACAGGAAAAAATAATGATGAATGTTGGAGGGGATTCGGGAAAACTGGGACACTAATTCATTGTTGGTGGAGTTGTGAACGAATCCAACCATTCTGGAGAGCAATCTGGAATTATGCCCAAAAAATTATCAAACTGTGCATACCCTTTGATCCAGCAGTGTTTCTATTGGGCTTATATCCCAAAGAAATACTAAAGAAGGGAAAGGGACCTGTATGTGCCAAAATGTTTGTAGCAGCCCTGTTTGTAGTGGCTAGAAACTGGAAAATGAATGGATGCCCATCAATTGGAGAATGGCTGGGTAAATTGTGGTATATGAATGTTATGGAATATTATTGTTCTGTAAGAAATGACCAGCAGGATGAATACAGAGAGGCTTGGAGAGATTTACATGAACTGATGCTAAGTGAAATGAGCAGAACCAGGAGATCATTATACACTTCGACAACGATATTGTATGAGGACATATTTTGATGGAAGTGGATTTCTTTGACAAAGAGACCTGAGTTTCAATTGATAAATGACGGACAAAAGCAGCTACACCCAAAGAAAGAACACTGGGAAACGAATGTGAACTATCTGCATTTTTGTTTTTCTTCCCGGGTTATTTATACCTTCTGAATCCAATTCTCCCTATGCAACAAGAGAACTGTTCAGTTCTGCACACATATATTGTATCTAGGATATACTGTAATCTATTTAACATGTATAGGACTGTTTGCCATCTGGGGGAGGGGGTGGAGGGAGGATGGGGAAAAATCAGAACAGAAGTGAGTGCAAGGGATAATACTGTAAAAAATTACCCTGGCATGGGTTCTGTCAATAAAAAGTTATTAAAAAAAAAAAAAGAAAAGAAAAAAAATCAACGTGGGCTAAAGTACAGAATATTCAACTGAAAATAAAAATGTTAGCATTATAAAAAAGTTTTTTCATGGACCATTATGCCATAATCTTTGTAATCTCCACTACTTATATTGGGTCTATCGCGATGCATTTTCAATACGACTAGAGTTCCTACTCACAAGGTGGTCCCTGTTAGCTGCAGAGATCACATCCAGGTGCTTCAGGCATCAAAGCCTTTTTACTTCCTCATTACACTGTGTGAGATTCCTCTTTGGACCCTTACAAATCTTTACAGCTTTCTATAGTTTTAATTTAAAATATTCTCTTTTCTATCTTTTTGGGGAATATCATTAGAATATATTTTCAATCTCTTTCCATGTTTCATTATTATAAAAGGTATGATAGGAAAGATAATCAGTAATATTAGAAGAAATATATAATATAGAGCCTAATTATTTAAAAGCATCATCATGAAGCATAAAGACTTTACTTTATCTTATCAAACAAAAAAGATTTTATGACTGGAGAAAAACTATAATGGCACCTGCAAAAAAAATCACCCTATGTAAACAGAAAATTTGCTTTGGAATGATTTGAAAAACTTGCTTCTAAAGAGCAAATCAGAAGACATTTAAGATATAGAATAGCACTGCTTGCTGAAGCAAAGGCTTTAAATAGCAATGAAACCGTTCAATTAGATTTTCTCCTTTATATAAAGAGTGAGATTTATGTTAATGTTCTTAGTATAACAAATTATAAAACTTCTTTTCATATATGGCAAGTGAGGTCTTATTTTTAGCAGGAGAATAGTGAGTGCCAAAGCAGAAGAAAAATTCTCACCTTAAAAACTATAAAGAAAAGAATCTAAAATTAGATAGGTTTTGCCATGTGTAGAAACATAGTCCATCTGTAAGATTTATGTTTCTTTGGTGTGCAGAAGATAGATGGAAAATGTCTACTTTTCTCTAATTTTAAATTTGGTGTGATTGCAAGCATACAGAAAATACTCTTGCAATACATTTCATATGTTTTCTTTAGATTAATTTATATTTAAGAATATATTGTATTGCTTTTAACATTTCACATGATTTGGAATTCCATTAGTTCAGATATTCCCTTATCTGAAGAAGTTTGAAATTCTTCCCTACTTATCTTCCTGGAAATCTTCATATGTTTCTCTGAATGAAA
This sequence comes from Antechinus flavipes, assembly GCF_016432865.1. Taxonomy (NCBI): domain Eukaryota; kingdom Metazoa; phylum Chordata; class Mammalia; order Dasyuromorphia; family Dasyuridae; genus Antechinus; species Antechinus flavipes. The sequence goes on from NC_067398.1 coordinate 274,579,146, forward strand.
ATGAATCCCCATTTTTGATGATGATTCTCCTTGAAATTAATTGATCTTTAACCACCTCATTTGAATTTGGAGATATTCCAATTCTCTCTCTCTATATATAGACTATATTCTCTCTCTCTCTCTCTCTCTCTCTCTCTCTATATATATATATATATATATATATATACACACACACACACACACACACACACACACACACACACACACACCCACACATATATATATATATGGAGAGAGTATTTGTGAACCCAAGATTGCCTTCCTATACTTAGATGAGTGCTATTGTTATGCCACAGTCTCTTTTGAACTGTTCTACCTTAGTTTTCCTGTACTAGTTTCCCTTGTCTCAGTTTCCTTAACTGTTCCCCTTAATTGTAAAACACGCCCTCTGGTCCATTAAGGTTATAAATTGTCAATGTAAGACTCAAGATAAGATAGGAAGATCAGACTTCCTGACTCTTTCTGTCCTCAAGAATTTATACTATCCCTCTAAAATATTCCAGAAGATAAGACTATTTCGGCTGGATCGTGACCATCACTCTCGTGCTCTCGGTGCTAGTGATACTCTGGATCTGCTGTGCCACTGTTGCCACAGCAATGGAGCAGTATGTCCCCCCTGAGAAGCTGATCATCTATGGAGACTTGGAATTCATGAATGGACACAAGCTGCCCAAGTGCCCACCTTCTTCCCTTGTGGCATTTAGATGCCAGGCTTTGACATCTTTACTTCTGTTTATTCAGACATCCTGACTCTGGCTTTTAGTAGGAATTTATGCTGTCCTGACAGAGCCAAATGGATCTGTGAAGAAGTTTCCCTCTTCTTTCCCCTTTTCTTTGTTTGTAAAAGGTATTTAAGGAGTTGGGATTCTCCCATTCATCACTGGATTCTTTGAGATGACAGTCTTGTCCAGCCCTGGGACCAACATGGATCCATTGGTCCCAGTATATCTCTCCATTTAATAAATATTGAATTGGTCTCTAATCTCTGCCTGAGATGAGAGTCCTGTCCAGTCAATTATGCTCTCCAATTAATAAAATATTAAAAACTCTCTAATCTCTCTCCTGCCTCAGTTTCTCCGGCATTACATTTTGGAGGTCCCCCCAAGATAATAGAAACTGAGAACTGGATTAGAGATTAGACACCTCTCAGTTTCCACCGAGGCCTGAGGTGGCTCAAGATCTGGGTCTATTCCTTGGGTAAAGATCAGCACGCTGGATACCTCCAAAATCTCCAGGGAAAGGAAGCAGCTCTTCAGCCTCAGTTGGGCCTACAGTGGACAATGAGATCGTTTTGGCCTTTGGGAGAGTAAGTTTTTTTATGTCCAGTTAGGATTCTGTTCTGGTTCTGGTTCTGGTCTGTTTGCTAGCAATCTGTAGTCTCAGAATAATATGTGCTGATGGGTATTCGAATTCTGAGATGGATATTTTTCTGGGACGCCGGGAAATATCCTCTGGGTATGTGTTATAAGTTTGTTTAATGTTGTAACTGTGTAGTCTGTGTGTTTTGTGTGTCTTGTTTGCCTGGCTTGTTGCTTAGGTTTTAAGAACTGTTAATGAGAAATTTTACAATTGGATATGTGGTCTTTGCCCTGTGTATTTTCTGTGTGATTTGTCTGTCTGTTTTGTTGATTGAAAAGCTTTGTTAAGAACAACATTGCAACTATGCTTAATATAGAATTGTGATTTCTAACTTTTAATCTGCTGCACTAATTCATAAGCAAAAGCAATAGGATTTTAAAAAATATAAAAAGTGAAAATGGAGCTCTGTGTGTGTATGCTTGTTTGCTTTGTATTTTGTTTTGTGTTAAAAGTTAGCAAGCTTGTAAGAGATAAGAATTCAGCCTCTGTGTTGCAGGCTTAAAAATATAAAAAAATTCTTTCAAGAGAAAGAAAAGAAGTTTGAAAAATCTTTCTCTCTCCCTCTCTCTGTCTCTGGCTAACTGCAGCAGCCTTGCGAAGAAAAGGGAGAAAAGGAAGAGAAGGGAAGAATTTTCAAACAAACTTCTTCTTCTTCTTTTTTTAAATAACTTTTTTATTGACAGAACCCATGCCAGGGTAATTTTTTACAACATTATCCCTTGCACTCACTCATGTTCTGATTTTTCCCCTCCCTCCCTCCATCCCCTCCCCCAGATGGCAAACAGTCCTATACATGTTAAATAGATTACAGTATATCCTAGATAAAATATATGTGTGCAGAACTGAACAGTTCTCTTGTTGCACAGGGAGAATTGGATTCAGAAGATATAAATAACCCGGGAAGAAAAACAAAAATGCAAACAGTTTATATTAATTTCCCAGTGTTCTTTCTTTGGGTGTAGCTGTTTCTGTCCATCCTTGATCAATTGAAACTGAATTAGCTCTCTTTATCGAAGAGATCCACTTCCATCAGAATACATCCTCATACAGTATTGTTGTGAGGTATATAGTGATCTCCTGGTTCTGCTCATTTCACTTAGCATCAGTTCATGTAAGTCTCCCCAGTCCTCTCTGTATTCATCCTGCTGGTCATTTCTTACAGGACAATAATATTCCATAATGTTCATATACCACAACTTACTCAACCATTCTCCAATTGACGGGCATCCATACATTTTCCAGCTTCTAGCCACTACAAACCGGGCTGCCACAAACATTTTGGCACATACAGATCCCTTTCCCTTCTTTAGTATCTCTTTGGGGTATAAGCCCAGTAGAAACACTGCTGGATCAAAGGGTATACATAGTTTGATAACTTTTTGAGCATAGTTCCAAATTGCTCTCCAGAATGGCTGTATGTGTTTACAATTCCACCAACAATGTATCAGTGTCCCTATTAAACAAATTTCTTTCTGGGAGCAGAGGTCCTGGAAAAAGCCCCTAGTCTGTTTTGCTGATTTAAGAGCTTTGCTAAGTTTTAAGAACAATGATTAAGGAATCTGGGAATTGGTTGAAAATTTGCTTGTGATTTTAAACTTTTTTAACCAGTTGTACTAATTTGTAAATAAGGAATTTGGCTATTTTAAGCTGACAGGAAAATTTTTCCTTGAAGCGGTTTTCAGAGCCTGCTAGATAAAACCTAATCTGATCAAAATTCAGGCAGGAAAGAAAAACATTTGATTAAGAACTTTGCGATGGTTCTGAAAATTGTGAAGAAATGATTTTGCTGGCTCTTTGCATACCTGATTTGTTTATTCTAAGTATAAGATTTTGGAATTTGTTTGAATATTAATATTTTATTATTAAAGAAGAAGGGAAAAAGGAACAAAAAAATTCAAACTTAGCCTGAGCTGGGCTATAAAAACTGCCTGGACAGATAATAGAGATTCTAATTGCTGTCAGACTAACACTGGCAGAAAAAATACAAAAAAAAAAAAACAGCTTTTGTAAAAAGCTCTGTATTTACTTTGCTTCGGAGTTTGTTACCTTCTGAAACATATTGAGTTATTTGTTAACATAAGTTATACTTTAAATCCAGCTCTGCTGGACATGTGTGGGTTTTGTGGAGTTTTGAGCTATTCACTATATAATATGAATCTTACAGGTTTTGAAGGAAAAAGGAAAGAGGAATGTAAGTGATTCAGGAAGGTTACTTGTAGGAGCAATTAAAAGGTATGCATGGTTTTAGGAAGTTAGAAGAAAGGCTTTTGGGAGTAGGAAGAAGAAGTAGGGGAGGAAGAAATGGGAAAAGAGCCTTTGTCTTTAAAGGTAAAGATTCAACTCACTCACCCCCACTGCTTTCTGCTACTTTAGCAATGAAGGGAGCATCCATCTAAGGAAGGTTAAAGAATGTTTAAGTATGTAGCAAGAGAGGAGAAAGTTAGGAAATTGGTGGACTTGGGAAGGAAACCTGATATTGGGAGAAAGTAAATAAACTGATGGACTAAATCTTGAGAAGGATTCCCCTGTAGGAAATTGAGTGAGAAACCTGAGGGAAGTTTTTCTGTGCAGGAGTTCGGGAAGGTTGGCCACATGGAATCCTCTCTCCCCCACCCTCTTCCCCCCAGCGTGTTTCTGCCGTTTTTTTCTTATCTAATTACTGCCAGTGCAGCAAACTGTGATTTAAAAAGAACATGCTTACTTTTAGGTTAATTGATTAAATATTTGTTTTTGTTTGTTTGTTTGTTTGTTTGTTTGTTTTTTGATACATAAAGGTTTTCTTGGTTAAGGAATATGGTCATAAATATGTTCCATACTTTGGTAGGATTATTTCTAAAAGTTTAATTGCTATTTTTAAAAAACTTCTTGAATTCTTTTATGTGGAATTGGGTATTCTGTATAAGTTTAAATTGATTGTATTGGGTCATCCTGAGGTTATTTAAAGGGCCTTTGAAAATAATAGTTTTTTCTTTGTCCTGTTGAAAATGTTTTCTGTTATGGACAATATGCAATTTGGGATATTTTTCTATATATTGGGTATTTTAAAAGCAAAATGATTTGTATGTATAATGTTCACTTATGAAAGATCTATTTGGATATGATAATTGTTCTAAGTTGTGAACTTACTGAGACAAATTTCTTTCTGTTATCGCTATAAGGTTATGGTAAATCTTTGTTTAGGATTTATCAGAAATTTGATTAATGGAATTTGTTATTGAAGGTAAAATTTCTTGGGCTTATAGTTAATTAGATAATGCTATTTGAAAGTTTTAAAGCTCCACCCTCTGACAGTTAGTGGGACAATTGATTGGAATAAAACTAGGTTAAAGCTATTTTAGGCTGTATGTGCTGAAGTTGAGTTTTGATTGCTTATGTTATGTTATAGCTATGTTATTGCATTTTTTCCTTCTGTAACTGATCTCTATGATCAGAGCAATGGTCAATAGAATTGTTAATGCAATTCAATTATGTCATACCTTACTATTTTCAGTCTGGTTATATGTAATCATTGTATCCTAAGTACTTTGGCAAATAAGTATTAACCTGATCATCTGTCTGTTACTGGATATTTGTATTTTTTTTTTAAGGTTTCTACATGATATGTGGACAATTAATAATGGTCTGTACGACCTAACTGCTGTTAAAACTTGAGACTGTAGCCGTTTGCCTGGCCTGTGAAGCAAACTCATCTCTTCACATAGGGAGGCCAATCTGTTTTGGACTCCTCATATTTTACAGCAGTCTGGTGAACTGAGTCTTTCTATCTGAGACTGATCTAATCTTTATTTGTTAGATTTGTGGGTTTTTTTGCTCTAGATTTTGGTCAAATTACAGATATTGATTTGCTTCTGGGACTTAGATCAGTTTTGATCAGCTTTAATTGTCAGCATGGCATATCCACCCTCTGCATGGAATGAGAGCCTCCTACTCAGCCTGAAGCAGTTTTTAAATGAGACCATGGACTAGACCCTGCTTTTAGCATACTTTGGACTGATATGAGGGACTTTGGGAATGGTTGATGATTGACTGTTAAACCTTGCCTGGATTATCTATTACTATGTGTTTAAGATTTGGGATGGGATTTATTAAAACTGTGTAATTATTGCTGTTATGTTTGAGGGATTTTTAGGAAATGCTACTGTACTAGTCTATATATGTGAAATGGTCATTTGATAATTCCTTTCCATGAGAGAAAAAAAAAAGGAAAGAAAAGATAGAACATTGTGTATTTTGTATTTTTCTCAAAATATCTGAAAGAATGGGAATCCCTAGCTCTTATTCACTTTGCCTTAAGCACTTCTGCCCCACCCACTGTCTCACTAATTCAGATTGAATTTGGATTATGCTTTAGCTTTGGAATCCCTTATTTTGTTGGAATTGCCCTTGCAGACTCAGTTTTGGGGATTATTTTTTTAGAAAAATTTTAGAAATCAGACACCTGACTTGGGACCGGCAGTCTCTCTGATCTGTTTTTTCCATTCCTGTAACCCCAGTTCATTAATTAGTATTTCAGCATTTCAAAGGACCTTGTAGTTTGATATCAGGCATCTAAAAAGTTTGGCGTTTGCCTGTCTTGATAGTCTAACTGTGCATAATCTCTTCAGAAATCTGATCCTTTCTATAGCCCGTTTGTTCCTCTGGTCGGGAACAAGTGGAGCTACTATAAGCCTAATCCTTCCCCCATGAAGAGGGTTATCCTCTGAATGGGCAGCATGACTGTCTTGAGTCCTGCTGCTCTGTAAGCAGAGACTGAGTTAAGTGCACAAATGACTACAGACCTAACACACAGTGAGCTGTCCATCTCAAACTGGATTCTCTGGCTGAGATGACCAGAACTGTAGAGGACCTGACATGCTTGCAACAAGGGAGCCTTTGCACAGCTGTTAATTTCGGTGTTATCAGAGAGAGACTTGCTCATGCCATAGGAATCCTTATATTTTTCTAGTTTTATTTTGGGTTGGTCAAAATTATGGTGCTAAGACCTCCTGGGTGTCTAAAGGAAGGTGCTAATATTCAAAGATTTGAATATTTAGGAAAGAGAGTGTGGAATGTTATGCCACAGTCTCTTTTGAACTGTTCTACTTCAGTTTTCCTGTACTAGTTTCCCTTGTCTCAGTTTCCTTAACTGTTCCCCTTAGTTGTAAACTCCCTCTTTCCTTCAGTCCATTAAGGTTATAAATTGTCAATGTAAGACTCAAGATAAGACTTCCTGACTCTTTCTGTTCTCAAGAATTTACATTATCCCTCTAAAATATTCCAGAAGATAAGACTATCCCAGATACCTCTTTGACATCTTTACTTCTGTTTATTCAGACATCCTGACTTTGGCTTTTAGTAGGAATTTATGGCCTCCCCCCATCCTGACAGAGCCAAATGTGAAGAAGTTTCCCACTTCTTTCCCCTTTTCTTTGTTTGTAAAAGGTATTTAAGGAGTTGGGATTCTCCCATTCATCGCTAGATTCTTTGAGATGACAGTCTCATCCAGCCCTGGGACCAACATGGATCCATTGGTCCCAGTATATCTCTCCATTTAATGAACTATTGAATTGTTCTCTAATCTCCGTCTGACTGGATACTTTGAGATGAGAGTCCTGTCCAGTCAATTATGCTCTCCAATTAACAAAATATTAAAAACTCTCTAATCTCTCTCTTGCCTCAGTTTCTCCAGCATTATACTATCTTCCACAGTTGTTGTGATGATCAAATGATAGTGTCTATATAAAGCTTTTTGTAAAATTTGTAGTGTTAAATAAATATGACCACTGTTATTTTTGAAGACCTTAGTTTATTATTTTTATTTGAAGAAACAGAATAAGCAAACAGAAAAACAGAAAAGCAATACAAAGCAAAATGAAACCAAACAAAAGAAAATATTGTCATATGCCCAGCAGAACATCAAGGAGGATTCAAAATATATAACAAATACCAATTTTAGAAAGTATATATTAGTAGAAGAAATTATATTCAGGAGTATTCATTTTTACTTCTTTATAAATTATTCTTTTATTCTCTGCTGTACACTTTATTTACTTTATTCTTTCACCCCTTTCATCCCCTCCCACCACCAAGCAGGCTATAGTTAAGAAAGGATATATTTATATATACATATGTAGATATATACATACACATATCTCCCTTTCATTTCCCCACCACACCCAAGCTATAGGTAAGAAAAGGTGTATTTATGTATACTTATGTCCATAAATACATGGACACACTCTCACATACATACCCCACATATAACATATCTTTCTTCTATCACTAACTTCTGCTTCATAATTTGTCTTACTATTAATTTAACTTCCCTCACCCAGAAATCCCTCCTTTGTTTTATTCTCTCGTCCTTTGCTTCCCTATCCACTTATCCCTCCCCTTTTATTTCTTTATAGATTTTGGATATATATGTAGTGTTGCCAATTGAACTTATTCCCAATGGGAGTAGGTTTTCAGAACTATGAACCCTCCTTCCCCCTCTAATACCTCTGTGTCTATCCTTTCTCTCCACCTCATTTGTATAACATGATTGCTATTTTTACCTTTACTCTGCCAGTCTTTCTTTTGACCTTACTGTATTGTTAATGCAAATCTTAAACATAAAGTATACATTTTCCATGTAAGAAAAAAAGCTCAATTTGTTATGTTTAAACAATTTGCCCATATTGAATTCTTTAAAATTGCTCTTTGATATTGGCTCTTATATGTTAAATTTTCTGCTAAGTTTGTGTTTGATTCATAGAAAGTCCTGAAAATCTGTCTATTTTTCCTCATTCAAAATTATATATAATTTTGCTGGATATGACATTTTTGGCTGTAGGCAGTGTTCTTTTATTTGTTTGTAGATGTGATTCCAAAATCTGTAGTCTTTTATTGTAGTTGCTGATAAATCTTGTACAATTTCAATTGTACAAGCTCCAGAATATATTTTCTCGTTGATCTGGGGATTTCAAAATTTGCTAATAATATTCCTATGTGTTTTTCACAAAGGATTTCTTTGAGGTGATGATTGGTGAATTTTTTCTATTTCTATTTCTCTCATGTTCTATCACCCCAAACAATTTTCTTTGATTATTTCCAACATTATTCTAGCAAGGCTCTCCTTTTGCTCACAACTTTCTGGCAATCCAATTATCTTATAGTTTCTCCTCCTGATCTGTTCTCCAGATCTCTTATTTTTCTTATGAGATATTTCACATTCTGTTCTATTTTCTCATTCTTTATAATCACTCTTGTTATTTTTTTGGTCTCTCATAGTTTCACTAGCTTCTTCTTGTCTGATTCTAATTATCAGAATTATTTTCATTTTTGAGATTTTGCACCTCCTTTTCTAATTGATTAACATTTTTGTTCATAATCTTGTTTTTATTGGATGGTTTTTAATTTTTTTCTTCATGATTTCTACGGTGATCCTCATTTGATTTTTGAATTATTTTTTGAGTTCTTCTATAAATTTTCTCTGGGATGGGAGCCATTTCATATTACTCTTTGGGATAGAAGTTTTTTTTTTTTTTTTAATTAACTAAAATGTCCTCCTCTGAAAATGAATCCTGGTTTTCCCTATTCCCATAATATGTTTCAATGGCAGGGTTCTTTCTTCTTTGCTGGCTCATTTTTTTTTTTTTAAATAAGAGGTAAGTGTAAGCACTTAATAAGAGTTTAGTATAAGTACCTCTAATTGTGGAATGGGGAGGTGATGCCTCAAGATTCTTTTCAGCTCTTCACTCTAACCAGGAGCCCCAAACCAAGTGCTCCATTTTTCTTCAATGCCCACAGCCAGCAGAGGCCCTGCCTTGCTGTTTCTGCATTCACCAGATGTTGGCTCCTTCTTGCCCAGTGCCATGTCTTAGCAGCACAGCTAGTCCTGATAGTTCCCAATCAGGCAAGGTGCATTTTATCTTTTCAGACTCAAACCCCCATTCGACAAACAGTCTCGGAGATGAAAGTCTCTGTGGTTCTTGCTGAGGCTGCAGCCATAACCACCTAGCCTGAGGGAGCCTCACTTGATGTTTCTGTGGAACTAGTCCAGATGTGTTTACCCTTCAGACAAATTAATCCTGGAACAAGGTCTTTCTTCAGATTTTTCTGGATTGTATCAGGAGGAACCCTGTTCTGCCCCAAGCCTTCTTGATTTTTCACTAGTCTATGTTTATCCTGAGGTGCAAATTTGTTTTATTTGTGGGGAAAATTGGGAAAGCTTGAAATTTATCAACTTACTTTGCCATCTTCCCAGAGTCCTCTGTGACTATTGTTATTTGTTGCTGTTATTATTGTTATTGGGTTGTTGATATACAGCAGGAGGATTTTAATGAGGATTTTTATAATTGACATTCTGGGACTAGATACCATCTGTGGTTTCATTAATTTGGGACTGGAAACCTGTGGTTCAGTCATTTTGAAGTTGTGTCTGACTCTTCAAGGCCACATTTGGAATTTTCTTGGCAAAGATATTGGAGTGGTTTGGCATTTCCTTCTCTACTCACTATGGATGATATTGTTCTCCTTCAGTCCCCCTGGTGACAACTCCCTTTCCTGGCCATTAAGACTGAGATCATTAGGTCTGGGAGCCCTGACCACTAGCATTCCAAAGAGTCATAAAACTCCAGATGGCTTATCTCAAATACTTAGATGGGATCCTCTGAACCAGATATAGTGTCTCTTAGCCTCTTCCCAACTTATCAGAAATTATGATCCTTGCTCCTTACCCCTAAGCTGTCAGACCTGAATTTATGGTCCTTTGCTGGAACTTTCTGCTCAGTAGTGCTCTACTCCTCCCACCTTGACTTTGTTTCCCTGATTACTGGAGCCAAATAAGAATCTCTGGAATCCCTTGCTCATTGTTGGATGCTTTGAGACAATAGTCCCATCCACCCGGCTGGCTAAGATGGCTTAGTCAGTCCAAACTCTCCCTCTAATAAAATATTAAAAATCTCTAATCTCTACATTGCCTCAGTTTCTTCATCATTACAAGATCACTGAGACAAATAGGATGAAGTGACTTGCCCAGGAGAAGTTTGAGGCCAGATTGAACTCATAAAAATGAGACTTCTTGTCTTCAGGCCTGGCACTGTACCCACTGTACCATCATTTCATTAGTATAGGTGACTCTCAGGTAAGGGAGCTCCCTTTACCAATACAGATTGGCATTTTCTCTGCAAATATTAAACTATAAGAGAGTTGTATAAACCACTAATACATTAAGAAATTTGCTAAGAGTCACAAAGACAGAGGATAGATTTGAACATTTTCCTAGCTTCAAGAATACTTCTCCATCTATTATACAATACCATTTCTTTATCTATTAATTATATATCAATATAGTTAAACTTAAAATGAATAGAAGAAACACTCATACATGTCACTGTGCCAGGTGGTGGAGATTCAAAAACTTTTAAAAGTTTAATTCTAAAAGAGGTAATCATCTATTGAGTTGATATAAAATGTATGCATTTGATTAAATAAAAGTTAATATGAGGAAGGAGAATACAGTGAATACTTCAAAAGATATTGAGAGTCTTGCCACAAAGAAATGCAGATTTTCTTTCAATCTCAATGTACAAAGGAAATTGATATACCACAAATAGCTATAAATTGTTATTTTTCAATTATATTAGACACATAAAATTAGCTTTTTTTTTCCAACACTTGCATTATATTTATTCCAAATCTCCACCTGTCCCCTTGTCACATCTATGCCTGGAATGAAATTCAGATTTAGGCTATTATTGCCTATGTGGTAAATGATCTAAAAATTGTAACTGAAAACCTGAACTCACAGCCCTAAAGGTGTTTTGTGGAACATATATCTAGACTAAAAGACTATTATCCAAATGGCAATGCATTATTTTTTCAATGTAATCTCAAAATCAAAGCCACTCTGATTTTGTCTCTGCTGAAGCAGATTCTTCTGAAAAACCTAATTAGAACAAGTCTTAGGAAACTGGTGAAGTGAACAAACTTTCTTTTCAGTTTCTTCTTTAGTGGGCCCTATCCTCCAATAGATCCAGCATACTATTGTTCCCCTTTAAATCATAGAAATGTTTCCAGCTGCATAGTCCTGGACAATCCAATTTTCTGTAGTCAGCACCCTTTGCTCCAGAACTTTTATTTTGACACAGTTTATTTAATGTTCACTTATTTGAAAGCTTTGATCTTATTCAAAACAAATGCTTGATTGAAAGGAATCCATACATAGAATTTTTCCTAATACCTTGGCTAGGAAGGCAACAGAAAGACTGTCAAGGACAGATTTATTATTATATCTGACTGATGACATTCATCATCATTATCATTATCATCATCAACAATAATTATAAGAACAGTATTTCCATACTACTACATGTTTATAGAATATCTTAAATATTATCTCATTTATTTCTCACAATGAGAAATTAAAAATACAAGCATTTTAGCATCTCTCCCGTTGTTCTTCATAATTGAATAATAAGTTAAAAAATTGAACCATAATAAATATGAATGATCCAGAAAGATATTCCTACATTGGCAATATTCTAAAATACTTTGTATTTTGCATTTTAAATCCATCACCTCAATGACAGGAGATAGATGGTATATTTGATCTTTAGTGTAGAGGGCCAGAACTCTGAAAAGGTACACTTGAATCTAGGTCAGCATGGTGCTTATAATTAAGCATCTACTCAATCTGAGATGATGGCTATCTATGGTGATGTAATGGTTGCACACGCTCAGTTTATTGTAGTGATGCAATGCTACTGAAGTATTTAAGGAAGTCACAGAAACAGAAGGCTCTCTCAGTCACAGCTCTCAGCCACAGACACTGAGAAGATTCAGGCTTCAGATGTCAGACATCAGCCTCCATCTTTGACCAGCCTTGTGGTGGCTGTCCTGCCTCCTTCACTCCTCCACTAAGACCAAGGACTTGGGCTAATCCCAAGGTCCTCCAGAAAACCAGTTCGGACATTAAATTTTGCCAGTCAAATGTGGGGCCCTAGAAATGCAGGGTCTTGCAAAACAGTGCACAAAGCAGTTCAACTGATGTGATCATAAGCTTAGGGGAGAAGTACTTGTGACCTGGAAATAGGGTGAGTGTGAAAATAGACAAGTAGGAAACTTTGGTAAAAGCTAAACTAGTCACTTTCATTTTTTTTAGCTGAAATAGGGCAAACACTAAGAAAAGAGCCTCCTCCATCCAAGGGAAGTGTGCAGAATGCATAGTTAGGTTAATAAAGAAGCAAGGTTTATTGGTAACTAGAAAGTAGATCACTGGATTCTTAAATATATTAGAGTTCACATCTCCTTGGTTATCTAAGGAAGAAAAATTAGAGCCATGTATGGGGGAACTAGTGTGAGAACAACTAATTGAATATTATGAAGCTATGTGTCCTGATTCAATTCCTGAAAAAACATTCCTTATGAACAATGTAATTGGCTTTAAAGAATCCCACAAGTTCAAAAAAAATAAAAATAAAAAAAAAATAAAAAAAAGGAAAAATTCTATGGAGAACAGCCAGACAAGAAATGTGAGGAGAAAGAGCAGAAGGGGGATGGTACTGACAAAGCAGTTGAAAAGCATGGAGAATTGGACAAGTGAAATGTCCCAGAGTCCCCTGACAAAATTAAGGAGTGTGGTTCTTCTCACTTTCAAGGCTCTGTTACACCTGAGAAGGCTCCCTTAGGGCATTCTCCATCTCCTGACCCTCCCCGCCCCAATTTCCCTCTCTTGATGGAGGGAGGAAGAAGAGGGAGAAGGGCAATAAACACCATCCCTGCAGCAGCTTTGTCCACCCCCTTTGATACCACTACAAATGGCACTAATTAAACCCAAAGAGGAAGGGCAGAATACATCTGATTTGAGAATAGAAATGTACTCTGTGATTGAAGAGTTTCACTCTTCAGGTCAAGAAAAAAGAAAATACACTCCATTTAATCTGGAAATTATCAAAGATCTAAAAAAAAGCTTGCATTCTTTATGGGTCTAATCATCTAAAGTTAAGATATTATTAGAAAATCTGCCTTTTGAAGTTTTAACACCTAATGCTTAGAAATCTATAGCAAGGATATGGTTAGAACATGGACAAAACTTATTGTGGCTTTCTGAGTATAGTGAACTCTGTAGAATACAAGCCTAATGAATTAGACAACTTGGACTTAATATTAGAAAATTTGCCTTTTGAAGCTTTAACACCTAATGCTTAGAAATCTATAGCAAGGATATGGTTAGAACATGGACAAAACTTATTGTGGCTTTCTGAGTATAGTGAACTCTGTAGAATACAAGCCTAATGAATTAGACAACTTGGACTTAATATAAGTCACCAACTAACAGGTGTAAATCCTTATGCAGACACTTTAGCACAGATTACCCTTTGGCTGCAAATGAACAAATTGCTTCTGCTGCTATAAAAGCATGGGGGACGATCCCAGGAAGACAAGATAGAGGGGAAGCCTTAATGAAAATAGCACAAGATCCAAATGAACCCTTTGCTGATTTTGTGGAACATCTGCAGACAACTGTCATATGAACTATAGGTGAAAATGTAGCAACAGAAAATGCTAATGAGATTTGTAGAAAAATTATATTAGGACTACATAAGGATGCTCCTTTAGATGAGCTCCCAAGACATTATGCCACGAATACCTTTTATATTCAGTTTATGATGCAGACTTTTCAGAACATGGGAAGACAGGGTTCCTTTTGGGAAGGAACTTCCAAAGAGACGCATCAGTGCTTTCAATGTGGTAAAGTTAGGCATTTGAAAGATCAATGTTTTATAAAGATAGAGTGAAAAAAACAGGGTGGGAGAACAAGACCCAAAACCCCATCTCCAAAATGCAACAAAGGTTTCCATTGGGCTGATATCAAAATGTAGATTGACTCAGGGAAATGGGAAGTGGGGCCCAACTCCAGGCCCCAGGCAAAAAACACTTGGGGCATGATGGCAGTCAATGATTTATACCCAGAGAGTGTCTAGAAGTTCAGTACTCTGATATGATCAATCAGCTGAGAAGCAACCTGATGGGAAAAAGGGATTATAAATGGGGAGAATAGAGTTGTATGCAAGCTGAGACTACTGAGACATCTCCTATAGAGGTGAAATCTGTCCCTTTCCAGCCTAAGGATCCATTGCTTCCAGGCAGAGTAGACTAGACCATTTCACCTCCTGAGAGTGCTTACAAAACAGTATCCATCCATACATTGATTTGGGAAACTGGGGAGTGTAGCTAATATCCCAGTCACTAATATAGGTAGACAATGTGTGACATCACCCAGGAGAAGTAGTAGCATCAGGTTTACTGATACATACTTTTGTTAGGCAATCTGGTAATATTTACCCAGATTTTGACTCCTAACAACAGAACCCAGATGTTACAGCTGACCCTCCAATGCTCACTATCTACATAAATGGCATACCATTAGAAGGATTGGTAGACACTGGTGCAGATTGTACAATCATTAGAGGTGCCAACTGGCCCAGTCACTGGCCAAAGATTAAGACAGACACCTACACATCTGGCGTAGGAGGATCAGTAGCAGCTGAAGTTAGTGCTACCCCTTTGAGATGGACTTTTGAAGGAAAAACAGGAGTTTTTACTTCTTTTATAGTTGAAAAAATCTCCATCAATCTGTGGAGAAGAGACATTTGACAACAATTAGGATTACAAATGAGTACTTCAGTTTTTTAGGCAGGGCTGCTGTTGAAGGCCTGCCAACACTTTCACTTGTTCCTGTCCAATGGAAAACTGAGACACCAGTGTGGATAAAACAGTGGACCTTAGGTAGCAATAAAATTAAGGCCTTATTAGATCTAGTACAGAAACAATTTGACCAAGGACACTTACAACCTTCTCTAAGTTCTTGGAATGCCCCTGTATTTATTGTAAGAAAGAAATCTGGAAAATGGAGGATGTTGACTGATTTAAGAAAAGTAAATGGACAGATGGAAACTATGGGAACTCTTCAGCCTGGACTTCTATCTCCTATTCAGTTGCTTAAAGAATGGCCTCTTTGGGTTATAGACATTAAGGATTGTTTCTATTCTATTCCTCTAAATAAGGAGGATATGAAAAAATTGCCTTTTCAGTGTCCAATGTTAACTTAGCTGAGTCTTATAAAATATATGAATAGACAGTTTTGCCACAGGGAATGAAAAATAGCCCTACTATGTGCCAAATGTATGTTGCTGCTGCTCTTAACTCCAGTAAGAAAAGCATTTCCAAAAGTAATATTGTTACATTATATGGATGATATTTTGGGGTGTGTATCTGAGGAACAAATGTTAGAAGCATGTCTACAAAAGACCATAGAAACACTAAGAAACTACAAACTGCATATAGCTACAGAAAAATTCAAAGGCATGCTTCTTTTCAATATTTAGCATATGGAGTATATCTTAAGGCACTTAACAGTACAAAAGCTTTCTTTAAGAACAGAAAAGTTTGAACATCAATTTAAGATGTATTTAAGATGTGACTTTCAGAAATCATATCCCAGACCTTCTGATTTTTTAATGTGGAACCTGCTAAGTCCTGGGTATTTCTGATTGTGGCTCCTCAATATTTGAATTGTTTCTTTCTGGCTAATTGCAGTTTTTTTCTCCTTGATATAATAAATTTGGAATTTAGATGCAATATCTCTTGGAGTTTTAATTTTGGTGATCTCTTATTTTAAATTTTAAAATATTTAAATTTAAATTTAATAAAATTCTGAGGCCAGAATTAAACTCAGGAAGATTAGTCTTCCTGATTCCAAGCTCAATGCTCTATCCAGTTTCTTCAGTTCTCCAATGAGAAATCCTTTGTTTTTCATTTAATTTCTCTAAAAGCTGATAGAACTTGACTTCTCTGACACAATGTTTGAAAAAATAATTAGATATCTTTGAAACCAAAATTCTTTATCTGCTAAAGAAACCAAAACTTGGGGAAAAAACAACAAAAGCTTTATTGTAGCTCTCCATTGCTAGAAATTTGAGATACTATTTTTCAGGAGTACTGAATAGAGCAAACTTGTTTTACTCAGAGAATTTGAACATGGCAGATCAAGAATATATCAAATGGGGAAAAATGACAGAGTCTATATTTTGGCATTCAACTTGACTACCTTATATTTTCCCCTCTAAAACAGATGCTTTAGGTACATTTTAACCTCAATTTTCTCTTTTCTGGGCTCTTTTACTTACTAGGTAATATCTGAAGTTAATTGAAGGTAATAGTAGGAAACTATTTATAGCACATATATTAGTTCTTTTGAATCAAAAGGGACTTCAAAGGCTATCTAATCCAGCATTCTAATTTTACACTTGAGGTAAGCTTGGTGGTAATGTAGACTGTCATGGAGACCTTAATTTAAATCCAAACTCAGACACTAGTTAGAGCTATAACTCTGGGACAGGAAGAAGAAAAAACATCCTGAGATTATTCAAATGACTTTTTTCAACTCTCTGACAAATTAAAAATTTGCAAAATTGGCATTGACATGTACTTGGTAGAAAACAGATGGTAACAATCCTTTGATTATCACTGCTATATCTGTTCCTTAAAAGGAACAGCATTCCACTAAAAGTGGAATGCTTACAATATGCCTGTTGTTAAAATAGATGTGTAAAGAGATAGAACAAATTTTAAAGCAAAATTTTTTTTAAGTTAGCATGTTGAAATTGTCACTTAACTTGATTTATATAAATGTGGGCACAATTATCCAATAGTCACTCTTATTTTAAAATGAACTTTTCTTATCAGTCATCAAAGGTAATTGTAAATTCAAGTCAGAAATCACTGTGAAAAATGATTACTTTTTACCAGATGAAGTGTTGGATCTAGGAAAAATCTTTATTTGATTTAGTACTTTATAACTTCCTGAAACCTAAAGAATTTTTTAAAAATTTCCAGATATATGGGAACTTTACCTTCATTCATGGCCATTTAGTAGTTTTCAATGAATTTTCTGGTGGTAAATTTTAACTTCCTGTAGCTTAATGGAATTTACAAAAGCACTAGTATACTTTCCAGTACTCCATCTATGAGAGCAAGTCAATAAATCATATAAAATAGATGAATTTTCATTGTACATGTATTTATAATAAATGTAGTACTATATATCTTCATTATCACTTCTGAATAAATGGATCTTATATTCTTTACAGTAGAAGTTTGAAGGATTTTGGTTTATGTTTCTGAAATAAAGTACTTTAGAGTTATGCTTTACTTCACATTAATTACTGACCTATGTAGAAAGTTAATTTATAAATTCACCATAAGAATTTTGAACTGTTTTCCCAACAAGAATTCAATAATGCTACTAATTCCTTATACTCTAAATTAGATAGCTTGGTAATCCAAATTAATTTTTGAGACAACCAGAATTTATGGGTTCAGATTATGTTCACAGGAAAGGATGCAGCAGATAAGATGTGAAAAATATAAGAAATTCAGAGAAATTTGGAGAGACTTGTCTGAACTGATACTGAAAGAAGTAAGCAGAACTGGAATTATAAATTATATATATATATATATACACACACACACACACATATATATATACACACACACACACACACATATATATATATATATATATATATATATAATAGAGATGGGAAACAACTGTTTAATATACATTTTCCTGTCTTAGGTTTTAGGCTTTAACCAAAAAAAAAATTCTTTGACCCTAGAGGAAAGAGAAGAAAATATGCTAAACTAGGAGACCTGTTTCTACACAAATGCCTGGTATGTCTTTTAGAAAATCCAACACTTGGTGGAATCGTGAATACATCCAGCCATTCTGGAGAGCAATTTGGAACTATGCTCAAAAAGTTATCAAACTGTGCATACCCTTTGATCCAGCAGTGTTTCTACTGGGCTTATATCCCAAAGAAATCTTAAAGAAGGGAAAGGGACCTGTATGTGCATGAATGTTTGTGGCAAGTCTCTTTGTAGTGGCCAGAAACTGGAAACTGAGTGGATGCCCATCAATTGGAAATTGGCTGAATAAATTGTGGTATATGAATATTATGGAATATTATTTTTCAGTAAGAAATGATCAGCAGGGGGCACTTCAGAAAGGCCTAGAGAGACTTACATGAATTGATGCTGAGTGAAATGAGCAGGACCAGAAGATTATTAGATACTTCAACAACAATACTATATAATGATCAATACTGATGGACGTAGCTATCTTCAGTAATGATATGAACCAAATCAGCTCCAATAGAGCAGTAATGAACTGAACCAGCTACACCCAGCGAAAGAACTCTGGGAGATGACTATGAACCATTACATAGAATTACCAGTCCCTCTATTTTTGTCCACCTGTATTTTTGATTTCCTTCACAGGCTAATAGTACACTATTTCACACTCCAATTCTTTTTGTACAGCAAAATAACTATTAGGACATATATGCTTTAACATACTTAACATGTATTGGTCAACCTGCCATGGGCGGGGAGGGGATGGGGGGAAGGTGGGAAAAAATTGGAACAAAAGGTTTGGCAATTGTCAATATTGTAAAATTACCCATGCATATAACTTGTAAATAAAAAGCTATAATAAAAAATTTTTTTTTAAAAAAGAAAATCTAACACTATAGTCAAGATAGGCAGTTAGTTAGGGTACAATATTCATAGGGTTTCAACAAAATTGTTTCTATTATCACTTTTAGAAAATTGCATATATTTTTTAAGCCAGAAAATTGTGTTCTTTATGATATACTGGCATTTAAGTCAAATAACATCCCTCAGCAACTGGAGGCTTTTCTCACTGGAATACTGTATTAGTTCTGGTATAGTTCTCTGTAAAGTCTGACCCCTTCTCTCATTACTGTTTCTCCCAAAGTTTCTGTTTTGAAGTGAGGCCTTGGCTGATTTGTATTCATGCCCTTCACATATCTGTTTGAATTTCTAGATTTCAAAACCATAGCTTCCTGTTGATAATCTTCATTTCTCCCCATCCCCCCTACACCCATTTTTAGGAAATATTTTTAGATGATCTAGAAGTCTCTGTGGGTCTTATTGCTATAATCACTTTTCTATTCAATACAACAAATAATAATAATTTTTTTTTGTTCTTGTATACCAGCATTGACCATAGTTACTCACATTTAATGGGCACCCATTAAATCAATAAATTATCAATAAATTATTGATTGATAATGATATTGAATTTTTCCCCTCTAACATTCCATAATTAATCAAAATTAGTTTTACAAGTATTTTGAATACATACATATATATATATATATATATATATATATATAATAAGTGCATGTATTTGTGTATAACCCACCTTTTTGTCTTTATTCTATAATACTTATTGTGCCCAGACAAAATTGAAATCTTACTGTTTTCTCATTCCATAAAGCCAGTACTCTTAAGGCCCTTAGGGGAGATAGGGAACCAAATCAGACATTATTAGCAGGTTCCCTCTGAGCTGAAGTATCTTATACATCATGGAAAGTTCCCCCACTATTTATGGCCTTCTACAATTCTCTATGTTTGAGAAGTGACACCTTTATCAGAGAAATGTACTTCATTTTTTTTCATAATTACTATTGCCCATTGTATTCCCTCTCCACCTTCATTTATTCAATTCTCTCACTCCTTTTATTCTGTCCATCTCAAAAATGTTTTGCTTCTCACTTTAGCCTCCTCCAATCTGCATTCCCTTCCATCATCTGCCAACCCTTCTTATCCCCTTCCCCTCCTACTTTCCTGTAGGATAATATGTGATTCTGTATCCAATAGAGAGTGTATGTTATTCCCTCTTTGAATCATTTTTGAGGAGAGTAAAGTACACTTACTCCTCTTTACCTTCCCCCTGTTGCTGTCCACTGTAAAAGCTGTTTCTTGCTCTTTTATGCGAATTCTTTTCTCCCAGCATTCCTCTTTTACCCGTTAATTTTATTTAGATTTCAACCCATCATATTCAACTCACATATGTGCCTTCTGTCTATATATATTCCTTCTAACTGTCCAAATAATGAAAAAGTTCTTAATAGTTCTATGTATCATCTTTCCATCTAGAAATGTAAATAATTTAATCTTTTAAGTATCATATAATTTCCTTTAAATTTTTTTTAAAGCCTTTCTTGACTCCAGTATTTAAAAGTCAAATTTTCTATTCAAGTTTGGTCTTTTTATCAAGAATGTTTCAAAGTCCTTATTTCAATGAATGTTCATCTCAAACCCACCCACCCCCGAAATACTCAGTTTTGCTTTGTAGGTGATTCTTCTTTGTAATCTTAGTTCCTTTGCCTTCTGGAATATTATATTCAGAGTCCTCCAAGCCTTTAATGTACAAGCTACTAAATCTTGAGTTATTATGACTGTGGCTTCATGATATTTGAATTGTTTCTTTATGGCTCTTTGCAGTATTTTCTCCTTGATTTGACAGCTCTGGAATTTGACTATACCTGGGAGTTTTCATTTTGGGATCTCTTTCAGGAGGTGGTTAGTAGATTCTTTGAATTTCTCTTTTACTCTCTAGTTTAAGAATATCAGGACAGTTTTCCTTGGTAATTTCTTGAAAGAAGATGTCAAGTTTCTTTTTTTGGTCATGGCTTTTAGGTAGTCCAATATTTTGAAAGTTATTTTTTTTCTGGATTAGCTTCATTTACTCAATTCTTTTAAGTTTTGTATTTTTAAGTTAAATAAGATTTCTGGTTAATTTTTAATTTTAATATTAAATTTTAAATACATATTTCTTTATGAATCATATTGAGAGAGAAAAATCAGAACAAAAGGGAAAAGCTCTGGAAGAGGGGGAAAAAAACAAGAAAAAAAGTGAACATAGCATGTATTGATTTATATTCAATCTCAATAATTCTTTTTCTGGATGGCATTTTCTATCCAAAGTTTATTGGGATTTTCTTGAATCCCTGAACTGCTGAGAAGAGCCAAGTCTTTCATAGCTGATCATCGCTTAATACTGCTACTATGTACAATGAATTTTTGGCTCTTCTTGTTTGACTCAGCATCAGTTCATGTAAATCTTTCTGGGCCTTTCTAAAATCAGTTTGTTCATCATTTTTTATAGAATAATAATATTCCTTTACTTTCATATATCAAAACTTATTCAGCCATTCCCCAGTTGATAGACATCTGCTCATTTTTCAATTCTTTGTCACCACAAATGAATTGCTATAAACATTTTTGCATGTGTGGGTCCTTTCTACTCCTTTATGATTTCTTTGCAATATGGAGCCATAGTTTTATCATTTGCTCAAATCTAATTTTAAGGAATTATTTTCTTCAATGAGTTTTTGTATCTCCTTTTCCATGTTCTCCTTTTCCAATTATACTTTTTAAGGAGGTTCCCCCTTCCCCCTTCAGTAAATTTTTAACCTTCTCTTTCCATTTAGCCAATTCTACTTTTTAAGATATTGTCCTCATTGACTTTTTGTACTTTACCATCTGATCTAATCATTTTTTAGTGTGTTATTTTCTTAAGTATTTTTTTATGTGTGTCTCCTTGACTCATTTTTCATGATTTTCTTGCATCACTCTCATTTTTCTTCCCAATTTTCCTCTGCTTCTCAGTGATATTTTATGGTCAGAATTTTTTTGCTCATTTCCACAGTTTATTACTGTACTTTTAATTCATTATTAAAGTAGGGTTCTGCTTCCAGAGTGAATGGAAGGCTATCACAAGCTTTGAGGGATTTTAAATAGCTGTTTTCAGAGCTATTTCTAGGGATCTCCAAATTTTCAGTTCTTCCAAGATGGTATGACCTTACTTACTAAGGAGAAGTGTTTACTACCATATAAATCCTTAAGGAATTTATCCTGTGGCTTGGAAACCCAATGACTATTAAGTTAGGAGACTATGTGAAAGAAGATAAATATTTAATGTAAATAGAATTGTCAAATCTACTACTTATAGCCAGTAGAGGGATAATGGAGAGGCACACTCGAGCAATTTTGTTTCAATAGGATGAAATAAAAGAAATGATGAATCATGCCCTTTTTGTTTTTATTCTCTCAGACTCTTTCATTCTAAAATTTGTGTTTCCAAGTCAAAAACAATCTATATGAAACTCTAATTTCTACAAATCTTAAATAAACTTTAATTTGTTCCCAACCTCCCTCTTCTCCCCCCTCCAAAAAAAATTAATGTAAGTTAAGATCAAATATAATAATGAAGTATTATTTTGACACTGGGGCTGAAATCATCACAGAAAGTTTAATTATAGAAGTAAGATCTCTGATGAGGTACAAAAGATAGTTAGAATTTGTATAGGTTGAAGGAATGTCAGAGAACAACATTACAACATTACATGTTGCCTATAAGATTATGAAAGTTCAGCTTGTTGAACAAGAAAGAATATAATGGTATAATGGAGACATAAAATCCCTGGTGTAATGAGAACACTATCCTGAGTAAATTTACCTAGTTTTTTTTTTTTTTTAAGTTGTGTAAAGTTGTCCTCAAAATTTGAGTCTGTATCCCCAAAAGATCATAAAAAATGGAAAAGGACCCACATGTACAAAAATACTTGTAGCAGTCTTTTTTGGAGTGGTAAGGAAGTGGAAAATAAGTGGATGCCCATCAGTTGGGAAATGGCTGAATAAATTATCATATAGGAACATTATGGAATATTATTGTTCTATAAGAAAGGATCAGAAGGATGATTTTAGAAAGGCCAGAGATTACATGAACTGACACTAAGTGAAGTGAGTAGAACCAAAAGAACATTATACATAGCAACAACAAGATTATGTGATGACCAACTGTGGTGAACTTGGCTTTTTTTTTTTCAACAATGAGGTAATTCAGGCTCAATACCAATAGACTTGTGGTGGAGTCATCTGCATCCAGAAAGAGGGCTATAGGGAACTGAATATGGATCACCACATAGTATTTTCATCTAAATTATGATTGTTGTTTGCTTGGGTTTTTTTGCTCACATTTTTCCCCCTTTTGATCTGATTTTTCATATGCAACATGATAAATGTGGAAATATGTTTAGAAGAATTGCACATGTTTAACCTATATTGGATTACTTGCTGCCTAGTGAAGAGGAGAGGTAGGCAGAGAGGAAGAAAAATATAGAACACAAGGTTTTGCAAAGGTGCATGTTGAAAACTATTTTGCACATATTTTCAAAAATCAAAAGCTATTATTTAAAAAAAAGACTTATGAGCTTAGAGGACTAATGGTGGCACATTTGTAGTCCTTTGGTCACCTGGACACCCCGTTCCAACCTGGGGTTTTGACTGTAGACCACCAACATAGATAATATTGAAATGTTGTGCTCAATTGGAGCACAACAGTGCTTTATCTTGAATAAACATTACCTTTCCTGCTCTGAATATCCTTCAGAGGCTCAATTAGTATCTTGTTAACTTTTAGATGGATTACAAGTGTCTTATTTCATTTCAGTTTCAGATTTCAGATTTCAGTTTCAACTACCAGGGATGGGCGTGAATTAGACCAACTTTATTACCTTCAGCAGCTCATGTTCCCTGTAATCCTTCACTAATTTTTTTTCTTCCTATTGGACATTTTGAACAATACCAAGGAGGTACAAAGAAAGGATTTCTTTTTTCTTTTTTCTTTTTTTTTTTTAAAGAGAAAGAGAGTGAAATAAGGCAGAAATAAGTATCAGGAAATAGGTCACTGGGGTAGTCAAGGCATGATCTAATTAGGAACCTGTATATGAATAGCATGTGAGAGGATAAAGGAAAATCAACAACTTTCTGCCTGACTAGGGAAGTTTTATTAATGCCTCTGGGATAACATACATTTTCGGAGTTCCCAAGACATGCTGTTGACTTGTATTAAAGTTGTAGTTTTCTAAATAATACCACTACCACTAATTGCTATTCTCTCAGCCTCTATCTCCTATTTTCTTTACTGGAACTGTTTTCTAATCCTTTATTTGTGAAATTGATTTTTAAAAATAATTTATTACCATTCAATTGCATCTTGTTTACTAAAACAATGATTCCTGGTAAAAATCTTTTTTGGATCTAAAGATTGTCATTAATGTGCTAGATAACCTTTAAGCTTCATGTCATTTTAAAAAATTGACAATTATATCATATACATCTTCATTTAAGTCATGAATTAACATGTTGACCATGTCAGAGCCGCTTTCCAGTGTATTCAAACAGAGAATAATCTCCAAGCTGACATAAGATCATAAGTTTAAAATTGGAAGGAATGTTGTAGTACATCTAGTCTAAATGCTTATTAGACTTTGACTTAGATAGAAGAACCTGATCATGCAATTCTAGTCTCTGTGCCTTTCTTCTCTAACAATCTTAGTCAAAATTCCAATAGACTTGGGATGGAAAATGCCATTTGCATCTAGAGAAAGAAATCTACAGAGATTGAATGAGGATAAAGGAATAGTATTTTCACCTTTTTTGTTTGTTTGTTTGTTTTTTATTTCTCATCTCCCCCTTAGTCTGATTTTTGTTTCACAATATGACAAATATGGAAATATGATTAAAAGGATTATACATGTTTATCCTATATCAGATTGCTCACTGTCTTGATGAAGGAGAAAGTAAGGGAGGAAAAAACAAATATTACAAAAATAAATATTGAAAACTATCTGTAAAATGATCAGCAGGATGATTTCACAGGTTAGGAGAGTTACATGAACTGAGGTTAAGTGAAGGGAATAGGATGAGGAGAACATTGTACCTAGCAATAGCAAGATTATACTATGATCAATTCTGATCGACCTAGCTCTTTTCAACAGTGAGGTGATTCAAGCTAGTTCCAATGGTCTTGTGATAAAGAGAGATTTGAGTTAATTCTCCCTCTATTTGAAATTGCTATTGAGTTGGCAATATCAAGCAATAATTGGAAGAATACTTTCAGTCCAAGCCCAAAAGACATCACTAAGATTATTCAATGAGGGATAGATTTTTTCCAATGTGCAAAAACTTAGTGAGATTCTGGATATTCTTTTGTTCTTTCAGCAACAAAGCATTAAAAGTTTAACACTTAGTTATCAAAAATAAATAATTAAGATGGAAGCTACCAAATGATAGTTTTCTCTTCATAATGTGGACACATATCAGTCCTATAGGGCCCAGTGTCATTGTTTTGGTCATAGATCCTCTACTACAAGCATTAATAAGGAATGAAAGAGATGAGGTGAGATCTCTCAAGATAGTTGTGAAAATTGAGTAAGGCTTCATCTACTTCAGAATTGGAGTAGGCCTGAAGGTCCTTGGGCATTGACTCAATGACATATCTAAGTTCCCTACCTGCTATCCTCCCATGACATCATTTTCTCCCTACTTCGATCAAATATAGGCAACTATGTACTTGTTGGCCAAGTTCAATTTCTTTATTATTTCCCATATTTAGAATTGTAAAACCCTTAGCCAATGAGGATGATGGTCAGTTGTGGGAAGGATTTGGAAGGAGGTGATTGCTTTAGGGACTTTTTAAAGTGTAAAATCTGTCCCAAAAGATGACTCCTTTTGATTGGTGACTGGAGGGATGTTTGCTTCATGAGAGAACGTACAATAAGCTTTTGTTTTGCTCCTAGAGATCTCTCCAGCTTTTTATTAAATGGTGATCACTTGCCATTCTGAGTCACATAGGAATCTTGTGGTTTCTACTGTTTCCTTCCACAGTTAAATTGAGAATTTGATTCAGGTCCCTTGTCCTGAATGCACAATTTACTTTTACAGCTGTGACCCAATCCCACACTTGAAACAGAAAATGTACATAAGAAAGGAGTAGAGGGAGACATTAAAAAACTGGAGAAATGCTATAGGCTGACTCATCCAGCTCCCTTTTTCACTCTTCTTTAGTTGCTTGTTAAAGGTTTTAGACCTGAGAGTCCTGAGCAGATAAGTATAGGAGAGAGAGTTTCTCATAAATAAATCTTCTGCTTTCTTTTGCATTAAAAAGAGTAAGTTCAAAGCTATCTGTTTTTTTTTTAAATTTTATTCTTTATTTTTTCACTCTTCCAGTATAAGTATTTCTGAATGAGGGGAAATATTTAATAAGTTGTTAATTAAGGTTTGAACTAAATTAATAATGGATTTTTTTTTTAAAGCATGCACTCATAGAAGAATTTTCCAAATACTTGTTTGCATGGTGGCATTCAGGTTCATTTCAGTGTTGACTTTTTCCCCCTGAAACAACACTTTTCCAAAAATGGGCCACAAACTCTAGAGAGCCCTGAGATCCTTTCAAAGCTTATCTGCAAGATGAAAACTATTTTCATAATGACAGTAAGACATTATTTGCCTATTAAAATTATTCTTTTTATAACTTCATTTTTGTATAAGGACAGATTTTCTTAAGTTTGTTTCATTCAGAACAATTTAAAATACAGAGATAAATATGAAAATCCAGCTGTCTTCTACCAAGCCAGACATTAAAGAGATTTGAAAAAAAAATCTAAATCACTGCTATTTATCTCATGTTAACATAAAATGTTATCTATATTTGTAGTGGTTCATTTTTCTTTTTAATTTTTAAAAACTTAATTATCAGTTTTCATTTTGAATATAATGATACCCATAGATATAACTCAGAAAAACAAAAGCTCTTTGGGGTCCTCAATAATTTTTAAAACTATAAAGGGATAATAAGATAAAAAAATCTGAGAATCACTGTACTATAATGATTTTTCAAAAAACTTACATTAAAAAGAAAGATTCTTATCATTTAAGAATTGGAATGAAGGTATTTGAAATCTCTAAGTCTGTAGGATTATTAAAAATAGACAAACTATATAACAGTATTCCAAATAGATATAATTCTTTGGAAGGCAATAACTATATAAGAGTTACAAAACTATATAAGCTTGTTATCCACATGATGCCACTACTTGAATTGTATCAAAGGGGCATCATTGAACAAGAAAAAGAAAATATGTCTATCTAAAAACATTCTTTGTAGTTTTATTTATTGTAACACATTAATTGAAAACTTCTTGTATAACATAAACTTTATGGAATATCCAATAAGAAATGATGAACAGGGAAGGAATTAAAGAAAGATATAAGAATGATTTAGGGTAAAAAAAAAAAAACAGTATCAGAACAATTGTGTGTGCAGTTATTATGACTATAGAAAATTTTACTTATTATTATTGTTATATCCAAAACTAGGAAAATATTCAAACAAAAGGAATCTTAAGGAAACATAAAATCAAATAGGGCATTGAAATATTATTTATTATAGAAATATTAAATTGATCACATTTTAAATATTTTAATATTAACAATTTTATTTGTGATTACTTTTTTATTTTTTGATTGTTTCTAAATTTGGAAATTTCTGAAAAGATAAATATGAAATGTGTGATTATCTATGTGAATGTCAAAACAAATAATAATAAACTAATTCACCTTTGGATTATGTTAAGAAAATATGCTGTTCAGTTTAAGCCATGCAAGAATTATAATAAAAATGATGATTCTGCCTAAATTGGTCTACTTGTTCCACAGCAATCAAACTGCCAAAAAATTATTTTATAGAACTAGAAAAATAATAACAAAATTCATCTGGAAAAATAAAGGGGCAAAAATATCAAGGGAATTGATGGAAAAAAAAATACAAAGGATGTAGCCTAGTAGTACCAGATCTAAAACTATTATAAAGCATCAAAACCGTTTGGTACTGAATAAGAAATAGAAAGGTGGATCAGTGGAATAGATTAAATACACACAACACAATAATTAATGCTTATAGTAATCTAGTAATTTGATAAACTCCCCAAACTCCAGCTTCTGTAATAAGAACACACTATTTAACAAAAATTGCTGGGGAAAGCAGGAAATATATCATAAACTTGGCATAGACCTACATCTCACAGCTTATACTAAAATAAGGTAAAAATGGGTATGTGATTTGGGCTTAAAGAGTGATACCATAAGCAAAGTAGAAGATCAAGGGATACTTTACCTATCAGATCATTAGAGAAGGGAGGAATTTATGATCAAAGAAGAACTAGAGAACATTATGAAAATCAAAATGGACAACTTTGATTGCATTAAATGCAATACCACTCTGGGTCTGGTATACGAGGAAATCATAAAGGAGGGAAAAGGATACACATCTCACATATGCAAAAATATAAGCTCTTTTTGTAGTAACAAATAATTAAAAAATGAGTAGATATCCATCAGTTGGGGAATGGCTGAGTAAGTTGTGGAATATGAAGGTAATAAAATATTATTTTTCTATAAAAATGATGAACAAGAGGATTTTTAAAAAGTACTGGAACGATTTACACAAACTAATGTCTGAGTGAAACAAATAGAACCAGGAATTCATTGTACACAATAACAGCAAGAATGGGTGATGATCAACTATGAAAGCCTTGGTTCTTCTCAGTGGTTCAATGATCCAAGGCAATACCAATAGACTTTGGATAGAAAATGCAATTTTCAAACAGAAAAAAAAGTTATGGATTTTGAATGTAAATCAATACATGCTATGTTCATTTTTTGTTTTTATTCTTCTCTCTCATGATTTTTCCCTTTTATTCTGATTTTTTCTATCAACATGGATTCATAAAACAATGCGTATTAAAAATAAATTAATTAACAATTTTTTTTAAAGACATTCATGAGTCCCTCTATACTTTGTCCTGGTCAGGCCAAATTTTATTTCTCAGTGCAATATTTTTGGTGAAGCACTGACAAGCAATATATTGTAAGGAGACTTCTAACCATATCATACAAAAATTAATTTAAAAAATTGGTGGTATTTACCCTGGAAAGAAGATTTAAAGAGGACATAATAACTGCCATTAAATATTTTAGTAATTGTCCAATATAACAAAAATTGGATTTAGTTGTGAAGTTCCAAAGGGTACATGTAGGACCAATGGATAGAATTTACTTTTTATCAGCAAGAGGCAGTTTGGTGCTAAAGGATTTGGGTAAATTAAAGTGATTGGCTTAATTGTGAGAAAAGTGGACAAAAGCTTTCTCCCCTCCCAAAGAACTCCAGAAATTCCAAGAGCAAAGACAATTTCCAAGTAAGTAAGTCCTCACTGCTTATGCCTTAATAACACATACCAAACTCACGGGTGTTACATCATAGATTTTTCTGACATGTTTGGGTAATACAAAATTCTGCTTCCTTTCCCTACTTAAAAAAAAAAAAATCCTCTTTCAAAGAATGTTGGCTTCAGTTATTTTGTGGAAGGTTGAACTACATAGCTGCAGAGAGACAAACAATGGTTAAGTTTTCACAGAACAGTTAAAATTCAATTCCTCACAAACCATGAGCAGACAATGAGAAATACTGAAAAGCTAAGTTTCCCCAGAACGTTGTAAACCACAAGATAATGTAAGATAATAAATATCTCTGACCAATGAGCTTTTAGGAGAAGAGAATCACTTGACTTCAAACTTTTGATTAAGATATCTAAGCCAAAAACTAATTTGAACTGACTAGATTCAAGGACTACTGGGAAAAGACTTTTCTTTATTGTGCTTGTTTAATAAGCCTCATGCATATAAGCTGGCATACCTGAATAGAATTAGAATCTTATTAACAGAACATGGGATGTATAACAAAGGAGGGGGAACATGTTTAGCAGTAAGAAATGATGTAACTTTAAGGGGAACTGACCAATCCATTCTGTGGAAGAGAGAACTGCAATGAATTAACATCATAAACTTGTCAACTTCTGTACCTAGGACTCACTCTTCCCAGCAGAAGGGTAAAGCCCAAATTCTGACTAGAAATGTCCAATCATTCTGGACTTTCGCTTTCAATAAAATTTCTTTGTCACCTGACCTTCAGAGTTAGCTTGTTTCTAATAATATTGGGGCTCATCCAGGATAAATAAGGGCACCAGGGAGGTGAGATCTGAGTGTGCTGGGAAGAATGATTTCAAACGTCCTGATATTTGGGTTTTACTTCCCTCAGGTCTCTCAAAGTTCCAAAGACAGCTGCTGCAAAGAGAGAGGTTGAACAGAGGCAATTCAAAGGGGGAGCGGGAGAAAAGCCTGCTTACAAATAAGACCTGAAATATCAGATAAAGGTAAGACAGGACTTGGCTATGTGGGACCTGTGGAAGCCATTTTGGGAGGGTCTATATGGAGTTCCTGTGGACTTACTAGACTCATTTCATCAACAGGTAAACTGGATAAACATCCTTTGTTTATTGGGTAGGCCCCTGTTTGCGGAAGACCCCTACGCTTGGCTTGGATGAATTGTGCAGGGGTTTGCAGGAGGAACTCCTTATGGAGATCTCTATGCAGCTTGGTTATGTGGGACATGCTGGAGCTAATGTGAAGGTTCAAGCAAAAGACCGTGTGGGGTCTCACTAACTTCTGGGATGCTTTTTATCCTCTGGGAAAACAGAAAAGCAGTGGGCTGTCACTTTAAAAACTCTTGCAATCACAGCTCTGGCTTGTGAGATCATATCTTGACTAATTTATAGAGAAAGGATCTCTCTACTCCAGTAACTACTAAATCTTCTCCTTTTTATTCCAGCTAATCCCACACGTCTAAATTTACTAGTGACTCCCAGTGGGATATAGAAAGAAGGAATTCCAGGTATCCTTAATTCTCAAAAGGTAAGGTGTTTACCTTTTGAATCTCAGAAGAATCTCAGGGGTAAAAAAAAAAAAAAAAAGGAAGAAAAAAAATTGGCACTTAACCCTTTCCTAGTTTACAAAAGGGAAGAGATTTGTGTGAATTGGGAAAAATAAATAAAAGGTAATTTTGCTTGAATGGAACATATAGATAGATTTTAGGGGATCTCACAAACTAAAGTACTGGTTAGTTTTTAATTAACTTTTAAAATTGGTATGTGTTACCAAGATAAGATCAAAATGGGTCCATGACCTAGGCATAAAGAACGAGATTATAAATAAATTAGAGGAACATAGGATAGTTTATCTCTCAGACTTGTGGAGGAGAAAGAAATTTGTGACCAAAGATGAACTAGAGACCATTACCGATCACAAAATAGAAAATTTTGATTATATCAAATTAAAAAGCCTTTGTACAAACAGAACGAATGCAAACAAGATTAGTAGGGAAGCAACAAACTGGGAAAACATCTTTACAATTAAAGGTTCTGATAAAGGCCTCATTTCCAAAATATATAGAGAACTGACTCAAATTTATAAAAAATCAAGCCATTCTCCAATTGATAAATGGTCAAAGGATATGAACAGACAATTTTCAGATGAAGAAATTGAAACTATTACCACTCACATGAAAGAGTGTTCCAAATCACTATTGATCAGAGAAATGCAAATTAAGACAACTCTGAGATATCACTACACACCTGTCAGATTGGCTAAGATGACAGGAAAAAATAATGATGAATGTTGGAGGGGATGCGGGAAAACGGGGACACTGATGCATTGTTAGTGGAGTTGTGAATGAATCCAGCCATTCTGGAGAGCAGTCTGGAATTATGCCCAAAAAGTTATCAAACTGTGCATACCCTTTGATCCAGCAGTGTTTCTATTGGGCTTATACCCCAAAGAGATACTAAAAAAGGGAAAGGGACCTGTATGTGCCAAAATGTTTGTAGCAGCCCTGTTTATAGTGGCTAGAAACTGGAAAATGAATGGATGCCTATCAATTGGAGAATGGCTGGTAAATTGTGGTATATGAATGTTATGGAATATTATTGCTCTGTAAGGAATGACCAGCAGGAAGAATACAGAGAGGCTTGGAGAGACCTACATGGACTGATGCTAAGTGAGATGAGCAGAACCAGGAGATCATTATACACTTCGACAACGATATTGTATGAGGATGTATTCTGATGGAAGTGGATTTCTCTGACAAAGAGACTTAACTGAGTTTCATTGGATAAATGATGGACAGAAACAGCTACACCCAAAGAAGGAATACTGGGAAATGAATGTGGACTATTTGATTTTTTATTTTCTTCCTGAGTTATTTTTACCTTCTGAATCCAATTCTCGCTGTGCAACAGGAGAACTGTTCGGTTCTACAAATATGTATTGTATCTAGGATATACTGCAACATATTTAACATATATAGGACTGCTTGCCATCTTGGTGGGGGGGGAGGAGGGAGGGAAGGGAAAAAACGAAACATAAGTGATTGCAAGGGATAATGTTGTGTAAAAATTATCCTGGCATGGATTCTGTCAATACCAAGTTATTATTAAATAAAATTAAATTTTAAAAAAATTGTTATGTGTGTTAAAATTGGAAACTTAATTGGTTGTGATAGATTCTGTTGTACCTGAATTTTAAGAATTATTTTGTTTTCTCACAGTACTAAAAGGGAAGCTTGTCTAAGATAATAAGTGAGGAAGCTTCCTGAAAATTGCAGATTTGTAACAGCTTGGGCAAGAAAATCCTACCATTTGAGCCCATTATTGAATGACTGATAAGTAATGGCTTCTTTCTGATATTGTAGAACCCAGATTTGATTTGTTATCTAGTCCCCTGAATATTATTAGAATATAAAATGATAAAACTAACAGAAAATGGAAAAATGTATTTAAAAATCTGTTGTTATGTATTGGACTACTTGCCAGCTAGAAGGGGTAGTGGGAAGGAGGGAAAAATTTGGAACTAAAGGTTTTGTAAGGGTTAATGTTGGAAAAAATTACCCATATATATGCTTTGTAAATAAAAAGCTTTAATAAAAATAATTTGTTGTTATTATCAGCTTTGCTAACTCAGTAAATGTAATTTAGGAAATTAGTTATTTTCATCTTTGCTTGTGACTGAGGAGGAAATTACAACTAAGACCATATAGCTATTACTTATGAAAATTCTAAGATTGTTCATTATGTTAAAGCCTACAATTAGTAATTACTGTACATGTAGAACAATTCAGATGGGTGAAGCAACTTTGGGAAAAGTCCACAGTTGATCTAAGGAGTAAACTCAATGCACAAAGGGATATTGAAAATTTCCCCCTTATTGGAGAAATGGGGGTAGGAAGAGGTATCTCAAGGTGGTGTGTAACAATTGAATTCTGATAATGGAACCTGGTGTAGCCAGGTTATCTGTTATTATTGTGAGAAGAATGGAGTATCCAGAATTAAAGGAGAAGGGAAAGGTGGTGCCCTTTTTACCTTTTGAGGAAAATACCTTACCTTTTGAGAATTAAGGATACCTGGAATTCCTTCTTTCTATATCCCACTGGGAGTCACTAGTAAATTTAGAAGTGTGGGATTAGCTGGAATAAAAAGGAGAAGATTTAGTAGTTACTGGAGTAGAGAGATCCTTTCTCTATAAATTAGTCAAGAATTTCAGGAATTGTTAATGGATGGGAGTAAAGGAAAAGATTTTAGTGTACTTATTATAGAAGTCACTCCTGTATATGGAAAAAATGAAAGAATAGATGTAAATTCCAGAAATGGGGAATAATTTGTAAGGCAGAGATTGGATTACACAACTACTATTGGAATTAAAGATGTTGAAACATCAGATAGTATTTAAAATTCACCCTCTTCTGGTAGAATATAAATGGCAAAAATAGAGAAGGTTTAAAAAGTCCCTACTTAAAATAAATCTGAAAAAAATTCAGAGGATGTGGTGTGTATGTTAAACAATACCCTATATCATTGGAGGGAAAAATAAGATTGCAATCAGTAATAAAGGGATTTGTGAAGGATGGACTATTAGAACTTTGTATAGTCCCTTTTTTCAATACTCCCATTTTGCCCCTTAGGAAATCAAATGAGACACGTATTAATATAAGACCTTGGGGCAATAAACAAGATAATGATATGTTAGAAAGCATCAGAAGGGAATAAATTCTGAGTTAGTGAGGAACTGTTTAATTGATGAAGAAAATGTTTAAAGGAAGTAGTTTTGCTGAGGGAGTGGGGAAAGGATGTTTGACCTTATTTCCAATCTGTCCAAATGTTTTAAAGAGGAAGAGAAAAGCTTGGCAGATATTGTAGCAATAACTGCCCCTTGAAGGATATTGGCAGTTAGTTGATGGGAGGAGAATGTTAAATAAGGCCATAATTGGGGAAATTTTAACTGTAATATATTAAGGAGGCCATTGGAGAGCTCAAGCAATGTGTAATGTCCTTTTAAGAAAATTTGGCTACGTAGGGATATATACAATTGCTAAAGAAATATCTGAAAGTAATATATCTAAAGACAAATAAGAGATATTGAGGAGGTGTCCTTCCAGAGGGAGGGAGCCTGGCTCCAGAATATTCTAGTTAAACTTTGAGGGAAAATTGAAGTATTTATTGATTATACTGAACCATTTAATAGGATGGATGGACCCTTTGCCCTGAACTCGGTTACCTTGAGAGGGATTAATAGGATAACAATGGAACAAATTATAAGTAGAATAGCTAGGAACAATTGAATTCTGATAATGGAACATACTTTACTTCTAAGTTTTTATAAGAAATAAGGAAGTGGGGTGGGGTGGGGAAGATTACAAATTGAGTGCATCTGCCTTCATTAGGAAAAATGAAAGGAATGAATCAAGATCTTAAGAAATAGATTGAGACTTCTGACCAAGATGGCCCAGAGGAGGCACACATCTACTTAAGCTACTCCCAATTTCCCCTCAGAATTTAATTCATGACAAGCCTCGGATTAGTGCTTGACTTAAAAAAAAAAAATCCACAAATAATTACCAAGAGAAGACATCCTTGAAATTCACCAGAAAAGATCTGTTTTTGCTAGAGAGCAGGGAAGGTTTTAGATCTGGCACAGGCTGAGGGCCAGCAGCAGCAGTGAGAGCACAGCAGGCCTGAGAAGGGGTGGAGTGTGATCTCAGCCATCTCTGCGGGAGGAGTTTTACTACAGTATTGGATATTTTGCCCTGGCAGCAAGCCAGTAGAAAAACAGAGAAGTTAAAAACACAGGGGGTGAAGATTATAATCCTGAAAAGCTAGGGTCTCTTGGGACCTGACCACACCCACCCACAGTGTCTCAGCACACTCTCAGAGTCTCAGAGGACAGACACAGCACAGCCATTGCTGTCCTGCTAGTGCCTCACTGCTTCCCTCCGCAGTCTGTAGAGGAAGCTTGGTAAAACTATCGATACATTCTCGTCCCCACCCCCCCCCCCCCCAAAAAAAAGCAGATTGCATTTTTTTTTGCTAGTTTGTCTTCTTTGATTCTTCTCTGACAAAATGAGCAAAAAATTTAAACAGACCTTAACCACTGATAGCTTCTATATGGATAGAAAGCAGACTTTAAACCCTGAGAAAGCTAAAAACAGACTGTCTCCACATGAATTCCCAAAAGAAGATATAATCTGGTACTCAACACAAAAAACTCTCATAGAAGAAATTAAAACCGCTCTCACAAGAGAGCTAGAAGAAAAATGGGAAAAGAAAAGGGAAGCTTGGCAAGAGAGTCTGGAGAAGTCATCACACTCATTTAAAGAGAGTAGATAAAGAGATCAAATCCTTGAAAAATATAATTAGTGGAAAAGGAAAATAGCTCTCTAAAAAATAAAATTGGTAAAATTGGAAAAAAAAATCCATAGAATTAAAAAAACTCACTTAAAAACTCAATTGGACAATTAGAAAAAGATGTAAAAAAAGTGAGTGAAGAAAATACTTTATTGAAAATTAGAATCGAACAAATGGAATGACTCAAGAAGACACCAAGAATCAGTGAGACAAAACCAAGAAAAATGAAACAATGTAAAAAAATGTCAAATAGCTTCTTGGGAAAAGAACAGACCTAGAAATAGATGTAGGAGAGACAATCTGAGAATTATTGGACTCCCTGAAAAATATGATGGAAAAAAGAGCCTGGACACTATTTTCCAGGAAATTATCAAAGAGAACTGTCCAGAAGTTATAGAAACAGAGGGTAAAATAGAAATTGAAAGAATTCATCGATCACCTACTGAAAGGGATGCTAAAAGCAAAACACCAAGAAAAATAGTGGCCAAAGTCCAGGAGCATCAGATGAAAGAAAAAATATTGCAAGTTGCTAGAAAAAATCAAATATATAGTAGTCAAAATAAGGATTACTCTAGACCTAGCAGCGTCCACATTAAAGGATTGAAAGACCTGGAATATGATATTCTGAAAGGCTAAAAAACTCCGTATGCAACCAAAAATAACTTACCCACCCAAAATGAGCATCTTTTTCAAAGGAAGAAGATGGACATTCAATGAAATAAGAAATTTCACCTATTTTTGATGAAAAAACCAGAACTTAACAAAAAGTTTGATCTACAAATATAGAACTCAAGAAAAACCTAAAAAGGAAAAAAGAAATATTGGGAACTATATTTCTGCTATAAAGATATATAAGGGATACATGTATACCTTATTCTAGAAACTAGAGGTGGAAAGGAAATTGTACCCAGAAAAGGATAAAGTGGGGGTACTACATCTCACGAAGAGACAAAGGAAGCCTATTATATCTGAGAGAAATAATGGAGGGGGATAAACATAGTGTGTATCTTATTGCCATCAGAATTGGCTTAAAGAGAAAAAATTTAGACATATTCGATTTATAGTGAAACTTCCCCCACCTCATTGAAAAGTGGGAGGGGGAAAGTGAAAAGGGAAGGAATAATTTAAATGGAAGGGAATACAGAAATTGTGAAGAAAAAGAGTAAGATAGGGAAAACAACTCTAAGGTAAAGGGAGGGATACTACAAAGGGAAGGTTGTGAGAAGCAAGTGGCATTCACAAGTTTAATACTGGTGAGGGGAGGATAAGGGGGGAAAGAAAGGAGAAAAGCATAAACAGGGGTTTACAGATTGGCAAGAAATACAGAATTGGTAATTTTAACCATAAATGTGAACTGGGTGAACTCCCCCATAAAGAGGAAGTGGTTAGCAGAATGGATTAAAAGCCAGAATTCTACAATATGTTGTTTACAGGAAACACATCTGAAGCAGGGAGATTCATACAGAGTAAAGGTAAACGGTTGGAACAGAATTTACTATGCTTCAGGTGAAATCAAAAAAGCAGGGGTAGCCATCCTGATCTCAGATCAAGCTAAAGCAAAAATTGATCTCATTAAAAGAGATAAGGAAGGGCACTATACCTTGCTAAAGGGTAGCATGGATAATGAAGCACTATCAATATTAAACATATATGTACCAAGTGGTGTAGCATCTAAATTCTTAAGAGAGAAATTAAGAGAGCTGCAAGAAGAAATAGACAGCAAAACTATAATAGTGGGAGATCTCAACCTTGCACTCTCAGAATTAGATAAATCAAACCACAAAATAAATAAGAAAGAAGTCAAAGAGATAAATAGAATACTAGAAAAATTAGATATGATAGATCTTTGGAGAAAATGTAATAGAGACAGAAAGGAGTACACTTTCTTTTCAGCGGTTCATGGAATCTATACACAAATTGACCATATATTGGGACATAAAAACCTCAAACTCAAATGCAGTAAGGCAGAAATAGTAAATGCATCCTTTTCAGACCACAATACAATGAAAATTACATTTAAAAAAAGTCAGGGGAAAGTAGACTTCTGGGCTTATACCCCAAAGAGATACTAAAAAAGGGAAAGGGACCTGTATGTGCCAAAATGTTTGTGGCAGCCCTGTTTGTAGTGGCTAGAAGCTGGAAATTGAATGGATGCCCATCAATTGGAGAATGGCTGGGTAAATTGTGGTATATGAATGTTATGGAATATTATTGTTCTGTAAGAAATGACCAGCAGAATGAATACAGAGAGGACTGGCGAGACTTACATGAACTGATGCTGAGTGAAATGAGCAGAACCAGGAGATCATTATACACTTCAACAACAATATTGTATGAGGATGTATTCTGATGGAAGTGGATTTCTTTGACATAGAGACCTAACTGAGTTTCAATTGATAAATGATGGACAGAAGCAGCTACAGCCAAAGAAAGAACACTGGGAAATGAATGTAAACTATTTGCATTTTTGTTTTTCTTCCTGGGTTATTTTTACCTTCTGAATCCAATTCTCCCTGTGCAACAAGAAAACTGTTCGGTTCTGCAAACATATGTTGTATCTAGAATATACTGCAACATATCTAACATATATAGGACTGCTTGCCATCTAGGGAAGGGGGTGGAGGGAGTCAGGCGAAAAATCGGAACAGAAGTGAGTGCAAGGGATAATGTTGCAAAAAAATTACCCTGGCATGGATTCTGTCAATACAAAGTTATTATTAAATAAAATATTAAAAAAAAACTAGGGGAAAGTAGACTAAAAAATAACTGGAAACTAAATAATCTCATACTAAAGAATGATTGGGTGAAACAGCAAATCATACACATAATTAATAACTTCACCCAAGAAAATGAC
Source organism: Antechinus flavipes (assembly GCF_016432865.1). Taxonomy (NCBI): domain Eukaryota; kingdom Metazoa; phylum Chordata; class Mammalia; order Dasyuromorphia; family Dasyuridae; genus Antechinus; species Antechinus flavipes. The sequence goes on from NC_067398.1 coordinate 274,617,666, forward strand.
AATAATGAGACACCATACCAAAATGTATGGGATGCAGCCAAAGTGGTAATAATGGGAAATTTCATATCTCTAGAGGCCTACTTGTATAAAATAGAGAAAGAGAAGGTCAATGAATCAGGCTTGCAACTAAAAATGCTAGAAAAGGAACAAATTAAAAACCCCCAGTCAAAAACTAAACTTGAAATTTTAAAAATAAAAGGAGAGATCAATAAAATCGAAAGTAAAAAAACTATTGAATTAATTAACAAAACTAAGAGTTGGTTCTATGAAAAAAACAATAAAATAGACAAATCCTTAGTAAATCTGATTTAAAAAAGGAAAGAAGAAAATCAAATTGTTAGTCTTAAAAATGAAAAAGAAGACCTCACCACTAACAAAGAGGAAATTAGAGCAATAATTAGGAGTTACTTTGCCCAACTTTATGCCAATAAATTCGACAACTTAAATGAAATAGAAGAACACCTCCAAAAATATAGCTTGCCCCAATTAACAGAGGAAGAAATAAACATCCCAAACAGTCCCATCTCAGAAAAAAAAAATAGAACAAGCTACTAACCAACTCCGTAAGAAAAAATCCACAGAACCAGATGGATTTACATGCGAATTCTACCAAACATTTAAGGAGCAACTAACTCTAATGCTAAATAAACTATTTGAAAAAATAGGGATTGAAGGAGTCCTACCAAACCCCTTTTACAACACAGACATGGTACTGATAACTAAACCAGGTAGTTTGAAAACAGAGAAAGAAAATTATAGACCAATCTCCCTAATGAATATTGATGCTAAAATCTTAAATAAAATATTACCAAAAAGATTACAGAAAATCATCCCCAGGATAATACACTATGACCAAGTAGGATTTATACCAGGAATGCAGGGCTGGTTCAATATTAGGAAAACAATTAGCATAATTGACTATATCAATAACCAAACAAACAAAAACCATATGATCATCTCAATAGATGCAGAAAAAGCATTTGATAAAATCCAACATCCATTCCTAATAAAAACACTTGAGAGCATAGGAATAAATGGACTTTTCCTTAAAATAGTCAGGAGCATATATTTAAAACCATCAGTAAGCATCATATGCAATGGGGAAAAACTGGAACCTTTCCCAGTAAGATCTGGAATGAAGCAAGGTTGCCCACTATCACCATTATTATTCAATATCGTATTAGAAACACAAGCCTCTGCAATAAGAGTCAAGAAAGAGATTAAAGGAATTAAAGTAGGCAATAAGGAAACCAAACTATCACTCTTTGCAGATGATATGATGGTATACCCAGAGAACCCCAGAAATTCTACTAAAAAGCTATTAGAAATAATTCATAACTTTAGCAAAATAGCAGAATACAAAATAAATCCCCACAAATCCTCAGCATTTTTATACATCACCAACAAAATCCAACAGCAAGAAATACAAAGAGAAATTCCATTCCAAATAACTATTGATAACATAAAATATTTGGGAATCTTTCTACCAAAAGAAAGTCAGGAATTATATGAGCAAAATTACAAAAATCTTTCCACACAAATAAAGTCAGACTTAAATAATTGGAAAAATATTAAGTGCTCTTGGATAGGCCGAGTGAATACAATAAAGATGACAATACTCCCTCAACTAATCTATTTATTTAGTGCTATACCAATCAGACTTCCAAGAAAATATTTTAATGATCTAGAAAAAATAACAACAAAATTCATATGGAACAATAAAAAGTCGAGAATCTCAAGGGAATTAATGAAAAAAAAAGTCAAATGAGGGTAGCCCAGCTGTACCTGATCTAAAATTATATTATAAAGCAGCAGTCACCAAAACCATTTGGTATTGGCTAAGAAATAGATTAGTGGATCAGTGGAAAAGGTTAGGTTCACAAGACAGAATAGTCAACTGTAGCAATCTAGTGTTTGACAAACCCAAACATCCTAACTTTTGGGATAAGAATTCATTATTTGATAAAAACAGCTGGGATAACTGGAAATTAGTATGGCAGAAATTAGGCATGGACCCACACTTAACACCATATACCAAGATAAGATCAAAATGGGTCCATGATCTAGGCATAAAGAACGAGATTATAAATAAATTCGAGGAACATAGGATAGTTTATCTCTCAGACTTGTGGAGGAGAAATAAATTTGTGACCAACAATGAACTAGAGACCATTACTGATCACAAAATAGAAAATTTTGATTATATCAAATTAAAAAGCCTTTATACAAACAAAACTAATGCAAACAAGATTAGTAGGGAAGCAACAAACTGGGAAAACATCTTCACAGTTAAAGGTTCTGATAAAGGCCTCATTTCCAAAATATATAGAGAACTGACTCAAATTTATAAGAAATCAAGCCATTCTCCAACTGATAAATAAATGGTCAAAGGATATGAACACACAATTTTCAGATGAGGAAATTGAAACTATTGCCACTCATATGAAAGAGTGTTCCAAATCACTATTGATCAGAGAAATGCAAATTACAACAACTCTGAGATACCACTACACACCCGTCAGATTGGCTAAGATGACAGAAAAGAATAATGATGAATGTTGGAAGGGATCCGGGAAAACTGGGACACTGATGCATTGTTGGTGGAGTTGTAAATGAATCCAACCATTCTGGAGAGCAATCTGGAATTACGCCCAAAAAGTTATCAAACTGTCCATACTATTTGATCCAGCCGTGTTACTTCTGGGCTTATATCCCAAAGAAATTCTAAAGAAGGGAATTGGACCTGTACGTGCCAAAATGTTTGTGCCAGCCCTGTTTGTAGTGGCTAGAAACTGGAAATTGAATGGATGCCCATCAATTGGAGAATGGCTGGGTAAATTGTGGTATATGAATGTTATGGAATATTATTGTTCTGTAAGAAATGACCAGCAGGATGACTACAGAGAGGCTTGGCGAGACTTACATGAACTGATGCTAAGTGAAATGAGCAGAACCAGGAGATCATTATACACTTTAACGATACTGTATGAGGATGTATTCTGATGGAAGTGGATTTCTTCAAGAAAGAGAAGATCTAATTCAGTTCCAATTGATCAATGATGGACAGAAGCAGCTACACCCAAAGAAAGAACACTGGGAAATTAATGTAAACTATTTGTAGTTTTCTTTTTCTTCCTGGGTTATTTTTACCTTCTGAATCCAATTCTCCTTGTGCAACAAGAAAACTGTTCAGTTCTGCACACATATATTGTATCTAGTATATACTGTAACATATTTAACATATATAGGACTGCTTGCCATCTAGGGGAGGGAGTGGAGAGAGGGAGGGGAAAAATCGGAACCAAAGCAAGTGCAAGGGATAATATTGTAAAAAAAAAAAAATTACCCTGGCATGGGATCTGTCAATAAAAAGTTATTATAAAAAAAATAAAATGGGGTTATTTAAATAATATATTTCCTCTTCTGTTATCTGGGCAATCTATATTTTTATAGGTATTCTTCCATTTCATTTACATTATCATATTTATTAACATCTAGTTGGCAAAATGACTCCCAATTATTGCTCCAATTTCCACTTTATTAGTAGAAACTTCTCCCTTTTAATTTTTGAGACTAAAAATTTGATTTTCTTCTTTCCTTTTTCTAATCAAATTAACTAAAATTTATCTATTTTAGTTGTTTTTTTTCATAAAACTAACTTTTAGTTTTATTTATTAATTCAGTAGTATTCTTTCAATTTTAGTAATCCCCCTTTTATTTTCAGAATGTCAAATTTGGCATTTAATTGGTTTTTTTAATTTGTTCTTTTTCTAGTTTTTTAAGTTGCAAGCCAAATTCATTGATCTTCTCATTCTCTATCTTATGCAAGTAATCACTAGAGATATAAAATTTCCTCTAATAATTGCTTTGGCTGCATTCCACAAATTTTGGTATATTGTCTCATTGTTGTCATTTTTTGGATGAAATTATTGATTGTGTCTATGATTTGTTGTTTCTCCCACTCAGTCCTTAAGATTAGATTATTTAGTTTTCAATTTATTTTTGGTCTATTTTCCCAGCCTTTTATTGCATATAATTTTTATTGCATCATGATCTGAGAAAAATGCATTTACTATTTTTGCCTTTCTGCATGTAATTTTGATGGGTTTACGCCCTAATCCATAGTCAATTTTTGTATAAGTTCCATGACCTGCTAAGAAAAAAGCATATTCCTTCCTATTTCCATTCAATTTCTCCAAAGGTCTATCATCCCTAACTTTTCTAGAATTCTATTTATCTCCTTAACTTTTTTCTTATTTATTTTGTAGTTTAATTTATCCAATGCTGTGAGAGCAAGGTTGAGATCCCCCACATAGCATATTGCTGTCAAATTCTTCTTGCAGCAATCTTAACTTCTCCTCTAGGAATTTGAATGCTATACCACTAGGTGCATATATGTTTAGTATTGATATTACTTCATTATCGATGGTACCTTTAAATAGGATGCAGTTTCCTTCCTTAGCTCTTTTAATTATATCTATTTTGCTTTTGCTTGTTCTGAGATCAGGATTGCTATCCCTATCTTTTTTTTTTTTAACCTCAGCTGAAGGGTAATAAATTTTGCTCCAGCCTTTTACCTTTACTCTAAATGTATCATTCTTCTTTAAATGAAGATTAGGATTATGGTTTTTAATCTGGTCTGCTATTTGCTTCTGTTTTATGGTAGAGGTCATCCCATTCATATTCACAGATAAAATTACTATCTCTGCATTTCCTGCCATCTTGTTTACCCCCAGTTATATTTTTCTCTTTCGTTTCCCCCTTTCCTTCTACTCAGTATTTTGTTACTGATTGCCCCCTCCCTCAAACGGCTCTCCCCTTCCTCCCTCTTTTTATAGCTTTATTCTTCTATTTCTCTTTTCTCTTCTATTATTAGTCTACTCCCTTCCTTTTTCCCTTCCCCTCCTTCTTCCCTACAGGGTGGAAAAAGCTTCTCTGTGAAGTTAAATGTATCTGATATTCTCTCTCTGAGCCAAATCTGATGAGAATAAGAGAGTAAGAATTGCACAATGCTCATTCCTCTCCCCTCTTTCCCTCAATTGCAATATGTCTTTTTTGCCTCTTCATGATATGTAATTTATCCTATTTTAACTTTATTTTCCTCTTCTTCCGGTAGAATCACCATTTCTCCTCTAATTTCTTTTTTAAACCGTCACACTAAAATCACAGTATAACCATAACACAGATACCGATCTCAAGAGGTAAACATATCATCTTCCCATAGAGAGGGATATTAGCTTTTTAACTTTTAAGGCCAAGTTTTTTTTTTTTTTTTACTTTTTTTATGCTTCTCTTGAGTTCTGTACGTGAAGATCAAATTTTCTGTTCAACTTTGGTCTTTTCACCAGAAACAGATGAAATTCACCTATTTCACTGAATATCCATCTTTTCCCTGAATGATGATGCTCAATTTTGTTGAATAATTGATTCTTGACTGCAATACAAGTTCCCTTGCCTTTCAGAATGTCATATTCTAGGCCTTTTGATCTTGTGGAAACTGTTAGGTCCTCATTAATCTTAATTGTGGCTCCTCAAGATTTGAATTGCTTTTTTCTGGCTGCTTGTAATATTTTCTTCCTGATTTGATAATTCTGAAATTTAGCTATAATATTCCTTGGAGTTTTCATTTTGTGGTCTCTTTCAGAAGGTGATGGATGAATTTTTCAGTGGCTATTTACCTTCTATTCTAGGACATCTGGGCAGTTTTTCTTGATGATTTCCTGAAAGATAATGTCTAGGATCTTTTCTTCACTATGGTTTTTGGGAAGTCCAATAACTCTTTGATTATCTCTCTTAGATCTATTTTTTAGGTCAGTTGTTTTTCCAATGAGGTATTTTACATTTTCTTCTAGTTTTTGATTGGTTTGGTTTTGTTCAATTGATTCTTGAAATCTCCTTGACTCATTCACTTCCATTTGTTCAATTCTAATTTTTAGTGAATCATTTTTTTTTTTAGTTAGCTTTTTTAAATCTCTTTTTGCATTTGGCCAATTGAACTTTTATATGAAGTGTTTTGTTCATTGCATTTTTTTTCCATTTCATAGATTTTGTTTTTCAATGAATTGATTTCTTTTTCATATCTATTTTGTAAGGAGTGCTTTTTCCATTAAATCAAGTCTATTTTTAAGGAGTTTTCTTTTTTCCACACCCTCTTTTAAAGATCTCATTTTCTTTCCCCATTTTTCTTCTTACTTTCTTTTAAGATCCTTTTTTAATTCTTTCAGGAGAGCTTTATGAAATGGGGAGCAACTCACCATTAGTTGTGGCTTCATCTAGTGTTGATTTGCCTTTAGGATCCTCAGGATTTGAGCTCTGTTCTTCTCTTTCTCCATAAAAGCTATCTGTGGTTCAGAGTTCTTTTAGATTTTTTTTTGCTCATTTTTTTTTAAAGGTTGATGTCTGCTCTTAAAGCAAAGGGGGTAATGGCTGTTTTAGTTTTCCCTGAGGCTGTTCTGTTGTCTGGCTTCCAGGGCTGGGTAAGTGTGGCCACATCCCATATTCTTCTGGAGATCAGTGACTCACAATTTGCCTTTTGTGTTTGCTTTTGGGTGTTTTACAGCAATTCTGCTGAACTACTGGCTTGCAACCAGGACAGAGTAGCTTAAGAGCCTCATAGAAGATTCCCTGGTACCTGGACACAGCAATGCCTTGGCTCCCCACCCCAGCTCCTTACCCTGTGTTCCCTGTGCTGCCACCTGGACTTGGAAGCCTTTCCTTCTGCCCAATTGAAAGCTATTGAAGTTCTTCCACAGTATCTTCTTCTGGAAATTTGTTGTACTCCAAATATTTGTGGGTTCTTTGACTCCAAAATCAGTTTAAAGGCTTAATCTGCTGTTAATTTGAGGGAAGCTCAGACAAGGTCACACAGATATGCCATCTGGCTCTATCTTAGTAAAATGTTCTTTACCATTCAAATTCAATAAGTTCACTAGATTTATTTACTTTGACCTGTGAGAAGATTTCTTAATTGGATACATCTTGAAGGTCATATGGAGAATAACCCATTCACAAAAGTGTGGGATGAGGTGGGGGTGTTTTACACAATAGCTAATCAGATCTGTGTGCTCAAGGAAGAATATTATTTTGTTTTGTTTCATTTTTCTAGACAACATTGAACCTTGTAAAACTTAGATTGTAGAGGATATATATCTTTCTGAATTCTTGATTTAAAAACCTACTCTTAAATATCTTATTTTCATCAAAACAAAATTGGTTTTTGTGTGTTTCTAAACAGTGAATCATGTTAACATATTGATGGAAAGTCATTTGACTGAAAACTACTTCTGTAATAGCTATTAATAATGACAGCTGAGTGCTTGGCAAAGGCTTTGTTAGCTACAGTGCTTTACGATTCACCAAGGATTTTATATAAATCTCATATGATCTAAGAAAAGACCAAGTATGAAATTTTCTTATGTTTATATGTTTTACTGTTGTTTATTTAAATGACTTATAGGATAAAAGAAAGAACAAAGAAAGCACCTAGCATCGAAAGGATAACATCAAAAACTATTTAGGTTATCATAGCCTCATAAAATACAAAACTAACTGGATAGCAAAATAATAATGACTAGAACAGTACAAAAGAAATTTTTGAAAAGGGATTTGGTTTAATGTAATTATTAAATTAAAAAAATGAAAGGAAGATAGGAAGGGAAGATTTTGAACCACTTACTAAACTAGTCAGAGAAAGAAAAGGGACCAAAGAAGGGAATAAACAAACATAAAGACTGGGAAATAAACAATTTAATTGAATTCAAACAGCTTGAAATAAGATAAGTAAATATGAGCAGATAAAACAGGGAGAATCTATGGAAATAGAGTAGCTTCAAAGTAGAATGAGCAAAAGTAATCATAGGGGGAATAGGGAAAAATGCTACTAATTATAGGAATAAAATACAGGCTTTAAATGCAAGACAAAAATCAATATGAAAGAAATCAATGAATGCATACCCAATAATAATACAAATGTAAAAATCATAACTTTAAACATGAATGGATTACAAAATGAAATAAAGTTTAAAAAGTGGTGGTGGATAAGAAATAAATTCCATCAATCTGTTTCATGTAATATATACATTTAGAAAATAAAGTTATATATGGGAATAAAATGTGAAGCTGGAACAAAAACTACTGGGCATCAAATTAATATAGAAAAAACAGGAGTTTCAACCATTCTACCTGCAAAACAAAAATAAAAATGATTAATATCAAGAAAAATGAGAGGAATTTCAATCATTGCTCAAAGCAACCATAGACAATGAATCAACTCTAAAAATGAATAAATTCTGAAAAAATATATGTAACAAGTGATATATATATATATATACATACATACATACATATATTTACACACATTTTTAATTAAAATTTTACCTAATTGCAAAAACACAGTATTACAAAAATTATATGTATGATATTTTAATGTTACTCTTTTGAAGCTTGACAAATAATATAGAAAAATAATCTTTAGAAAAACAGAAAGTTAAACAAACTTTTGGAGAATTTAGAGCTGAAAGACTTATGTTATCTTTAGAATGTGAACGTTGAAGAATATATATGTATATCTATCTATGCACATACAATACATGCACACACACATATATATATATACATATACATATACACACACATATATATATGTATAGGTATGCACATATATTTTCCCTAATACAATATAGTATCCTTATGAAATAAATCATAACTGGAAATTGAGTGGTTGCCCATCAGTTGGGGAATGACTAACTTGTGATATATAAATGTAATGCAATATTATTTTTCTATTAGAAATGATGAATAGACTTATTTCAGAAAAGCCTGAAAAAAAAAAAAAAACTGATGCTGAGTGAAGTGAGCAGAACCAAGGCAATTCCTTATTAGATCCTCATAGACATGGGATGGAATATGCCATTTGGGTTCAGAGAGAGAACTGTGGAGACTGAATGTGTATTGCAGCATACTATTTTCACCTTTTGTTATGGGCCAGAACTTGAAACAGGATGCTAGGTCACTGGAATTGATAGAAACAAGGCTTATGTACTTGGTTTACACCTTTGGAGTTTACACCTTTGAGAGAGTTCACACATTAGTTCACACATTAGAGTTCACACCTTTAAGAGATGATATATGAGGAGGATCTCCCACAAGTCAACTAGAGACAATAACTGGAGGCTTTGGATTCAGAGGGAGCTGGAGGCTGAAGCTGGCAGAGGCAAAGGACTAGCAATAGTCCTCTTGGAACCAAGAGGTCCTCTTGGAACCAAGGAAAGCTAACCAGGCTATTTTGGAAGGGACAATAAAGGATTGGACTTTAACAGCTGGCTGCATTTGAGTGATTATTACATTGAACTGAAACTAAGGTTGCCTCCACAAGCTTCCCAAGAAACCTGCTCCCAGAGAACGATTATATTTAAGAGAAGAAAACATTACAACCTTTGTTGTTGTTTATGTGCTTTGTTTTGTGTTTTTTTTCCCTTTTGATCTGATTTTTGTACAACATGACAAATATGGAAATTGGTTTAAAGGAATTGCATATATTTAACTTATATCAGATTGCTTGCTGTCTTGGGGATGGGGGAAGGAAGGGAGGAAGGAAAAAAAAATTGGAACACAGTTTTACATAGATGAATGCTGAAAACTATCTTTACATGTATTTGGAAAAGTCAAGTAGTTTTGGAAAAAATAGATCATAGACTAAGGAATAATGTAATTGTAAATAAATGTTAAAAAAAAAAAAGAAAGAAATCCAAGGGAGAATTCTGGGAAGATGGCAAAGTAAGTTGGTAAACTTCAAGCTCTCCCAATTTCCCCCACAAATAGAACAAATTTGCACCTCAGGTTGAACATAGATTAGTGAAAAATCTACTTGGGGCAAAAAATAAGATTGGGATCTACAATCCAATAAGATCTGAAGAAAGACCCTGGGCTTGGGATTTACCTCACTGACGGGCTAGTTCCTCAGAAACTTCAAGTGGGGATCCTTTGGGCTAACTACTTGTGACTGGAGTCTCAGCAGGAACCACAGAGACTTTCACCTTCTAGGCGGTTTGAGTTTGAGTCCGGGAAGACTGAGTGAGCTTCAGCAGATTGGGAATGCCAGGCTCAGCTGTGTGGCTAAGATGTGATCTTGGGTGATAAGAAACCTAGTGAGTACAGAAGCAGCAGGGCAAGGGCATTGGTTGTTTTGGGCACTTGCAGGAGGGATTCCTAGTCATAGTGGAGAGCTTACAAGAAGGTGGAGGCATCCTTCCACCCCATGATTAGAGGTGCTTGCACCAATATCTCTTATTTAAAAAAAAAGCCTGTAAAGAAGAAAGAACCCTACCTTTGAAACATATTATGGGAACACGGAAGACTGGGAGAACATTTTAGTAAAAAACATTTAGTAAAAAAAAAAGCTTCCACATTAAAGAGTATTGTGAAATGACTCCTTGCCAAAGAAAATTTGTAGAATTCAAAAAAGAATTCCAAAATCAAATGAGAGACATTGAGGAAAAATTAAAGAAAAAAATTAAAAATTAAAAAATTAAAATAAAGAAGAAATCCAAATATACTAATCAGATTCTTTAAAAAATACACACAAGAAATCTAATTAAAATAGAAAGTACAAGAAAAATATTGACTAAAAGGGAGTGTTAACAACTTAATAATAATAATGAGTGGGTTAATGAAAATGTCATTGCAAGATTGTGATAATGATGAGACAACGTAGCAATATTTTTGTCTCACAGGTAGAGCAATGCTTAAAGGAAAACAAATATTTAGAAAAAAGATAAATTGCTAAAAAGGAAAATTTATTTGCAAATAAAAAATAGAAATTTACAAAAGGAACAAATCTAAAATAATCACAAAAGAGGAAATCTTACAAATAAGAGAAATGGATAAAGTGGAAAACAAAGGCTATAGAACTGATAAAACTAAAAGCTAATTCTTTAAATTTGCCAGTCTTTTGGGAAAAAAAACTAAGAAGATCAGCTTTTAGTTTATAAGATCAAAAAGAAGGAGGAAAATAAAATTATCAAAATGAAACTGAACAAGGAAAAATACAATAAAGAAAAAATAAAGAGAATTAATATAACTTACTATCCCCAATTATATATTGGCACATAGAAAATTATCTTTTAAAAAGCAAAATGCATAAACCAGTAGAATATGAACTCAAGGTTGAAAGCAGCTACTAAGGAGGAGGAGGTGGGATGGGAACAGTCCTAATCTAGATAGATTTACAGGTGGATTATATCAAAATATTTAAATGAGCATTAAACACAGACAAATTTCATTCACAGGTCAAATATAATCCTAATAGCTAAAATAGTGAAAGGATAAGTTAGGAAATAAAAGGAGAATGTGGTTGATTATCTGATTTAGAGAGTGGTCAAGAGACTTGGGCTCTTTCTGCTACTGAGATACAGAAGGAGCATCTTTAGATGATAGAGATGAGAAAATGCTGTTTTACTGTAAGTAATATGGGATCCAGTTTTTATCTTTCCCCTTGGTTCCTGTATCCTTTGATAATTCTCATAAAAACACTTAGAGCCTAGGAGTGTTCATTCTTTGCTAAATCCTAAATCTATGAGTTCCAAAGGCCAATTCATTATATATCTGGAACTGTGAATTGATTTGAATATAGCATATATCATTTTAAAGTTGTACAAGAAAAGTTATTAGAATATCCATGCCTTTTGATCTAGCAGTCCCACTAGGGAGAAGTCTGACCCCCAAAAGAAAATCGAAGACAAACACAATGTTCCAATATATACTAAAACATTCATGGAAGTTCTCTTTATGGTAGTAAAAAGCTAGGTGAAAAAGTATGCCCATTCATTGGGGAATGATGGAAAAAATTCCTCTATATAAATCAAAGGAAACATTATTGAGTAGTAAGAAATGATAATTATGAGTAATTCAGAGATACATGGTATAAAAAGATTTGTAAAAATTACTATGTCATGAAATAAATATAGTAAAAATATCACTAAATAGAATGAGTATAACAATATAAAAATCATTCAAAGGAATTTGAGATGAGAGTAAATGAAAAACCAATGAGGAAATTGTCTCTAAGACAATTTAGAGAAGAGACAATACTTCCTTCTCATATCAAGGAAGCAAGGGACTATTTAGTTAGAATTTTGTATATATTGTCAGATTTAGTTACAGTATCAGAAGTTTTTGCTTAATAATTTTTTTGTTGCCACAGAAGAATGTGGGATTAATTATTGTGATATAAAGAGGAAAAAAGAATTAATTTTTTTAGTACAATAAAATTTGAGGTCACAAAATATTTATAGCATATTGTTATGGGTTTTGCTAAAATATTACTTTAAAATATGCATTATTATTCATAAACAATATTGATCTCTGGTTCTCTATTTTAATTTCTCCCTGGCTTAGGGATTGGGACCACATTTATCATGGAAAAGGAGTTTTAAAGTGTTTTTCTTTTTTAAATTTGATAACTTTTTTTTATAGTTTTGGATTTATTGATCTTAAAATATTTGAAAAAAATCACTTATAATATTGTCTGGAACAGGTATTTGGGATTTTCCCTGTTTGAGAAGTTGTGTATACCTTGTTGGATTTTTTCTCACTTTGCATTATTTAGCATTTCTATCCACCAAGCCACCTACCATCCTGATAATGATAATATTTTATTATCTGTGATACCTTAAGGCATAATTTTTTCCTGCTTATCTCTATAACAGTGTTATTTTTGCCTTATTTGAAATTATGATCATAATTCCTCATTTTTGGAATACCCTGAATCTTTACTATCATTCTTCGTATCTTATATATTTTAAATATACTTCAAAATATGAAGGAAATTGTTGAATTCTGCTTTCTTATCCAATCTGTCACATCCTTTTTTTTTTTTTTGTGAGAAAGTTAATACATTTACATTTAAAATGATAATTTTAAGTTTGTGTTTTGGTAACTAAATTACATTATTTTTTCTTCCTCTTTTAAGTCAAAATTTATTCTCTGATTTTCTTTTACTTACAAATAAGTTACTATAACCTCCTTTCAGAGACCACTCCCATTCTCCCTTGTTCCTTCTTATTGCCATGCCCCATTGAAATTTTCTTGAGTTATTTTATTTTTATATTTATAAGTTCTCTTCCTACTGAATGGGACTGATTGGATGAAGTATTTCTCAGTATTGTCACATGATCCCTGTTTCCACAACTAGGACCTTGAGGAGGTCATTTGATCTTTGGAGGAATGAACTTTGAACCTGGAGATATAGAAAGTTGCAGGAAGTGATATGATCTGCACACATATATTGTATCTAGGATATACCGTAACCTATTTAACATGTAACGGACTTCTTGCCATCTGGGGGAGGGGGTGGAGAGAGGGAAGGGAAAAATCAGAACAGAAGTGAGTGCAAGGGATAATGCTGTAAAAAATTACCCTGGCATGGATCTGTCAATAAAAAGTTATTTTAAAAAAATAAAATAAAAATAAAAATTCAAAAGAAGAAGAAGAAGAAGAAGAAGAAGAAGAAGAAGAAGAAGAAGAAGGTTCCCTATAGTAACTATTCCTTTTTAACAGAATGCTTTTCATAACAGCATTATTAATTTTTTTATTCCTTTCTCAATAGGGAGAAGGAGGGCTGGGAGGGAAAAGGAGGGAACCTGCTATGTTGTTCTCAAATGACTTATTTTACAAGCTCTTTCTTTGTTCTCTTAAAGCCACCTAGGCTGGAGCTAAGACCAAAATTAAAACACACATGCACACATCCACACACACACACACACACACACACACACACTCAATTTGTATTCTCAACTCCAGAGTAGGTGAGAATTCATCTTTACATTTCCCACATTCCATTAACTCATGAGCAAATATGAGATCAAGACCAAACAATATTAATTTAATGTTTTATCCTTCTCTCTTTTGAATTTTACTGATCCCTCTTTAAGTTTTCCATGCATATGTTACTGTATTTGTTATCTTGAAGGTTCTCAAAGAGCCATCTTTATTTCCCTGCTTTTTCAGTTTCTAAACTCGTTGATAGCAAGGACCACTTGGGAAGCCATTGGAGTCTGAAAGGAGATAGCAATATAAATGATGCCTGTGCTGCCTTCTACCTCCCTGTTAGCATATGCTGCTGTGGCAGCTATTTGGGCTTGCTTGCCCTGTCAGCAGCAGTTAGTTAGCAATTAGTGGGTATAATTCATTATTATTTTGTTAAAATCTTTTTTTTTTTTTTTTTTTTTTTTTTTTTGGCTAAGACAGTTGGGGTTAAGTGACTTGCCCAGGGTCACACAGCTAGGAAGTGTTAAGTGTCTGAGGCCAGGTTTGAACTTAGGTCTTCCTGACTTCAGGACTACCCTGACTATCAGCTGCACCACCTAGCTGCCCCTATTTTTTTTTTTAAATCTTGATCCACTATCTTCTGATACAGTGATTTAAGGCTATTTTTCTAAGTTCAAGTTTCAGTACTTGGTTTTGATGATGCTGATAGATGAAAAAATGATTTCTGAAAAATATATTCAAATGGAAGAAAAAGCCATCATTGTTTTAATTTATCAGATAATGACACTTTTTTTCAATCATTTTGTCAGTTTTATAAAGAATTTTGTCAAAATTTGATTAGTGAATTTTTATTTCCTTTGATGATCAAATGAGTTGTTCTTATAAACTAATTAGGTGTTACATTTTTATAATTTTAATAAATAGGTTCAAATCCCATTGAAATGCTTAATTTGGAAGATTTTTGGATAAATGAGAAAATTCTAATTTCAACATATAAAAGTTCTTTAAAGGGGGGGGCACTTAAATGATTTTCAGTAAATCAAAGCGGGTCACCAACAGTTTTATGTGGTCCAGAGATTAAGAAGATATAGGAAAAAAAACCCAATAGATTCAGCAATGAAGGGAAAAAAAAACTATTTATTAAGATACCACTATGTACCAGTCACTGTATTATGTACTTTGCAAATAAAATTGCATTTGATCTTCACAACAGCCCAGGTTATATAATTTTTATAATATTATATGATATGTAATTATATATAATGTTTGTCTATTGAAGACACTTTTATAGATAGAGGTCACAGTACCCAGGGTCACACTACTAGTTGTATCTGAGGTTGAATTTGAATTCATATCTTCCTGGTTCCAGATTCAGAAGTTTATCCATATTGGCATATATTGATCATTGATTTCTTTGATGGGAAGAAGTTTTAGCTGAATAAGAAGGTTGAAGACTTAAAGATCAGAAAGTCATGTTTCAATAGAAATAAATAATTCATGAGTGTTATGTCTAAAGAAAAACATAATAACAGCATGTGGATCACAATCCTTATTTATTCTATTGTTTTGTTTTGTTTTTCTCCAAAAAACTGGGACAATTATCTCTTTTTTCAAGTAGTATATATTCAGAATTTCTAGAAGTACTTTTCTGGTAAGCCAGCCTTTGATAAAGCAATTGAAATTCAAACAGAACTACTTTGATTATGCCTTTAAAATCAAATCAGTTTGGCTCTCAAAGATTGGCCAAAAATAGGTCATTTGCTCAAGCCTTACTTGTTCATTGTTTTGACCAGTTTTGGTCAATTGAATTTAGACCAACCTCCAGTATGAGTGTAAATAAACATCTTTTTTGTTCTAAAGCCTGAAAGCCTGAGGATCTTCTCCCAAATTAATCTTTTCTTTAAAATAACTTTTTATTGACAGAACCCATGCCAGGGTAATTTTTTACAGCATTATCCCTTGCACTCACTTCTGTTCCGATTTTTCCCCTCCCTCCTTCTACCCCCTTCCTCAGATGGCAAGAAGTCCTTTACATGTTAAATAGGTTACAGTATATCCTAGATACAATATATATGTGCAGAACCTAACAGCTCTATTGTTGCACAGGGAGAATTGGATTCAGAAGGTAAAAATAACCCAGCAAGAAAAACAAAACTACAAGCAGTTTATATTCATTTCCCAGTGTTCTTTCTTTGGGTTTAGCTGCTTCTGTCCATCCTTGATTAATTGAAACTGAATTAGCTCTCTTTATCGAAGAGATCTACTTCCATCAGAATACATCCTCAAATAGTATCGTTGTTGAGGTATATAATGATCTCCTGGTTCTGCTCATTTCACTTAGCATCAGTTCATGTAAGTCTCGCCCGTCCTCTCTGTATTCATCCTGCTGGTCATTTCTTACAGAACAAGAATATTCCATAACGTTCATATACCACAATTTACTCAATCATTCTCCAATTGATGGCCATCCATTCAATTTCCAGTTTCTAGCCACTACAAACAGGGCTGTCACAAACATTTGGCACTTTCCCTTCTTTAGTATCTCTTTGGGCCAAATTAATTTTTTTGGAAAGTTAAATTAGGCTATCTTTTTCCTCACTTCTTACCATTTAATCACTTGAATGGGTGTTGACTCAGAAAAAGAGTCCTGGGAAAGACTCTAGCTAAAAAAAGATCAGGGTATCCCATTCATTATATCTGGAGCCATTTTCTATCATTCTGGCTGTCTTGTTGCTGGAATCCAATGACTGTGGAGGAGAGATAGAGGTTGATGAGTTTGCATAGCTCTGCCTCACTTAAATGGGCTCATGTTCAAGTCAAGGTATTACCCTCTTGATGTTACTGATCCTCTCCCAGAACTAAGGATAAATGATAACAATTTGTGGGGAAAGGGCATGATACAAGAATTCTCAGGGTAGTGAGATCTGAAATTTTATCTTTTGAAATTTTACAAATTATATAACTACCTGGTTCAGAGTTAGATTATAACTTCAGTGAAGGGCAAAAGCCTGATGTTCAAAAGGCAAGCAGTTAGATTTTAGTATAACAGATGAAATATGATTATAATGGAGAAAAACCTTTGACTTATTAAATAAGATATTTGAGATAGTTGTGATAAGATTCATCTTTCCAGCCTTCAATTGCTTCATCATATACTCTTTGGGACTGTTCTTCATCACCAGGGCTGTGTGGTCTCAAAGTCTTCAACTTTGGAAAATATTAGAAAGAAATTTAGAAGCTTTAATTTTATTGCCAAAGTTTTCTCTCTTCCTCTCTCCTTCTTCTTTTCAGCATCCTTTTATATATTTTTTCCTTCCCCTTTCGAATCTAAATAGCATGAAACATCTTTCTTTTTTAAAAAAAATGTTCATTCATTTATTTATTTCAATAGTATTTTATTTTTATGAATACAGGTAAAGATAGTTATCAACATTCATTTATTTTTTGTTAGTTTAATTTTTTTTCAAATTTCACTAGTACTTTAATTTCCAAACACACATGAAGATAGTTTCAAATTTGTTTTTATAAGATTTTATGTTCCAAATTTTTTTCCTACCTTCCTTATATCACTCCTCTCCAAGACATCAAGCAATCTGATATGAGTTAAATATGTGCAATTCTTTAAAATATATTTCCATATTGGTCATGTTGTGCAAGAAAAATCAGACCAAAAAGGGGAAAAAAACCACAAAAAAGAAAACAAACAAACAAGGTAAAAATACTATGCTTTGATCATATGCAGTCTCCAAAGTTCTCTTTTTGAATGAATTTTCCATCTCAAGTCTATTGGAATCGCTTTGAAACACCACATTGTTGACAAGAACAAGTCCATCACAGTTGATCATCATATAATCTTGTTACTGTGTACAATGTTCTTTTGGTTCTGTTCATTTCACTCACAATTAGTTCATATAAGTCTTTCCAGACATTCTGAAATGAACCTGTTCATCATTTCTTATAGAACAATAATATTCCATTGCATTCAAAGATGATAACTTGTTCAGTCATTTTCCAACAGATAGGTATCCACTCAATTTTCAGTTTCTTGGCACTGCAAAAAAAGATATTACAAACATTTTTGACTTCATAAGTCCTTTTCCTTCTTTTATGACCTCTTCAGGATACAGACCCAGTGATGAATTGGCTGGATCAAAGGATATGCACAATTTTATACTCCTTTAGGCATAGTTCCAAATGGCTCTCTAGAATGGTTGAATCAGTTCACAACTCCACCAATATTGTATTAGTATTCCAATTTTCCCACTTCCTCTCCAACATTCATCATTATTTTTTCCTGTTTTCTTAGCCAATCTGAGAGGCACATAGTGGTACCTCAGAGTTCTCTTAATTTGCATTTCTCTGATCAATAGTGATTTGCAGCATCTTTTCATATGATTAGAAATGGCTTTAATTTCTTCATCTAAAATTTGTCCGTTCATATCCTTTGACCATTTATCAATTGGGAAGTGACTTGTATTCTTATAGATATGATTCAATTCTCTATATATTTTAGAAATTAGGCCTTTACTAGAAACACTGGCTATAAAAATTTTTCAACTTCCCTTTTAATCTTGGCTACATTGATTTTGTTTGTATAAAACCTTTTTAATTTAATGTAATCAAAATTATCCATTTTGCCTTTCATAATATTCTCTGCTTTGATCATGAATTTCTTTCTCCTGCAAAGATCTAACAGGCAGACAATTCCTTGATCCCTTAATTTGCTTCTAGTATCACTTTTTATGTAAAAATCCTTAATCTATTTTGATTTTATCTTGGTATATAGGGTGTTAGGTATTGGTTAATGCCTAGTTTTTGCCATATTATTTTCTAATTTTCCCATTAATTTTTGCCAAATACTGAGTTTTTATTCCAGAAGCTAGTTTTTGGCTTTATCAAACAGTGGATTACTATAGTCATTGACTATTGTGTCTTATGTACCTAACCTGTTCCACTGATCCACCACTCTATTTCTTATTCAATACTTAATATCTTTGATGATTGCCATTTTATTATATAGTTTAAAGTCTGGTATGGTTAGGCCACCTTCCTTTGTATTTTTTCCATGAATTCCCTTGATATTCTTGATTTTTATTATTTTTTCCAGCTCTCCAAAGTAGGTTTTCGGCAATTTGATTGATTTAGCATGGAATAAGTAAATTAATTGCAGTAGAATTGTCAATTTTACTATATTAGCTTGACCTATCCATGAGCAACTGATATTCTTCTAATTGTTTAGATCTAACTTTATTTGTGTGAAAAATGTTTTGTACTTTTGTTCATAGTTCCTGGCTTTGTCTTAACAGGCAGACTCCCAAATATTTTGTTTTGTCTACATTTATTTTAAATGGGATTTCTCTTCCAATCTCTTGCTGCTTGGTTTTGTTGTTAACATATAGAAATGCTGCTGATTTATGTGGGTTTATTTTATAACCAGTAACTTATCTTTAATTTTGTTTGTCTTTGTATTACAATGTGCTTTGCATAACATCTGGCACATAATAAGTTCTGTATGGTGAAATGTATTCATTTACTTTTTTTTTGTTTTTTGTTTTTTTTACATTTTTCTTTAATGTCAGATTCCCTGAATACTTCTAAGTTCTTTTAAATCACTCAGATTCTTTTATTTTGGTAAAGATCTATCCTTTTTGTTCAATGATAAACATTGTTTTTGGTTTACTTTCTTTTTAAGAATGTTTCCCCAACATTTCTTTTTTACACTAATAACAAAGGAGAAGCACTATATGCACTGATTTTCCTTGAAAAGATTGAGTTTTTCTCTTAGTTAATTTCAATATGTGTTGAGTGATATTCATATTCTATTGTTTGACCCTGAGGTTTCCTGGTGAGCAAGTAAAGTGAAGTTTTATTGGTTGGCTTTTCTTCATTTGTGCTTTGTCCTGTTTTTAAAAATTCTGGACAATTTCCTTTCTTGTGTTCCTGATAGGAAGCTCGGGATTATTATTTCTTTATATTTTTCTGATTTATAATTCTCAGATAGCCATATAGAATCCATTCTTAGACCTTCTAAGGGATTGAAATTGTCCACTGAATCACTGCTAAAAGAAGATTCCAAAGAGAACACTGATGCCATTTGGAGATCTGTGCACCTGGACAAATTTGGCAGGCATTATGAGGAAAGGCTACAAGAAGTAGTTAAATTTTTTTTCCATCTATGTCTCTTTCCTTCTCTGTGTGTATATGGATAGATCTGTCTAACTTTGTCCCTTTCTCTCTTTCCCTTTTTGTCTCTCTTTCTTTTGTTCTTTATCTCTTTGAATGTCTCTGTGCTTTTCTCTGTCTCTGTAACTATGTCTGTCATTCTGTTTTTACTTTCTGTTACTTTCTGCCCCTACCTGTCTGATTGACTATCATTGTCTTTTCTCCCCTCTTTCTTTCTTTCTCTCTCTCACTCTCTCTCTCTCTCCTTTTTATCTATGCCTGTTTCTATCTCTTTGTAGAGATAGAGATCTTTGTGTGGCTTTGTCTATCTGTCTTTCTGTAGGGAATGTTTCTTTTTTCCTCATCTGATTTCTTGCTTTCATTATGTCATTTGGCTCATTTCTTGATCTTTCTAGAAGATAAAGAAAAACTGTGCTTAGAGAAAACTTTTCACTCATCTATCTTTCTTGAAGTCCCCTTCACTTCACAAAGTTGTTTAGAATCAACTCTTCATATTTTTATCCCACTCATTCTTTTATAGAGTTTTTTTAAACTGCTTCATGGAGACAGAGACATTAAGCCATTAAAGCTTACAGGACTTAAAATTGAATACAAAAAAAACTATTGAAAAATCTCTAAAAGTTAAATAAATAAATCATGATTTTACTTGCTAAGAAATTACACTTTCCTTTCTGTGTACCTCACACAATACAAAATGAACCAAAGGATGACTGGATTTTACACTGACTTCAAATTTTTCCTTGCTGAGGCAAAATTATTTAGTTAATATCACTAGGGATTTTTAAAATCCCATCTGTTCTTCTGTTACCTTTTTAAAAAAATTATATATTCCTCAGGCAATCAATATTAATGCTATTTAAAATCATAGGAAAATCAATGGGGAAATTATTTTTTAAGTGTTGCCTCTGAAAACCTATTCACAAAATTAAAAGCCTTTTCAAGGACTCTCTTTTTTTGATGTGATTGAATGAAGAGATTAATGAAGTCAAACAAATGTGCAAAAACTTTTAAAGGAAAAAAAAAGCAATGCAAAGAACATCTAATTGATAAAACAGGGAGATTTGGTACATTATTTGTGGGTATTCTTAAGCAGTGGGTATTTATGCATGAAAATATGCAAATTTATAAGTATTTATATTCATTTATGCACAGTCTTATTTTATTGACAAAGCAATAGATGTAGAAATATTCCATTTTCATGGATTTATTTTACTGTCTTTTCCCATCATCCCAACCTGAATAATTCAAGTACTACTCAAGTACCATTCATGTGTCTGAAATGTAATGGAGTGAACAACATCCTAATAACTTGAAATTCACCTCCCAAAGGTAATAGATGCCCTACTCACTAGTAGAATCAAAAACCTTATTTTTCTAGCTTATAGACTTATAACTTTCATGACTCTTTTGGGAAAAGAGATATACTTGTACTATGAAGTTTAATAGACAGCATCTGTGATTTTGGCTCACAGAACACATTGCCATTGCAACATGGTATAGAAATTGAGTGAATTGAAGGAAGTATTCCATTCATAGCTGGGTAATATGGTTGATAAGCAATAATGATTATTGAATAAGCTACATAATTTCATTTTGATAGTCATATCTTGAGCCCTTATTTTAATTGTGTATCTTAAAATGCACAATGAAAAGTAATTATGAGTGCTACTTAATGTTCATGTTTGAATAGTTTAATAAGCTCTATTTTCATATATGTTGCAAAAGCAGAATTGCATGAAAAATTATAGAACTATTTATTTACTTTTAAATATTCTATACACCTTCATATGTATACATATTGTCCTCTTGATAGAATCAAAGCTCATTGGGAGTAGTTATTGTTTCCTTTTTGTCTTTGTATTTCTGTCACTAAATTTTGTGCCTTCCACATAATAGATATTAAATAAATGCTTAGTGATTGGTTGATGGAAAGCCTAAGCTTCTGATTCATGTTATAGCCTTGATAGTATAATATCCTAACTGTAGACAAAGTACATAGAAGAAATAGCATTACATTGAGAAAAATTATTTAAAGCCACTTTTGGAATAAAGCTTCAGGGTGCGTCTATAGGGAGACAATGACTTAAACATGTATGACCACATATCTAACTTAGGCGCATGCTGTATTCTAACTGTGCCAACAACATGCCTTATTATTTATTTGAATTTTTTATTCTCCTCCAGCTTTGGCCCCAGGGTAATGATGATTATTTAAAGCATGTGATGATGCAGTTTCTGATGCTCAACTCTTTCCCTCTTCCCATATTGCTGAGAACCTGGAAAATCTCATGAACACAAAGAAAAAGAAGCCATGGAAGAAAATTCATAATGAGATAGGTCTGTATATAAAGTTTGCCTTTTCTTTCAATGGCCTTTGAATTTTGATGTGAGTTACATAGGGAGTGATAGCCCAGATGGCTTAGTGTCAAAGCTTCCTATTTGCCATGTTGGAAATAGACAGTAGAGAGCCACTGTAATTAGTTTGAGGCATCTTGCTCTCTAGGACCAATTGACCTGATAATTGAGAAAAATTAGAAATTTCTAAGATTCTTATCTGTGGTGGCTAAGACTGGAGGAAAAAGGACAATAAATTAGTGATTTAGAAGTGACCTAGAGCCTGTAAAAGAAGTAGGGAGCAGATCACTAAATTCCCAAGATGACTAGAAGATAGTATTTCTAGAAGAACATATCACTTTTAACTGCCATAAAGATTAATATGTTGGAGACGTAATATGATGGTAATACTGGAAAGGAATAAAATCATTCTCCCCATACTTCCCTTACTTTTCATACTTGTTCATACTTCCCTTTTTCATACTTCATGGCCTAAAGAAAAGTTCTGTAGTTTCTCATTTAATCCATTTCCCTAATCAGCTGATAAGTTGAGTTCAGAAATCCTATAGTCATATCTGGAAAACTAAAGATATAATTTGCATGTGTAAATTTTTTCCCCCAGCCAGTTGAGAGGGGATTCTTTTCTTATTGATGGATATGAATCCCCTGCATTTTATGAAGATTCTGATATGAAGATATGAAGTTTCTGAGAGGCAAGAACTATAGCCTTCATCAGTCCAAAGAGAATTCATCAAGCTTTGAGTCTTCTTTAAGAGTTTAATCAGTTTGGTGCTACTGGCTCATGGTTTTGTGTTGTGATCTAGTTCAAATGGATCTGAATCGGTCCCTGTTCGGGTGCCAAAATGTGGTATACTTTTTCTTCTCAAAATGCAGCCAGGTGATAAAAGTTCAGATCTTTTATTATCTCCAATATAGCCCGGTTAGCTTAGAGGCCTATCTCTCTGCTTGGTTCCAAGAGCTCTTGCCGCTTTGTCCTTTGCTTCTGCCTCTGCTTTCTTCAGCCTCCAGAGCTAGTACCAAGTTGAATCTGTCTTGCCTTGAAGAGAGGGCTTCTGGCGTAATTCTGCTGAAATCCCGACTTGTAGCTTCTTCACTCTGAAGAACTTTCTCAACTGGCCCATTGAAGCTCTATTTATGCTCAAGAGAGGGATTGTGGGTTTTCTCCCATAGTGCTCTCTGGCCCAAAGAGCTTCAAGGGAGGTGTGAACTCATTGAACTCCAATGAGTAAAGGTGTGAACACAAGCCTTGTATTAATTAGTTCTGCTTAGTACCTTGTTTCAAGTTCTGCCCAAAACATCTTCTTGTAAGATTAGATCAACTCTAATTAGTTAGCAGTTAGTAAGGATTCCAACATCTCCCCCTTTCTTTTGTCAGATGAAAACACCAAAGGAAATAGGAAATCTAATCAGATTAGTGGGTTTCTGAAGGGGTACACATAAATCCATCAATATGATATACATGGTATACATAAATCCATCAATATGGTAGGCATTATACATAATTTACATAAGCACATAGCAATATAACACAGGCTAGTAGTAATGTAACAACATAAATCAACCTGAAAATTTACACATGTCCATAAGTCCTAGAAATAGTCCATAAGCAATCCATTGTCCATTAGTTCATGTGCCAGGAATCTAATAATTCCTGTAAGCTCTGAAGTACAGCAAAAAGTCTCATCAACAATTTTTCATCTCAGGGAACCCAATGATTCTTGCTGGTTTTTCAGGAACTGAAAGCTGAAGATTTTAAAGTTCTTTTGACAGTCTCATTGTTAGCCATTTCCACCTGTGGAAATATAAGCAGATCCTCTTCCCCAAGCAATTAACCTAATTCCCTTCTATTTACCAAATTTGGGATTTCTCCTCATCATCTGGTAATTACATTGGAGCCATTTGCACTGGATATTGCCTTGTTGTCTTAAAAGGCCTGTATTCTTCCCAACTGTAATCCTGATTGCTTTTCTGTTGGTTGATGACATCAGAGTTCTGAATTTCTAAAGTCTCTCTGGGTGTAACCTCAGCTGCTATCATGCCCCACCTGTCCTTTGATTGATACTTTGGAGCTGGACCTTGCCTCTCCTTCCTCTGGGTCAATATACATTTAGAGGCCCAATGAAAGCCTCGGTTACATTTTGGACATGGGGTTTTGGGTTTTCTCTCACCCTGTCTTCTCATTGTATCTCTGTATCTACATTGGGCTCTTAGATGTCCAATTTTTCCACATTGAAAACATCGATGAGTTTCTCTAGAATTCCTTTGCCAAGAAGGACCTTGTCTTTCCATGTTCATCATAGTTTGGGCATAATAAGCATTTGTGCCCACTGTGGCACAGCATCTCATGATCTCCTCCAAAGGAGCATCTTTGTTTAGCCCCCATATAATTCTTTTGCAAACCTCATTGGCATTTTCCTTAGCCAAATGTCTAGTCATTATTTCTGTTGCTGCATTATTTCCAATGGTTCTTATTACAGCTGTTTGTAAACGTCCCACAAAATCTGCAAAAGGTTCATTGGGACCTTGCTCTATTTTTGTGAAAGCATTATTTCCATCTTTCTGTCCAGGGAGAGAATTCCAAGCTTTTATTGCAGCCTTAGAAATTTGCTCATATACTGTTATGGGATAACAAATCTGTTCTGAACTCTCTGCATACTGACCTTGACCAGCTAGTTGGTCAAAAGTGATTTATCCTATTTGCCTATTGTGTTGGGCTTGAATCCTACATAATTCATGGAACTCTGAAAGCCACAATAAATTTTGTCCTGGTTCAAGACATGTTTCAGCGATGGATTTCCAGTCATTCGGGGTTAAGATTTCATAAGACAAATTATCCAGTAACATCTTCACATAAGATGATGTAGCCCCATAAAGAGTGCAACCCTTTTTCAAATCTTTAATTTTTCCCAAATTAAAAGCAGTGTATTTTCTCTCTTTTTGACCTGAGGAGTTGAGCTCTTCAATCACAGGATATGCATTTATAAAATCAGATAATCTTCTCCTTCATTTTTTGCCTTAATTAATGCTTTTTCTAATCTTGTCAAATTCTGCTTTATAGGAGAAGCTGACTGTGTTTCTGTCTCTCTCCCTCCCCCTTGTTCCACCCATGAAGGGTTAATTGCGGGGGGAGGGTCATGAGATGTGGCATCACCTAATTCCTCCTGCTGTGAAGTATCATACTCAGAATTGTAATTAACTCCATTCTCATCTGGTTTGTCCTCCTTTTCACCTAGTAAAGTTGGTACTTCTTCCTCCTGTACTTTCCTTTTCATCATTCTATCACTTAAATAACTTCTTATAGCCAACTGTATTACATTATATGTATTAATTATCGAGTTAGGCCCATTTTTATAATAGAATTGACAAAGACCCTCTCCAACCAATTTCCATTCATTTAGATCTAATTCCTTTTCCAGAGAGAAACAAGGACATATGTCCTTTACAGTTTGTAAAAGTTCAGTGATTTGCTGTAAACCTATAATTAAACCTTGGATTTCCATAATTTTGACAATGCTCTTTAAACATTTTTCTTGAACAGAAACAGGCTGTTTTCTAAATATCTGTCCCATCTTAGATGAAATTCTACTTTAACTCTTCTA
Source organism: Antechinus flavipes (assembly GCF_016432865.1). Classification (NCBI taxonomy): domain Eukaryota; kingdom Metazoa; phylum Chordata; class Mammalia; order Dasyuromorphia; family Dasyuridae; genus Antechinus; species Antechinus flavipes. The sequence continues at coordinate 274,643,567 of NC_067398.1, forward strand.
ACAAAATTTCTTTGTTGCACTCACCCTAATTTCTGGGTTGAAGAGTCTTTTCCACTGGATCAGGATCAGAGGCTTTTCCACTTGAATCAGGATCGTAGCTTTTCCACTGAAATCCACTGGGGGGGGGGTGGGGTCTGTCAGCCCCACGTTGGGCGCCAAAGTTTTGGGAGAGAAGACAGAAGAGGCCAATTCCACTTTAGGATGGTGAGAAAAAGACTCTCAAAGATATAAGAATAATTAGCTGTTTCCACTATGCCCACATTCATAGCTTGATAGTCTAGAAACTTCAGGCCTGGAGTGCTGGAGTCCTTTTTCCTGTATTAAATAAATGATATGGCCACAGTAAATTGAACTTTTCTCCTCTCTAGATGCTGGCATTGTTGAATAAGAAAAAAGATTTTATATTCATTGTAGAGGCCAGTTACTCAGAAAACTATCCCAATAATTTCCTAGAGGTAAATCTCAAATGTGGTCAGCATCACTTTAATCTATTTATCACTACCTTTTCAGCTGTGCTTTGTTTTTGCAATTGTGGAGCTATTTAGGCTGACTAGTGACCTGAAGGAATAGTGAAACTTTTGATAAGGCTACAATCTATTCAAGTACTAAAGAAACTCTGATCAGACTCCTTGGCTATTGGTTATAATAGAGGATATCCTGCTGGGCAGCATATTGTAGAATAATGGGCTTAGTGATCTACTGTATTTTTGCTTTTTAAAAAAATTCTAAACTTAAGAACACTAAATAAAATTAATACTTCTATATGTACAATAGAACAGAACAAAAGAGAATTTAACATGAAACTATGTATCTTTTTAATGTATAGTTTGCTCTTCACTTTAAACATAAAATGTATAGTTCCCACAACTGTTCTGCTTATCTATATTTATTTTGGCATTCTTTTTTCTCTTGTCATTTGAAAAAATACTTCAAGTAAGCCTCTTTTCTCTTTCTTTTTTCTTTTCTTCCCCTTTCTTTCCCTCTTTTGTATCTTCCTTGTTTTCTGAAAATATTGCTCATATCGTATTATCCCTCCCACTTCTTCTATCTCCCAACTTCACTGGGAAAAAAAAGTAAAAAAAAAAAAAAAAAAAAAGCAAAACATTTGTAACATATATACCTAATCAAGCAAAACAAATTCTTACATTGCCCCGGAACACTGACATTTTGTAGGCTTGACAATGAAAGACATTGATTTATCAAGGGTTTTGGGGAAAAATTGATCTTCTTTCTTTTTATCCAGTAATTTGGAATCTTCCTGAAAGTGTACATTACAGAGTTTGGCTGAGGCAATGATTCAACAGACAAAATTTTTCTTGAGAGAGAAGACATGCAATGAAAATTAGCAAACAAATGAACTTTCATGGAAATTTTGTGCTCATTTCAAATATATATATCAAGTTAGAAATATTTTCATAAAATGAGGATATAATTGTTATTGGTAAACCTAAACACAAAGACTTACTATTTTTTTTAAATTTAGGATTTTATTTTTCTCCAATTACATGTAACAACAACTTTCTTTCCCTTTTTTTTGAAGGTAAGAGACTCACACTTTATTATACTTTATGAAAGTTTGATTAGCACAAGAGTATCATGGTATGCATTAAAGAATGATCAGAATAGAATTCAGCATCTCATTAATTTTTATTACCACAATCATCCAGGAAGCGAACAATTGAATCTCATTGGGACATAACCGGTTTACCTCTCTTTAAAGACTGCTCATTAGTCAGGTCATATTTCATTTCCACTGACATAAGCCAAAAATGATATTTTGAATAGCTGACTCCTCCCCTGACACCAAGATGCTGCTGCTGTCTAATTCAGGCATTTCCCCTTATTATGGCCAACCACTGTCAAAGGTGGGACTAGAACCAAAGTTTTTCTGATTCCAAGGCTTTCTTTCTTTTACTATGATGTGCTGTTTTTCAAATAAGTAAAAAAAGAAAAACAAATCATAGAATTACACAGAATTCAAGAGACCTTAAAACCAAATATTAAAAAAAAAGCTAAAAAAGAAAAAGAAAAAAATTAGAGCAATAGTTCTGTTGGTTCTTCTGGGATAAGGAAATTCCTTCTACCAGTACATATTTGGGCACTATCTCTGCAACACTTAATTTAATTTTAATTTTTTTTAAATAATAGCTTTTTATTTTCAAAATATATGTAAAGATAGTTTTCAACATTCACTTTTGCAAAACCTTGGTAACAACAATTTTCAACATTTATTTTTAAAATTAATTTACAAATTCTCTCCTTTTCTCCTTACCACCATCATTGAGAAAGGAAGCAATTTGATATAGGTTACACATTTATAATTGTGCAAAATATAATTCCATAATTAATCATGTTATAAAAGAAAACACAAGAGCAATGAAGAGACATAGTGGATAGAATACCAGTTATGGAATCAGGTGGATCTCAATTCAAATTTGGCCTCAGACAATGGACACTTACTAATTGAGGGACTTTAGGCAAGTCATTTAATACCAATTGCCTTAGGGGAAAAAAAGACCAAAATAAAAATCTGAGAAAATATAGTTTGAAAAAAGGTATGCTTCAATCTGTATTCAGATTTTATCAGTTCTTTCTCCGGGTATGGATAGAATTTATCATCATAAGTCTTTCAGAGTTGTCTTGCATAACAATTGAATTGTTGAGAATAGAGAAGTCATTCCCTGTTGATCATCTTACAATATTTCTGTTTTTATGTACAATGTTTTCCTGGCTCTACTCCTGATTCCACTTTACATCACTTCATGTAAGTCTTTCCAGGTTTTTCTGAGAGCATCTAGCTCATAATTTTTTTTTTTTTAGTATAATTGTATTCCATCACACCCATGTACCACAAATTGTTCAGCTACTTCACAATTTATGGGCATCCTCTCAATTTACAATTCTTTGCTACCAGAAAAGAACTGCTATAAACTTTTGAACATAGCTCTGAATTGATTTTCATAATGGTTTATAATGGTTCACAACTCCATCAGTAGTGTATTAATGACTCTATTTTATTAAGTATTCTCCAACATTTCCCACTTTTTTTCCTGTCCTATTAGTAAATCTAATACATGTGAGGTAGTACCTCAGAAGTGTTTTAATTTGCATTTATCTAATCAATAGTGAATTTTTTTCATATGACTATGAGATAGCTTTGATTATTTCATCTGAAAACTGACTTCATATTTTTTGATCATTTGTCTATATGAGAACAGTTCTTATTTTTATAAATCTGAGTCATTTCTTTATATATTTGGTACATGAGTCTTTATCAAAAACACTTGCTTCAAAAATTTTTTCATAGTTATCATTGCTAACTCGGTTTTCCTTCATCTTATTTTCCCCTGTTTTATTCTGTTCTCTTTCTCCTTTCATCTTATCCTTCCTCAAAATGTTTTGCTTCTGACTATTACTTCTCCCAATCTTACCTACCTTCTATGAGCAATTTCCTCTCCCTTCCTTTATGCCCTTCCCCTCTTATTTTCCTATTAAGATCATCTTCTTACACCAAATTGAGTGTATATGGCATTCTCTTTGAGCCAAATCTGATGAGAATAAGATTCAAATGTTACCTGTCATCCCCAGCTGTCCATGTTCCCTTCCATTGTAAAAGATCTTTAGTATGAGATAATTTATACCATTCTAACTTCTTCCTGTCCCTTTCTCTCTTTGCATTCTTCTTTCTCATTCCTTAATTTTATTTAAATATCATCCCATCATATTCAACTCATACCTGTGCTCCTCTGTTTATATATATATATATATACTCATTCTAACTGCTCTAATAATGAGAAAGTTCTTATGAATTAAAAGTATCATCTTCCCATGTAAGATGTAAACAGGTTAATATTATTAAATCCATGATTTCCTGTTTTTACCTATCTTTTTATGCTTCCCCTGAGTCTTGTACTAAGTAGCCAAATTTTCTATTCACCTCTGGCTTTTTCATCAGGAATGTTTGAAAGTCTTCTATTTCATTGAATGTTTACTTTTTCTCCTGAAGAATTATACTCAGGTTTGCTAGGTAGGTAATTCTTGGTAGTAATCCTAGCTCCTTTGTCTTCTGGAAGATAATATTCCAAGCTCTCCAAACCTTTAATGAAGAAACTGCAAAATTTGTATTATGCTGACTCTGGCTTCACAATACTTGAATTATTTCTTTCTGGGTATTTATAATATTTTCTCCTTGACCTGGGATCTCTGGAATGTGGTGATAATCCTGGGAGTTTTCATTTGGTGATCTCTTTGAAAGTGGATTCTTTTAATTTCTATTTTACCCTCTGGTTCTAGAATATCTTGGCAGTTTTTCTTGATAATTTCTTGAAAATGATTTCTAGGCCCTATTTTGGATCATGGGTTTTAGAAAGTCTAATAATTTTTAATTATGTCTCTTGGATTCATTTTCCAGGTGAGATCTTTTTTTAATGAAATAGTTCATGTCTTCTATTTTTTTCATTCATTTGATTTTGTCTTATTGTTTCTTCATTCCTCATAAATTAATTAGATTTCATTTGCTAGATTCTAATTTTTAAGGAATTATTTTCTTCAGTAAGCTTTTGTACCCATTTCCATTTGCCAATTCTATTTTTCTCATGATTTTTTTCTTCAATGAATTTTTGTGCCTTTTTTTTCTAGTAGGACAATTTTGTTTTTCAAGACGTTCTTCTTTTCATTTACTTTTTGTACCTCTTTTACCATTTGGCCCAGACAGTTTTTTAAGGTGTTATTGCCTTAAATTTTCTATGCCTCCTTTACCAAGCTGTTGACTATTGACTTTTTTTCATAACTTTTTTGCATAGCTATAATTTGCCAGAACTCTGGAGAAGTGTGCTTGAAACAAGGATTCTTACAACAAGATGTTAACTCAGTGGAATTGATAAGACAATGATTATATAGTTTACATATACTTAGTACTTAGCACATGATGTAATAGTTCTACAATTGATGTAATTCTAATAGAGCATTTAAACTGAGGACAAAGTCAGCCACAGAGTTCCATCTTTGATCAGCCTTGTGTTGGTTCTTCTACCTTCTGTACTTTGGGAGAGACTGGTTCAGACTAGGAGACTGAAGGAGACAGTGTCACCATTTCAAATTAAAATTCTGAACTAATATTCAGTAAAATATTTCCAAGGACAAATGAGAATACAAAATAAAAGAACAACAAAAAAGAAAACACATGTCAGCATTCGAATGATAAAAATTTATCCCAATGGCTTTAAGGTTTATTTACAAAAAAGAGGAGAGTGTAAGGAGCAATGTGGTTTAGTAGAGAGCTGGATTGGAGTGAAAAATCAATAGATCAATAAATAGCACAAAAACCCCTTCTAAACAAACAAAACCGATTTGTCCAGGATCAGAAGGAAATCAGTTCAAGTATACTTGTAAGTGCATCCATATTTTGTTCTTTTGAAAAATATTGTTTAAAAAATAAATACAGACATATTGTATTCAGATGCATATGACTTTATTAGTATAGTGAACTTTAGATTTATTAACCTGTTTCACCAATGCAAACTTGTGATCTCTCTTACAGAGTTGATAGAACACTGAAAAGAAAAGAAAAGATCATGCAATTAGCATGTGAGTGAATCCATGGTTTCCTGACTTCAGGACACTTTTTTATACATTATGTATTATTGCCAGAAAAGTATACTTTTACATATAAGTAAAGACATAGTGAAGAAGGTTTAGACAATCTCTAATATTCATCAACACTGAGGTGCTGAAAACTTTCAAATTCCCCTGAGTGTTAACATGTGTTTTGTTACAGGTCTTTTTTTGGACTAAGCCAAAAATTGAACCACTGAACTTTTCTCCTGCATATTTTAAAGGGTTTGGGATATCTTTGACTTGGTCTTGGGTTTGATGAGAGAAGTTTGAGTGAACTAACAACATGTGCTACAAGGCACACTTCATATGATGTTAGTTCACTCAAACTTCTCTCATCTGAATGTGGTGGAAGAGGTAGAAACTCTGAATTGTTAAGTAAATGTTTCAATTTACCCTTTCATACTTATCAGGTAAATGTTTATAGACTCCTAGAGGTATAGGGTCTAATAAAGCATTGTTATATATTCTCATTGATCAAAAATATTAGAAACAGTTAACTATCTACATTCATCTAACTATAGCTTAGTATCCCTTTCTTTTTGTACTTTTCCTCTGTAGATAAGAGGTATGTGATTAAATGTCAATAAATTAATGACATAGTCTTTGGGAATAACATCCATATATTTAAATGATTTAATTTAAGTAGCTGTTGTACTTGGATGGTAGTGTTTGATGGAATACTATATACCTTATTAATTTAACTTGGTGATGGTTTTCTTTCTGGGATTTCCAGTTTATTGTCTCAGTGCCCAGTCAGACTCTGACATTCCAAGTCACAAAGAGGCTGCTTGGAGAGTGACTATTTAAGATCAACCATTTCTCTATGATGTCAGATTGGCCTAGGCTGAATGTAAATCAACTTAACATGTGTGCAGAACCAAACAGTTCTCTTGTTGTACAGGAAGAATTGGATTCAGAAGGTAGAAATAACCCGGGAAGAAAAACAAAATGCAAACAGTTAACATTCATTTCCCAGTGTTCTTTCTTTGGGTGTAGCTGCTTCTGTCCATCATTGATCAATTGGAACTGAATTACATCTTCAGAATGCATCCTCAATTAGTATGGCAGAAATTAGGCATGGACCCACACTTAACACCATATACCAAGATAAGATCAAAATGGGTCTATGACCTAGGCATAAAGAACGAGATTATAAATAAATTAGAGGAACATAGAATAGTTTATCTCTCAGACTTGTGGAGGAGAAAGAAATTTGTGACCAAAGATGAACTAGAGACCATTACTGATCACAAAATAGAAAATTTTGATTACATCAAATTAAAAAGCCTTTGTACAAATAAAACTAATGCAAACAAGATTAGAAGGGAAGCAACAAACTGGGAAAACATTTTCACAGTTAAAGGTTCTGATAAAGGCCTCATTTCCAAAATATATAGAGAACTGACTCAAATTTATAAGAAATCAAGCCATTCTCCAATTGATAAATGGTCAAAGGATATGAACAGACAATTTTCAGAGGATGAAATTGAAACTATTACCACTCATATGAAAGAGTGTTCCAAATCATTATTGATCAGAGAAATGCAAATTAAGACAACTCTGAGATACCACTACACACCTGTCAGATTGGCTAAGATGACAGGAAAAAATAATGATGAATGTTGGAGGGGATGCGGGAAAACAGGGACACTGATGCATTGTTGGTGGAGTTGTGAATGAATCCAACCATTCTGGAGAGCAATCTGGAACTATGCCCAAAAAGTTATCAAATTGTTCAATACCCTTTGATCCAGCAGTGCTACTACTGGGCTTATATCCCAAAGACATACTAAAGAAGGAAAAGGAACCTGTGTGTGCCAAAATGTTTGTAGCAGCCCTGTTTGCAGTGGCTAGAAACTGGAAAATGAATGGATGCCCATCAATTGGAGAATGGCTGGGTAAATTGTGGTATATGAATGTTATGGAATATTATTGTTCTGTAAGAAATGACCAGCAGGATGAATACAGAGAGGACTGGCGAGACTTACATGAACTGATGCTAAGTGAAATGAGCAGAACCAGGAGATCATTATACACTTCGACAACGATATTGTATGAGGACATATTTTGATGGAAGTGGATTTCTTTGACAAAGAGACCTGAGTTTCAATTGATAAATGACGGACAAAAGCAGCTACACCCAAAGAAAGAACACTGGGAAACGAATGTGAACTATCTGCATTTTTGTTTTTCTTCCCGGGTTATTTATACCTTCTGAATCCAATTCTCCCTATGCAACAAGAGAATTGTTCAGTTCTGCAAACATATATTGTATCTAGGATATACTGCAACATATCCAACATATAAAGGATTGCTTGCCATCTAGGGGAGGGGGTGGAAGGAGGGAGGAAAAAAAAATCGGAACAGAAACGAGTGTCAATATAAAGTAATTATTAAATAAAAATTAAATTAAAAAAAAAAAAGAATACATCCTCAAACCGTATCATTGTTGAGGTATATAATGGTCTCCTGGTTCTGCTCATTTCACTTAACATCAGTTCATGTAAGTCTCTCCAGGCCTCTCTGTATTCATCCTGCTGATCATTTCATACGGAACAATAATATTCCATAACATTCATATACCACAATTTACCCAACCATTCTCCAATTGATGGGCATCCATTCAATTTCCAGTTTCTAGCCACTACAAAAATGGCTACCACAAACATTTTTGCACATACAGGTCCCTTTCCCTTTTTAAGATCTCTTTGGGATATAAGCCCAGTAGTAACACTGCTGGATCAAAGGGTATGCACAGTTTGATAAATTTTTAGGAATAATTCTTGGTTGCTCTCCAGAATGGTTGGATTCATTCACAACTCCACCAACAATGCATCAGTGTCCCACTTTTCCCCCATCCCCTCCAACATTCATCATTATTTTTTCCTGTTATCTTAGCTCATCTGACATGTGTGTAGTGATATCTCAGAGTTATCTTAATTTGCATTTCTCTGATCAATAGTGATTTGGAACACCCTTTCATATGAGTAGAAATAGTTTCAATTTCATCCTCTGAAAATTGTCTATTCATATCCTTTGACCATTTATCCACTGGAACATTCTCCAGCTTGATTTCTTATAAATTAGAGTCAAATCTCTATATATTTTGGAAATGAGGTCTTTATCAGAAAATTTAACTGTAAAATGTTTTCCCAGTTTGTTGCTTCCCTTCTAATCTTGTTTGCATTAGTTTTGTTTGTACAAAGGCTTTTTAATTTGATGTAATCAAAATTTTCTATTTTGTGATCAATAATGTTCTTCTTGGGTCCTCTTCCACAAGTCTGAGAGGTAAACTATCCCATGTTCCTCCAATTTATTTTTAATCTCACTTTTTATATCTAAATCATGAACCCATTTTGATCTTATCTTGGTGGATGGTGTTAAGTGTGGGTCCATGCCTAGTTTCTGCCATACAAATTTCCAGTTTTCCCAGAAGTTTTTGACAAATAGTGAATTCTTATCCCCAAAGTTGGGATCTTTGGGTTTGTCAAACACTGGATTGCTATAGTTATTGACTATTTTGTCCTGTGAACCTAATCTATTCGACTGATTAACTAATGTACTTCTTAGCCAGTACCAAATGGTTTTGGTGACTGAGCTAGGCCGCCTTCATTTGATTTTTTTTCATTAATTCCCTTGAAATTCTTGACTTTTAGTTCTTCCATATGAATTTTGTTGTTATTTTTTTTAGGTCATTAAAATAGTTTCTTGGAAGTCTGATTGATATAGTACTAAATAAATAGAATAGTTTAGGGAGTATTGTCATCTTTATTATATTTGCTAGGCCTATCCAAGAGCACTTAATATTTTTTCAGTTACTTAAATCTGACTTTATTTGTGTGGAAAGTGTTTTGTAATTTTGCTCATATAGTTCCTGACTTTTCTTTGATAGATAGATTTCCAAATATTTTATGCTATTGATGGTTATTTTGAATGGAATTTCTCTTTGTATCTCTTGCTGTTGGATTTTGTTGGTTATGTATAAAAATGCTAAGGATTTATGTGGATTTATTTTGTATCCTGCAATTTTGCTAAAGGTATGAATTATTTCTAATAGCTTTTTTGTAGAATCTCTGGGGTTCTCTAAGTATACTATCATATCATTTGCAAAGAATGATAGTTTGGTTTCCTCATTACCTACTCCAATTCCTTCTTTCTCAACTCCTATTGCTGAGGCTAGTGTTTCTGATACAATATTGAATAATAATGATGATAGTGGGCAACCTTGTTTCACTACTGATCTTACTGGGAAAGGTTCCAATGTTTCTTTATTGCATATGATGCTTACTGAAGGTTTTAAATACATGCTCCTGACTATTTTAAGGAAAAGTCCATTTATTCCTATCCTCTCAAGTGTTTTTATTAGGAATGGATGTTGGATTTTATCAAATGCTTTTTTCTGCATCTATTGAGATGATTATATGGTTTTTATTAATTTGGTTATTGCAAACATCCCACAAAATCTGCAAAAGGTTCATTGGGACTTTGCTCTATTTTTGTGAAAGCTTTACTTCCATTTTTCTGTCCAGGGAGAGAATTCTAAGCTTTTATTGAAGCCTTAGAAATTTGCTCATACACTGATATGGGATAATAAATCTGTTCTGAACTCTCTCTATACTGACCTTCACCAGCTAGTTGGTCAAAAATGATTTGTCCAATAGTTCCTGTTTGTCTATTGCATTGGGCTTGAATCCTACATAATTCATGAAACTCTGAAAGCCACAATAAATTTTGTCCATGTTCTAGATATGTCCTAGCTTCCAATTGTTCAGGGTTAAGATTTCATGAGACAAATTATTTAATAACATCTTAACATAAGATGATGTAACCCCATAAAGAGTGCAACCCTTTTTCAAATCTTTAATTTTTTACAAATTAAAAGGAGTGTATTTTCTCTCTTTTTGACGTGAAGAGTCAAGGTTTTCAATCACAGGATATGCAGTTATAAAATCAGATATATCTTCTCCTTCATTTTTTGCTTTAATTAATGCCTCTTCTAATCTTGTCATATTCTGCTTTACAGGAGAAGCTGACTGTGTTTCTGCCTCTCTTCCTCCACCTTCTTCCTCCACCCATGAAGGGTTAATTGAGGGGGAGGGTCATGAGATGTGGAATGATCTAATTCCCCTTGCTGTTTAGTATCACACTCAGAATTGTAATTAACTCCATTCTTTTCACCTGGCACTTCTCCTTCCTGCTCTTTCTTCTTTTTCCTTATTTTAATACTTATAAAATTATGTATTAATTATTGTCTTTGGAAATTAGTCAGGTCCATTTCTATTATAAAATATATAAAATATTATAAAAAAGATCCTCTCTTTCTAATGTCCATTGCATTGAGTTTGAATTAGATCTGTAGTATTCACCCAGTTTTCCTCCTATTTGTTTCCACTCGTCTAAATTCAATTCTTTTTCTGTAGAGAACAAGGGACATATGTACTTAACAGTTTCTAAAAGTTCAGTGATCTGCTCCAAAATTATAATCAAACCTTGGCTTTCCATAACTTTGACAATGCTCTCTAAACATTTTCCTTGAACAGAAACAGGCTGTTTTCAAAATATCTGTCCCATCTTAGCTTAAATTCTATTCTAACTCTTTTAACAACATTTCTTTGTTGTACTCACCCTAATTTCTGGGTTGAGGAGTCTTTTCCACTGAAATCCACCGAGGGGTCTGTCAGCCCCTCGTTCAGGGCACCAAAAAGTGGTGTTTTTCTTCTTTAAAATAATAATTCTCTCTGGGAGAGAGGAGGTTTCTCGGGGAGGCTTTCTGGAGGCAGCCTTAGTTGCAGTTGAAAGTAATAATCACCTCAAAACACAGCCAGGTGATAAAATGCAAATGTTTATTTTCTCCTTCCAGTATAGCCCAGTTACTTTTTCTTAAAGGCCTATCTCTCTGCTTAGTTCCAAGAACTCTTGCAGCTTTGTCCTTTGATTCTGCCTCTGCTTTCTTCAGCCTCCAATTCAGCTCCAGGTTGAATCTGTCTTGCCTCCGAGAGAGGGCTTCTGGCTCTCAATCTCCCAGAGTGTTCTGTGTCTGCACCAGAGTGCTCCTCTCCAATCTAATTCAGCTGAACTCTCAACTGAGTCTGCTTCTTATATATCATCTCCCAAAGGTTGACTCCTCCTTCTGGAGGCACACCTAAGGGAGGTGTGAATTCACAAAGTTACAGAGTTTATTTGTGAATCTCCCATACTTGTGAACTCCAATGAGTACTGGTGTGAACACAAGCATTGTATCAATTAGTTCTACTTAGTACCTTGTTTCAGGTTCTGGCCCAAAACATCTCCTTGTAAGATTAGATCAAGGATACTGAACCATGCTAAATTAGATAATTATTGTCTCTATCAACTCTAATAACTTAACAGTTTGTAAAAATTCCAACAACATAGTCAATTGTGCTAATAGTTTTTCTAATATTGAACCAACCCTGCATTCCTGGTATAAATCTTATTTGGTCATGGTGTATTATCCTGGGGATGATTTTCTGTAATCTTTTTGCTAATATTTTATTTAAGATTTTAGCATCAATATTCATTAGGGAGATTGGTTGGTCTATAATTTCCTTTCTCTGTTTTCAATCTATTTGATTTAGGTATCAGTACCATATCTGTGTCACAAAAGGAATTTGGTAGGACTCCTTCAAACCCTATTTTTTCAAAAATAGACTCCATTTAGTTTTCTCGATCTATCATACCTAACTTTTCTAGTATTCTATTTACCTCTTTGACTTCTTTCTTATTTATTTTGTAGTTTTATTTATGTAATTCTGAGAGAGCAAGGTTGAGATCTCCTACTATTATAGTTTTGTTGTCTATTTCTTCTTGTACCTCTCAAGTTCTCTTTTAAGAATTTCGATGGTACACCATTTGGTGTATATATGTTTTAAATTGATATTGCTTCATTATCTATGCTACCCTTTAGCAAGATATATTGCATTTCCTTATCTATTTTAATTAGATTAATTTTTGCTTTTGCTTGGTCTGGGATCAGGATGGCTACCCCTGCTTTTTTTGACTTCACCTGAATCATAGTAGATTCTGTTCCAACCTTTTATCTTTACTCTGTATGTATTGCCCTGATTCTTTCCTGTAAACAACATATTGTAGAATTCTGGCTTTTAATCCAGTCTACTATCTGTTTGCTCTTTATGGGGGAGTTTACCCCATTCACATTTATGGTTAAAATTACTAATTCTGTATTACTTGCTATCTTGTTAACTCCTGTTTATGTGTTTTTCCCTTCCTTCCCTTTTACCCCCCTCCCCAGTATTAAACTTGTGAGCACCACTTGCTTCTCATCATCCTCCCTTTTTAGGATCTCTCCTCCTACCTTAGAGTTCCTCCCCCTTTCTTATCTCTTTTCCTCACAATTTCTGTATTCTCTTCTGCTGGTGTTTTTCTGCTTTAAAATATAATATATAGATGATTCTCTCTGGGTGAGAAAGCAGGTTTCTTGGGGAGGTTTTCTGGAGGCAGCCTTAGTTGCAGTTCAGATCAATAATTACCCCAAATGCAGCTAGATGATAAAAGTTCAGATCTTTTATTGTCTCCAATATAGCCCCGTTAGTTGAGGCTTATTTCTCTGCTTGGTTCTAAGAGCTCTTGCAGCTTTGTCCTTTGCTTCTGCCTCTGCTTTCTCCAGTCTCCAGCCAGCCAAGTGGAAAATGAAATGAATCTCTCTTGCCTCTGAGAGAGGGCTTCTGGCTCTCAATCTCCCAGAGTGCTCTGTGTCTGTCCCATCGTGCTTCTCTCCAATCTAATTCAGCTGAACTCTCTCTAATCCGAAGTGACTAACCTGAAGGTAAAAGCCTCTTTATATATGATTTCCCAAAGGTTGACTCCTTCTTCTGGAGGCACACCTAAGGGAGGTGTGAATTCACAAAGTTACAAAGTTTACTTTGTGAATCTCCCATACTTGTGAACTCCAATGAGTACTGTTGTGAACACAAGCATTGTATCATTTAGTTCTACTTAGTACCTTTTTTCATGTTCTGGCCCCAAACATCTCCTTGTAGGATTAGATCAAGGATACTGAACCGTGCTAAATTAGATAATTGTTGTCTCTATCAATTCTAATGACTTAACAGTTTGTAAAGATTCCAACACCCTTCCTCTTAGCTTATTCCTTCCCTTTTCACTTTTCCCCTCTCACTTTTCAATGAGGTGGGAGAAATTTTTCCATAAATCGAATATGTCTAATATTTTTCTCTTTAAGCCAATTCTGATGTTAATAGGATACACACTATGTTCATCCCTCTCCCTGTGAAGACTGAGTTAGCACCCTGGATGTCTTAGAATCAGCCGGAGTCAGGATAAGCAAAAGTCTTTGTTCTTTATTCTTGCTCTTTAGGGACAGAAGTGAAGGGATGCAGGATCTCCACGACCTCCCTTCTCCTGGTGTACTGCCAAAGTGACTCTGGCTTGTCTTACTCCCCGACCTAATCCCTCGTACAATTCTCTGTATACACCAAAAGATCAAGCACAGAATAGTGGGAAGGGCCATTTCCAAGCATATGCTAATATAGTATTGTCCAATCGGTAATTAGACCTAAGTGCTTGGATGTCCAGTGCATCAACTCAGAGTTTCATCCCTTTACACCTCCTTTCTTTCTCTCAGATATAATAGGTTTCCTTTCCCTCTTCATGAGATGTAGTACCCCAACTTTACCCTTTTTCTGGTACAATTTCCTTTCCACCTCTAGTTTCTAGAACAAATTATACATGTGTTCTTCATATATCTTTATAACAGAAATATAGTTCCCAAGATTTCTTTTTACCTTTTTATGTTTCTCTTGAGTCCTATATTTGGAGATCAAACTTTTTGTTTAGTTCTGTTTTTGTCATCAGAAATAGATGAAATTCATCTATTTCATTGAGTGTCTATATTTTTCCCTGGAAAAAAATGCTCATTTTGGCTGGGTAAGTTATTCTTGGCTGCATACCAAGATTCTTAGCCTTTCAGAATACTGGATTCCAGGCTCTTCGATCTTTTAATGTGGACACTGCTAGATGCTGGATAATTCTTATTGTAGCTCTTCTATATTTGAATTTTTTATTTTGGTAGCAGCTTGTAGTATTTTTTTCCTTCATCTGATAGTTCTGGAATTTAGCCACTATATTTCTTGGAGTTTTGATTTTAGGGTCCCTTTCAGTAGGTGATTGATGAATTCTTTCAATGTCTATTTTACCCTCTGTTTCTATAACATCTGGGCAGTTCTTTTTGATAATTTCCTGAAAAATAGTGTCCAGCCTCTTTTTTTTTCCATCATATTTTTCAGGAAGTCCAATAATTCTCAGATTATCGCTCCTAGATCTATTTTCCAGGTCTGTTGTTTTCTGAAGAAGGTATTCGACATTTTTTCCATTGTTTCATTTTTTTGCTTTTGCTTGACTGATTCTTGGTGTCTTCTACAGTCATTCAATTCCATTTGTTCCATTCTGATTTTTAATGAATTTAATGAATTTTCTTCACTCACTTTTTTATATATTTTTCTAATTGTCCAATTGAGCTTTTAAGTGAGTTGTTTTGTTCTATGGAATTTTTTTCCCCTTTTGCCAATTTTATTTTTTAGAGAGCTATTTTTTTTCCAATTCACTAATTCTGTTTTTCAAGGATTTGATTTCTTTGTCCACTCTATCTTTAAATGAGTGGGATGACTTATCCAGATCCTCTTGACAAAAACTTCCCTTTCCTTTGCCCATTTTTCTTCTAGCTCTCTTGTAAGAGCCTTTTTAATTTTTTCTATGAGAATCTTATGTGTTGAGGAGCAGATCATATCCCTCTTTGGAGTTTCATCTAGCGATAATCTGTTTTTAATCTCCTCAGGGTTTAAAGTCTGCTCTCTATCCATATAGAAGCTATCTATTGTTAGAGTGTGCTTTAATTTTTTTGCTCATTTTGTCAAAGAAGAATCAAAGAAAACAAACTAACAACAACAACAAAAAAAGCAAATGCAGTCTGATTTTTTTTTTTTTTTTTTTTTTTTTTTTGCGGAGGGTGGGGGGTGGGGGGAGGAGGGGAGGACAGTGAATGTTATTACCAAGCTTCCTCTACAGACTGCAAGGGGCAGCAGTGAGGCACTAGTAGGACAGCAATGGCTGTGCTGCATCTTCACTCTGAGACTCTGAGAGTATGCTGAGACACTGTGGGTGACTGTGGCCAAGTCCTGAGAGATCCTAGCTTTTGGGAGTTATAGTCTTTACCCCCTGTGTTTATAGCTTCTCTGCTGATCTACTGACTTGCTGTCAGGGCAAAGTATCCACAGTGTGGTAAAGTTTTCCCTGCAGAAATGACTTTGATCACATCCCACCCTGCTCAGATCTGCTCAGTGTGAGCAGCCTTCTGTGCTCTTGCTGCCTGCCTTCAGTCTATGCCTGATCTAACCGTCCCCTCCTGAGATCAAAAATAGACCTTTTCTAGTGAATTTTGAGGATATCTTTTGTTGGTAATGTATTTGTGGGTTTTTTCAGTCAAGCGCTAATTCCAAGACCTTGTCATGAAATAAAGTATTCTGAGAGCAAGTTGGAGCTTAGATAGATGCGTGTGTCCTCACCACCATCTAGGTCCGAAGTCCCCTAACTCACAGTTCTTGATATATAAAGGCTCTTTTCTCCCTTCATGGACTCCTCATGAAATTACTCTTAGGTATGATATAGATTCCTGTTAGGCTCTCATAGATCCTTGCAGCTATATTTCCTCAGGGTCTAATTTGTCTCTGGCCGCTGATGCATGACCATTGCTATTCCAGGGACCCAGATAAAACACATATGGGAATTCAGAAATCCTTACAATCATTAAAAACTTTTAAGGTCTTGAACAGAAATTCAAGAGAGTAGAGGAGAGAGAAAACACAGTTATTCTCCCCTACCCACCACATTCATTTCCTTTCAGAAGCTTGGTTAAAGCATTCTTTCTGTTCTATTAAGACTAGCCCTTCTAAAATTCAGGTTTCCAAACTGATCTGTTATTTTATCTAAGTGCCACAGTCAGTTATTCAGTAAGCATTTCTTCAGTACCTAATCTGTACCAGACACTGTGTTAAGCATTAGGGATACAAACTCAGCCAGATGACAGGCAAAACAACAACCTCAACAACAAAAACTGCCCTCAAGGAGCAGGAGACTCTTCTAAAGGAGAAGACAATAAGCAAACAAATATGTACAATTAAAGTATATAAAGGATAAGTAGGAAATAATTAACAGAGGAAAAGCACTAGAATCAAGATGATTTGGGACAGGCTTCCAATAGAAAATAAGATTTTAGTTGGAAATTAAATGAAGCCAGAAGATAGTGATGAGGAAGAAGAGCATTCTAGGTAAAGAAAATGCCCCCAATTGAAAGATGAAGAGAGTTGTTTGTGAAACAGCAAAAAGGCCAGTATCATTGGACTACAGGGAGAACAGGAAAGTATAGAAAGACTGGAAAGGATGGAGGGTGAGAGACTGGTTATTCAGGTCTTTGAATGTCACACAGAGAAATTTGTCTTTGAACCTGAAAATGACAGAAAGCCACTGGATTTTATGGAATAGAGGAATGAAGATATGTATGGACCTACATTTTTGGAAAATCACTTTGGTGGCTGAATGGAGGATTGATTGGAGCAAGGCAACATTTGAGATAGGCGAACACAGAAGGAAACTCTTAGAATAAACCATATATGAAACAATGGAGATTTACATTAGGGTGACAGTGGTATCAGAGGAGATAAGAGGATTGTATAAGAGAAATATTGTAAAGATAAAATTGACAGACTTCAGTAATGGATTACTTATAGTGGGTGACAAATAATGAAGAATCAAGGATGATGTCTAGGATGCAAGCCTGGAGGACTGAGAGGATGGTGCTGGCCTAAACATACACAGAGTATGATTGCGTCTCTAGACATCAGTCTAATGTACTTCCTACATAATTTCATTTCATCCAGCAATTTAAAGAACTGAACTTTTTTGATTAACTAGGTTATTTATTCTTTGTTTAATGACTTTGAGTCAATGGATATTTTTCACCAACCATCTTCTTGGTTAAGCAGAGTGGGGTGTAGGGTATGTTTAGGGAAGACTATACCTCTGAGGAGAGGGCTGCTGAGCTCTTTCCAGGACTGCTTTCCACCTTTGGCGTTCACCTGATCCATCTAACTTATTTCAACTCTGGCCCTAAGAAGCTGTAGCATACACAGTAGCCACAACCTAGTAAATCATTTTGGCATAGAGGCTAAGCCAGGATGAGCATAACCAAGGGAACCCAAACCCTACAATGAATTGGGGGTGTCTCCTTCAAGTATGTGAAGGCTTCCCCTTGTGGAATGGGAAGATGAGGCATTTGTTCAAATGGCCATGAAGGCAGGTGAAGAGGTGTTGTAGCACACTTAGAGCTTAGCTACACATTGAAGATACCAAGGTCATCCACTGTATTTTGAGTCATCACCAGTTATCTTGATTCTGTCCTGTCACTGAACAGTGATGACTGGAGGAGAAAGTGAGACCAGTGATTTCATGCAACTCTGCCTCACTTAAATTCAATTTAAGCACAAGTCAAAAAACATTACCACCCCATTTTATCATTTGTACCTGTAATGTTCTCTCTAAAATGTAATCTTCTCTTGTTGGGGTTTTCTTGGGGTCTCTGGAGGCAGTCTTCATTTCAGTTCAGTAATCACCACATGAGTAGTTAGGGGTTAAAATCCAACTCCTTTGTTGTCTTTTTCCAAGTCTTGTCTCCTTTTCCTGTGGCCCAGTTAGCTTTCTTATAGTCTAGATCCTTTATTATCTCCTTCCTGGGGTCAGGCAGCTTTCTGGAGAGCCTTTCAATCTGGCCTTGATTCCCCCTTGAATCAGAGAGCTTGAGCTTCCCCCTGCTTTCTCTGGCTTCTGAATCTCCCTGACTGAATCCTAGCTGAGGCTACTAGTTTATATATGATTTATCAAAGGTGTGAATTTTGTAGAACTATAGTAAGTACTAAGTACATGTACTGAACTAGAGAACTGTTAAGCACCATGCTAAATTAGATATCTATTATCTCTATCAAGTCCACTAACTTAGCCCCTTGTTTCAAGTTCTGGCCTATAACATGTACCTATCTCAAAATCCTGTGGCCATGCACAAAGCAGCCCTGAGTAAAGCAAGACTGGCAAATTAAGGCAGCTTAGTGAAGTAGGAGGCTACTGGAGTAGCCACAGTGAATAGGAGGGCAACAGTGAAGCAGAAAGGGAGTCGGCAGTTTTCAGAGATTTGGGGTATAGCACTGCATTTGCTCATTATGAAAAATGAGGACTTCACAGGATGTACCAGCAGGGTAGTTCATCCATCTCTAATTCAATTCCATCAAAAATAACATACAACTGAAACTTAGAGAGATGCAGTATTCTTGAAATGGAAGAGGTTAGGGGGCGAGGGGGTTCTTTGGTAAATAGTTTTACTGCATCTGTGGATGGTTGTAGGAGGCCATAGGGTCCTACGATGTTTGGTCCTTTTTGGAATTATATATAGCCTAACATTTTCGTTTGATAAGTGTTAGGAAGGCTACTGCTAGAAGAATAGGGATAATATAGAGTAGAAGGTTTAGTGTGAACATTTGTTAAGAAGAGGGCTTAAACCTTTGGTAGTAAAGATTTAAGATTTATACAATTACCAACTCTGCCACCTTAACAGCCCTGTTCTTGGGAGTATTAGAGATTGAGTTAGGACAACTCAATTAGTAAGAAGGCAGATGAACTTTAGTTTTATGCTGATAGTAACAATCCAAAGTTTTGCTTTTGTTTTTGTATGATGTACAAAAAGTTATTTCTGGACCAAAGATCTATGGTGCATCTCAACTACTCAGTGCTGATGGTGCTACATTGATTAGTGATAAGGATAAGAACCTAGAAAGATGGGCTGAACACTTTCATAATATTATCAACAGACCATTATCAGCCAATGCTGAAGCTATTGAACATTTACCTCACACTAAAATCAATCACTCCCTACCTGAAGTTCTGACTGAAGAAATTCTGAATGCTTTTAGGCTATTGCTTGTGGCATAGCACCCGGGGCTGATTCTATTCCAGTGAGATTTACAAGGTGGAAGGGTTCATTACTCAAAAATAAAAGCTGACTAGGATTTTTAAGATTATGTGGCAAGTGGAGGTTATGACATAAGAGTTCAAGGATGCCTCTATTGTCTATCATTATAAAGATAAAGTAGTAGATTATCCTGTGACAATCATGGGGATGAGGGGAGGTACTCTCTTTTAGTAATTGCTGGCAAGATTCCTGCCAGTGTCCTCCTTAATAGACTGATTCTCTAGTTGGAAGAAAGTCATCCAACTGAGAGTCAGTGTGGTTTCAGAAATATATTGTTAATATATTGTTTTTTGCCTAACAACTCTAAGAAAAATTCCAGGAACCGAGCAAATGTCTGTATACAACATTTGTAGATTTGACTAAGGCCTTTAGTGCTGTTAATTGTGCTTATGGAATATTATGTCAAAATTCAGTTGCCCAGAGAAGTTCATCAGTATAGCATGTCAATTTCATGATGATATGCTTGCCTGGGTTCTGAACAACGGGCAATGCTCTTGAGCTTTCCCAATCACCAATGAAGTGAAACAAACCTGTGTGCTTGCTTCCATGCTTTTTAGCATTATATTTTCAGCCATGTTGTCAAATGACTTCAATGAGGACAAACATGGAATCAAAGTCAGCTACTGTACTTGTGGTAAATTCTTCAACTTGAAAAAACTACAAGTCAAAACTAAAGTAAAGGGAATGTTGGTGCATGATTTTTTGTTTATAGGTGATTGTGCACTCAACACAGCCTCTGAAGCTGAGATGCAACAAAGTATGGATCAAATCTCTGTGTCTGCTGCTAATTTTAGCCTAATAATTAACACCAGGAAAAGACAGGTACTACGTAAGCCAGCACTATACTATCCATAGGTAGAGCCATCAGTTACAATAAATGGTGAAATGTTAAATGTTGTGGACAGGTTACTTACCTTGGCAATGTACTTCTCTGGGATGTCCACACTGATAATGAAATAAACACATATTGTCAAAGCCACTGTTTGGGAGGCTCTGAAGGAAAGTGTGGGAGAGGAGTTAAATTGACTACCAAACTGAAGGTGTACAGAACTGTTGTGCTAACTTCATTGTTGTATGCTTACGAAATTTGGAAGTTATAACCAATGACTTGCTAAAGAAACTAAATTGGACTTCCGGCCAAGATGGCAGAGAGGAGGCTCACAGCTGTGTAAGCTCCGCGTTTTTCTCTCAGAATCCATTTCATTACAAGCCTCTGAATTAATGCTTGACTGAAAAAAAAAAACCCACAAATAGTTACTAAGAGAAGACATCCTTGAGATTTGCCAGGAAAGGTCTGTTTTTGCTCGAGGGCGGGGACTGTTTTAGATTGGCACAGGCTGAGGGCAGGCAGTGGCAGTGAGAGCATGGGAAGCAGCTCACAGCCAAGCAGACTGGAGAGGGGGTGGGGTATGATTTCAGCCGTCTCTGCAGGGGGAGCTTTGCTACAAGATTGGATACTTTGCCCTGGCAGCAAGTCAGTAGCCCAGCAGAGAAGCTAAAAACACTGGGGGTGAAGAATACCACCGCAAACAGCTGGAGTCTCTCAGGACCTGGCCACCCCTCCTCCACAGTATCTCAGCACACTCTCGGAGTCTCAGAGCACAGGCACAGCACAGTCCTGCTAGTGCCTCGCTGCTACCCCCGCAGTCTGTAGAGGAAGCTCTGGAACAACACCCAGTCACTCCCCCCAAAAAAGAAGACTCCATTTAGGGTTTTTTCTTTTTTTCTTTTTGCTACTTTGTCTTTGATTCTTCTCTGACATAATGAGCAAAAAATGGAAATGGACTTTAACCCTTGACAGCTTCTGTACGGATAGAGAGCAGACTCTAAACCCTGAGGAGACTAAAAAGAGGTTGTCTCCAGGTGAATTCCCAAAGGAGGAGATCATCTGTTCCTCAGCACAGATGAACCTCATAGAAAAAATTAAAAAGGCTCTCACAAGGGAGCTAGAAGAAAAATGGGAAAAGGAGAGGGAGGTTTGGCAAGAGAATCTGGAGAAGTCATCCCACTCATTTAAAGACAGAGTGGATAAAGAAATAAAATCCTTGAAAAATAGGATTAATGAACTGGAAACAGAAAATAGCTCTCTAAAAAACAAAATTGGGGAAATGGAAAAAAAAATTCCATAGAACAAAAGAACTCAATTGGACAATTAGAAAGAAGATATTAAAAAAGTGAGTGAAGAAAATACTTCACTGAAAATCAGAATTGAACAAATAGAATTGAATGACTCGAGGAGACAACAAGAATCAGTCAAGCAAATCCAAAAAATCAACAACGGAAAAGAATGTGAAATACCTTCTGGGGAAAACAACAGACCTGGATAATAGATCCAGGAGAGACAATCTGAGAATCATTGGACTCCCAGAAAAGTATGATGAAAAAAAGAGCCTGGACAGAATTTTCCAGGAAATTATCAAAGAGAAATGCCCAGAAGTCATAGAAACAGAGGGTAAAATAGACATTGAAAGAATTTATCAATCACCTACTGAAAGGGATCCTAAAATCAAAACACCAAGAAATATAGTGGCCAAATGTCAGAACCCTCAGATGAAGGAAAAAATACTGCAAGCGGCTAGAAAAACCCAATTCAAGTATTGAGGAGCCACAATAAGGATCACCCAGGATCTAGCAGCTTCCACATTAAAGGATCGAAGGGCCTGGAATATGGTATTCTGAAAGGCTAAGGAACTTGGTATGCAACCAAAAATAACTTAACCAGCCAGAATGAGCATTTTTTTCCAGGGAAGAAGATGGACATTCAATGAAATAAGCCAATTTCATCTATTTTTGATGAAAAAAACAGAACTTAACAAAAAGTTTGATCTACAAATATAGTACTCAAGAGAAATCTAAAAAGGTAAAGATTAATCTTGGGAACTATATTTCGGCTATAAAGATGTATAAAGAATATATGTATACCTTGTTCTAGAAACTAGATGTGGAAAGGACATTGTATCAGAAAAAGGGTAAAGTGGGGGTACTACATCTCATGAAGAGGCAAAGGAAACCTATTATATCTCAGAGAAAGAATGGAGGGGGATGAATATAGTGGGTATCTTACTGCCTTCAGAATTGGCTTTAAGAGAAAAATTTTAGACATATTCAATTCATGGTGAAACTTCTCCCACCTCATTGAAAAGTGAGAAGGGAAAAGTGAAAAGGGAAGGAATAAGCTAAGTGGAAGGGAATATGGAAACTGGGAGGGAAAAGGGTAAGATGGGGGAGGAACTCTAAGGTGGAAGGAGAGAAACTAAAAAAGGAGGGCTGTGAGAAGCTTAATACTGGGAAGTGGGGTAAGGAGTAAAGAAGGGAGAAAAGCATAAACAGGGGTTAACAAGATGGCAAATAATACAGAATTAGTCATTTTAACCATAAATGTGAACGGGGTAAACTCCCTCATAAAGAGGAAGCAGTTAGCAGAATGGATTAAAAGCCAGAATCCTACAATATGTAGGAAACACACCTGAAGCAGGGAGACACATGCAGGTTAAAGGTAAAAGGTTGGAGCAAAATCTACTATGCTTCAGGTGAAGTCAAAAAAGCAGGGGTAGCCATCCTGATCTCAGATCAAGCTAAAGCAAAAATTGATCTAATTAAAAGAGATAAGGAAGGGCACTATAACTTGCTAAAGGGTAGCATGGATAATGAAGCACTATCTGTATTAAACATATATGCACCAAGTGGGGTAGCATCTAAATTCTTAAAAGAGAAACTAAGAGAGCTGCAAGAAGAAATAGACAGTAAAACTATAATAGTGGGAGATCTTAACCTTGCACTCTCAGAATTAGATAAATCAAACCACAAAATAAATAAGAAAGACATCAAAGAGGTAAATAGAATACTAGAAAAATTAGATATGATAGATCTCTGGATAAAATGTAATGGAGACAGAAAGGAGTATACTTTCTTTTCAGCAGTTCATGGAACCTATACAAAAATTGACCATATATTAGGACATTAAAAACCTCAAACTCAAATGCAGTAAGGCAGAAATAGTGAATGCATCCTTTTCAGACCACGATGCAATGAAAATTACATTCAACAAAAAACCAGGGGGAAGTAGACCAAAAAATAATTGGAAACTAAATAATCTCATACTAAAGAATGATTGGGTGAAATAGCAAATCATAGACATAATTAATAACTTCACCCAAGAAAATGACAATAATGAGACATCATACCAAAATGTATGTGATGCAGCCAAAGTGGTAATAAGGGGAAATTTCATATCTCTAGAGGCCTATTTGTATAAAATAGAGAAAGAGAAGGTCAATCAATTGGGCTTGCAACTAAAAATGCTAGAAAAGGAACAAATTAAAACCCCCAGTTAAACACTAAACTTGAAATTCTAAAAATAAAAGGAGAGATCAATAAAATTGAAAGTAAAAAAAACTGTTGAATTAATAAAAATAAGAGTTGGTTCTATGAAAAAACCAATAAAATAGACAAACCCTTAGTAAATCTGATTAAAAAAAGGAAAGAGGAAAATCAAATTGTTAGTCTTAAAAATGAAAAGGGAGAACTCGCCACTAATGAAGAAGAAATTAGAGCAATAATTAGGAGTTACTTTGCCCAACTTTATGCCAATAAATTTGACAACTTAAATGAAATAGAAGAATACCTCCAAAAATATAACTTGCCTAAACTAACAGAGGAAGAAGTAAATATCCTAAACAGTCCCATCTCAGAAAAAGAAATAGAACAAACTATCAACCAACTCCCTAAGAAAAAATCCCCAGGACCAGATGGATTTACATGTGAATTCTATCAAACATTTAAAGAACAATTAACTCCAATGCTAAATAAACTATTTGAAAAAATAGGGATTGAAGGAGTCCTACCAAACTCCTTTTAAGACACAGACATGATACTGATACCTAAACCAGGTAGGTTGAAAACAGAGAAAGAAAATTATAGACCAATCTCCTTAATGAATATTGGTGCTAAAATCTTAAATAAAATATTAGCAAAAAGATTACAGAAAATCATCCCACTTGAGAGCATAGAAATAAATGGACTTTTCCTTAATATAGTCAGGAGTATGTATTTAAAACCATCAGTAAGCATCATATGCAATGGGGAAAAACTGGAATCTTTCCCAGTAAGATCTGGAGTGAAGCAAGGTTGCCCACTATCAGCATTGTTATTCAATATTGTATTAGAAACACTAGCCTCTGCAATAAGAGTCAAGAAAGAGATTAAAGGAATTAGAGTAGGCAATGAGGAAACCAAACTATCACTCTTTGCAGATGATATGATGGTATACGTAGAGAATCCCAGAGATTCTACTAGAAAGCTATTAGAAATAATTCATAATTTTAGCAAAGTAGCTGGATACAAAATAAATCCCCATAAATCCTCAGCATTTTTATACATCACCAACAAAATCCAACAGCAAGAGATACAAAGAGAAATTCCATTCAGAATAACTGTTGATACCATAAAATATTTGGGAATCTATCTACCAAAGGAAAGTCAGGAATTATATTAGCAAAATTACAAAAAAGTTTCCACACAAATAAAATCAGACTTAAATAATTGGAAAAATATTAAGTGCTCTTGGATAGGCCGAGTGAATATAATAAAGATGACAATACTCCCTAAACCAATCTATTTATTTAGTGCTATACCAATCAGCCTTCCAAGAAAATATTTTAGTGATCTAGAAAAAATAACAACAAAATTCATATGGAACAATATAAAATCGAGAATCTCAAGGGAATTAATGAAAAAAAAAATCAAATGAAGGTGGCCTAGGTATACCTGATCTAAAATTATATTATAAAGCAGCAGTCTCCAAAACCATTTGGTATTGGCTAAGAAATAGATTAGTTGATCAGTGGAAAAGGTTAGGTTCACAAGACAGAACAGTCAACTATAGCGATTTGCAAATCCAAAGATCCTAACTTTTGGGATAAGAATTCATTATTTGATTAAAAACTGCTGGGATAACTGGAAATTAGTATGGCAGAAATTAGGCATGGACCCACACTTAACACCATTTACCAAGATAAGATCAAAATGGGTCCATGACCTAGGCATAAAGAACGAGATTATAAATAAATTAGAGGAACATAGGATAGTTTATCTCTCCAACTTGTGGAGGAGAAAGAAATTTGTGACCAAAGATGAACTAGATAACATTACTGATCACAAAATAGAAAATTTTGATTACATCAAATTAAAAAGCCTTTGTACAAACAAAACTAAGGCAAACAAGATTAGAAGGGAAGCAACAAACTGGGAAAACATCTTCACAGTTAAAGGTTCTTATAAAGGCCTCATTTCCAAAATATATAGAGAACTGACTCAAATTTATAAGAAATCAAGCCATTCTCCAATTGATAAATGGTCAAAGGATACGAACAGACAATTTTCAGAGGATGAAATTGAAACTATTACCACTCATATGAAAGAGTGTTCCAAATCATTATTGATCAGAGAAATGCAAATTAAGACAACTCTGAGATACCACTACACACCTGTCAGATTGGCTAAGATGACAGGAAAAAATAATGATGAATGTTGGAGGGGATGCGGGAAAACGGGGACACTGATGCATTGTTGGTGGAGTTGTGAACGAATCCAACCATTCTGGAGAGCAATCTGGAATTATGCCCCAAAATTATCAAATTGTGCATACCGCTTGACCCAGCAATGCTACTACTGGGCATATACCCCAAAGAGATACTAAAGAAGGGAAAGAGACCTGTATGTGCCAAAATGTTTGTGGCATCCCTGTTTGTAGTGGCTAGAAACTGGAAATTGAATGGATGCTCATCAATTAAAGAGTGGCTGGGTAAATTGTGGTATATGAATCTTATGGAATATTATTGTTCTGCAAGAAATGACCAGCAGGATGAATACAGAGAGGCTTGGAGAGATTTACATGAACTGATGCTAAGTGAAATGAGCAGAACCAGGAGATCATTATACACTTTGACAACGATATTGTATGAGGACATATTTTGATGGAAGTGGATTTCTTTGACAAAGAGACCTAACAGAGTTTCAATTGATAAATGATGGACAGAAGCAGCTACACCCAAAGAAAGAACACTGGGAAACGATTGTGAACTATTTGCATTTTTCTTTTTCTTCCCGGGTTATTTTTACCTTCTGAATCCAATTCTCCCTGTGCAACAAGAGAACTGTTCAGTTCTGCAAACATATATTGTATCTAGGATATACTGCAACATATCTAACATATATAGGACTGCTTGACATCTAGGGGAGGGCGTGGAGGGAGGGAGGGGAAAAATCGAAACAGAAGCAAGTCCAAGGGATAATGTTGTAAAAAAAAAATTACCCTGGCATGGATTCTGTCAATATAAAGTTATTATAAAGTAAAATAAAATATTTAAAATAAATAAATTAAAAATTAAAAAAAAAGAAACTAAATCACTTTCATTTGAATTGTCTTAGAAAGATTCTGAAGATCACTTAGCAGGATAAGATACCAGACCCTGAGGTTTTTTCAAACTAAACTGTCAATTATTCCAACTCTACTGCACAGACACAATTCCACTGAGCTGGCCAAATTGTTGAATGCCAAATGTACATTTGCTAAAAAGAGTGTTTTATGGAGAATTTACACAAGGCAAGCATTCAAGAAATAGTAGTTCCATGTTTTGTCTTCCTACCCTTTTCTTTCTCATTATCCTTTTCCTGTTAATCAATACACTTTATTTCACTCTAGGTAATCTAAACACCCTTTTATATTCTCACCTTTTCTTATGCTATCCTTCCCCCCTTTATTCCTTTCCCGTTATTCTTTGCCCATTAATCTATATACCTTTCTTTTTTCTTTTTTCTTTTTTTTTTTAATTTAATTTAAATTTTATTTTATTTAATAATAACTTTGTATTGACAGAATCCATGCCAGGGTAATTTTTTTACAACATTATCCCTTGCACTCACTTATGTTTCGTTTTTTCCCCTTCCTCCCTCTACCCCCCCCAAGATGGCAAGCAGTCCTATATATGTTAAATATGTTGCAGTATATCATAGATACAATACATATTTGCAGAACCGAACAGTTCTCCTATTGCACAGGGAGAATTGAATTCAGAAGGTAAAAATAACTCGGGAAGAAAATCAAAAATGCAAATAGTTCACATTCGTTTCTCAGTGTTCCTTCTTTGGGTGTAGCTGTTTCTGTCCATCATTTATCCATTGAAACTCAGTTAGGTCTCTTTGTCATAGAAATCCACTTCCATCAGAATACATCCTCATACAATATCATTGTCGAAGTGTATAATGATCTCCTGGTTCTGCTCATCTCACTTAGCATCAGTCCATGTAGGTCTCTCCAAGCCTCTCTGTATTCATCCTGCTGGTCATTCCTTACAGAGCAATAATATTCCATAACATTCATATACCACAATTTACCCAGCCATTCTCCAATTGATGGGCATCCATTCATTTTCCAGTTTCTAGCCACTACAAACAGGGCTACCACAAACATTTTGGCACATACAGGTCCCTTTCCCTTTTTTAGTATCTCTTTGGGGTATAAGCCCAATAGAAACACTGCTGGATCAAAGGGTATGCACATTTTGATAACTTTTTGGGCATAATTCCAGATTGCTCTCCAGAATGGTTGGATTCGTTCACAACTCCACCACCAATGCATCAGTGTCCCCGTTTTCCCGCATCCCCTCCAACATTCATCATTATTTTTTCCTGTCATCTTAGCCAATCTGACAGGTGTGTAGTGATATCTCAGAGTTGTCTAATCTATATACCTTGTTCAACTGCCATAATTTTACATATTTTTCTACACCCCACCTTATCCCATATCCTCCCTCAATTAGTTTCTCCTCCTTTCTTTACAAATATTCAAAGGTGCAATAGCCTTCATGTTATCATTACTGATGTAAACTGTTTTTCAGTTATAAGCTCTTCTCCCCCCCCCCATGCCTGCTAAAAGCAGTTTTATTAATTCAAATATTCTAATCCCAATTGTTTCTGTTTAGAGAAAAGTCCCTCAAAAGCAAAATTTCCCTATGAGTTTGAATATTTCTCTCTGACAAATCATTTTTAGTTTGAGAATTTACAGCAAATTCAAAAAAAAAACCTACACGATTCTACAGTGAGATAAAACAAACTGATAGTGTTCGGTTTTGATTCATCAGAAAGGCAGTATCTGTTGCCAATTCCTGCCTACTTTACTGTGATATTATCTCTTACATATGCCCCCTTCCCTCCTCTGACACTGTCACCATCCTCGCTGGCCCTTGTCACGTCACATCTGGGCTACTGCAGTTGGCTCTAGTTTGTCTCTTTACCTCAAGCTTCTCCCCAACTTAGCAGTCATAGTGATCTTCCTAAATCACAGATCTGACTATGTTACCCCCCTATTTAGGAAATGATAGTGGCTTCCTATCAATTCCAGGATTACATATAAAATCGGGTGGCATTAAGAGCCCATCAAACACCTCACATGTCTAGTCATCTTATACCTTACTCAGTCTCCCCCTGTACTTTGCAGTCAAGTGGCGCTGCTCTCCTTGTGTGTCCATTAAACAAGAGATTTGAACTTCTATCTCTGGCCATTTTTATAGGCTGTTCCTCTTCATTTCCTCCTTCTGGCTTCCCTGGTTTCCTTCATGTCTTGACCAACGTTTTTATTCTATGAGAAGCCTGTCCTGGTTCCCCTTAACTACAGTTAAGTACTTTCCCTCTTTGGATTACCTCCAATTTGTCCTGCATTTAGCTTGTTCATGCACAATTGTTTAGAAAAGGAATACAAGGATACTCTCAAGATCTCTCTTGAGAACTTAAAGTTGATTATATAACATAGGAAACACTGACAGGACTTGGCTTACCCTCATCAGAGAAAGTGCTGTGGCCTATGACCAAAGGAAAATTGAATTGGCTAAGAAGCACAAAGTTAGAGAATCAACCCCAAACGTTCTTAGGCATATTTGTGTACTATGTGGCAGAGATTTCCGAATTTGTATTGTTCTACTCAGCCACAGTCAAATGCATTGTAATGCAACTCTAACATAATTATATCATTTTGGTCCTCTTCAAGAATAAAGGATAAGTAAAATGGAATGCTTGATTTATTGATTCCATTGATATGTTTTCTTATACTTGTGTAGTGACTGAAAACTTTTAAAAACAAGTCAAGTAAGGAAAAGTGGCCTTATTAATTTAGAAGCAATATAGTATACTGATGTTGGCATATAAGAATCACCTGACAGTGGCTGCTGGAGATCCAAACCAGAATGGATCTCTTTGGATAAGAGGATGATACAAGGAGATTGAGAGGCAGTTGCTGTTCTCTGACCTCTCTTGACTGAGAGGCCGTTGTGTTGTCTGATCTCCCTCCTCTTCCCTCTGCCTCCAATTTATTTCATTCCCAGTCCACAACAACTGTTGGAATCCTTACAAAGTGTTAAGTCATTAGAATTGATAGGGACAATAATTATTTAATTTAGTGTGGTTCAGTATGATTGATCTGATCTTACAAGGAGATGTTATGGGCCAGAACTTGAAACAAAGTGCTAATTGGAACTGATATAAACAATGTTTGTGTTCACATCTTTAGAGAGCTTATATAAGCAAGAAGCTCTCAGGGCCAGAGAGCACTGGGACAGAAGCCCACAAGCTCTCTCTCAGAGGCAATACAGATTCATTCCAACTTTCACCTTGGTGCTGGAGATATTTGGAATGGTGGCTGGCCTCCTGCTCTTCCCCCACTAAGACCAGGCTCTACAGAAAGCTGCCCAGCCCCAGGCAAGGAGACAAGAGATTCATTCCATTTTCCACCTTTGTGCTGGCTGGAGGCTGAAGGACAAACTTTTGGATTTGGAGACATTTGGAGGGAGCTCTTGGAACCAAGCAGAGAGATAGGCCTCTAAGCTAATTCGGCCCAAGGAAAGAGATAAGAAATAAATGTTTGAACTTTTATCAGCTGGCTGTATTTTGAGGTGATTATTTACTTTGAACTGAAACTAAGGCTGCCTCCAGAAAACCTCTCCGAGAAACCTGCTTCCAGAGAACCATCTTAAATTATAAAAAAGAAGAGAACACCATAAACAACTGTGTCAGCAAAGACTACTTTGCAACTCCTTAAGATGTTATGCTCCACAGCTGTGGAGGCTCTCGGAGAATTGACCTGTCCCTTAAAAATTTCCCACTCTTTGTTTTTTGCTGTTATTTCCCCCCCACAGCATGGTCCACACACTGAGGAATGCAAGCAGCAGTATTATCTCTGGATGGTTGTAGCAGGTGTTGATCTTGTGAGATGTCATGAAAGCAAAATTTCAAATGGAGAAGAGGACTACAGTCAGAACAGGCATTTAAGTCTCTCATCAGTTTCCTGGCTCGGCTCTTTGATGTGTTAGCCTATTTAACTAAATAAAAAACTGACTAAAAAAGTGTTATAGGGACTCTTCTTCCTTTCTTTCTCCATGGGTTACCAAAGGAACACTGGAAGGATGATTCTCACGAACAGCTCTCGAATGCTGCTGCTTCTTCTTGTAATTTTTGTGCTTCTTATACCCCATGTTGGGCACTATATGTTGGCATAAAGAACCACCTGACAGTGGCTGACAGTGGAGGTCCAACCCAGACCTGCAGAATGGATCTTCTCATGTGAGAGGATGATACAAAGAGACTGAGAGGCCATTGCATTGTCTGATCTCCCTCTTCTTTTCTCTGTCTCCATTCCCAGTCTGCAATACCTGTGTCAGCAAAATCTTTTTTGCAACCCCTTAAGATGTTATGATCCACAGCTATGGAGACTCTCAAAGAATTGTCCTGTCCCTTAACATGCTGGATATAGTGCTGGTCTTAGAAATTAGCAAGAGCAGAATTATGAATCCATTCTTTAATATTTCCTAGCTATTTGACCACGGGTAAATCAGTTAATTGATCCAAACCTCAGTTTTGCCACCCATAAAATAGACCATAGTATGTAATGGTGTAGAGCAAAAAGCACTGATTCTGAAATCAGAAGATGTAGGTTGAAATACTATACTTATCAATTACTATCTATGTGGTCATGATAAAGTCACTTAGCTTTCTTGGATTTCAGTTCCTCATTTGCAAAATGAGGGGGCTGAATTAAAAGGAATCAACTATGCAGCATGTTGATCTCTTAAGATTTCAAGATCACCAAACTAGATTAAAATGCATTTGGAAATATTTATCAAAATAAACAAAAAATACATTAGAACATTTATACTATCAATACATGATTTTCTAAGTTAATTTGTATCTTCCAGAGATCCTTGTGAATAGTTCTATTTGAATTTGACATCTCTAGTTAAAGTGATCCTCAAGGGTCCTTCTATCTCTATAGTATTTAACTCACAGAATTGTTTTAAGACTCTAAATAGATAATGTAAAGATAAATACCAGTTTATATTTTGTTGGATTATGATATTACCTTCCTTCCCAACATATCCACCATGAATCTGAAGGAAAACCAAAGAATTTTCAGCTTACATTAAAACTAGTTTTAAGCTAAAATGATGAATGGATTCTGGAGCTCTGTCTTTCTTTTATATAATTCATCATTAGCCATGTTACAAAGTTTAGCAGTAATGATATAGATCCATATATATCTCTTATACCTGTTAACAACACTATATCCTTTGGACTCTGGCAGCCTCATCATATTTCGGTTCAAAGAGGTTATAATCATTGATACAAAATGACTGAAAAAAATTGTGCCTAGCAATATGGCTTTTTTGCCAGAAGCAAGAAGTCATGCTAACATGTACATCAAAATCGCACACAACATTGTGAACTGGGTTGATAATAGTTGTTGAATATTGTCTGTAAAGACACATGCTCTTCTTATGGTAATTTTCACAGAATGAGTATAAATAGAAATTCTGGATTAAGGAAGAGGATGATAAATTTGACACAAATTTTTTCAAGTAGGGATAATAGATAAGAGACTGATGTAATTTCAAATCTGGGTGCCAAAAGAAAAAATAATCAAAAATAACTTTTAATCACTAACTATATAGTGATTGGGTAGATATAGCACATTGGGTAGATACAAAGTTTAGATGAAACATTCAACTCAACAGCAAGGATTTTATAGAAGCTACCATAAAAAGAGAGGTCTAGCTTCTTGATATGAATAGCTGCCCCCTCTCTTCTGACTCTCATGCTACTATGATCCAGGCATTTAGAAAGCCCCTTCCTGAAAGATATAAATTTGGAAATATAATCTTTATCTCAATCTCTGTCTTAACTTTCCTAATAATAAGTAATCAAGATCAATGCACTTAGTTGAAATTGTATTGTTTTTAGCTCAAGTCCAATGCAAAGCAAAAAGTAGGACCAATGTGACTTTTACAATAAGTTAGACTAGAATCAGCATGCACACAGACAATATTCTCATTTATATAAGCATATCTATAGATTCTCCTACATGTGTATATGTATGCATGAATTCATTTATACTATGTATAATATGAACATCCCACATATGTATATGAATAACATGCATTGAATGCATATGTGTATAGAGTTACAGCCTATATATATTTATATATGCACATGTATCTGGGCTATATATATATATACATATGTATGTATATATACATATATATATATAAACATATACACATGTGTATATATTTATACATACTTGAATGTGTGAACATACAGCTTTGCATAAATGGGAAGAGCACTAGGCTTAGAATCAGGAAGATTTATCTTCCTAAATTCAAATCTGGGTTTCACTAGCTGTGTAACCCTGGACAAATCACTTAAGCCTGTTGGCTTCAATTCCTGATGTATAAAATGATCTGGAGGAAGAAATGGCAAAGCACTATAGTATCTTTGCTTGGAAACTCAAAATGGAGCAGGTAGAGCCAAAATGGTGGAGTTTAAGTAGGGATTTGCCCAAATTCTCTCCCAATATCTTCCAAATATCTTTAAGTAATTTCTCTAAATAAATTGCAGTGTGTCAGAATCCACAAAAAAACAGAGTAGACCAACTTTTCAGCTGATAGTGTCTTGGAAGGTCAGCAGGAGAGGTCTGTTGTGTCACAGTGTTTCTGGAGCTCAATTTTTGAGGCCACAGCCCAGAGATCAGGAAAGCAGGAACAGTTGGTGGGGGCCTCTGAATCTGTGGCAGTGGCAGTAATCTAGATTTCTCAGCCCACAGAGGCCACAGACAATTGAGCAGGAAAGGTTTGGCACACTATGGTGTGAGGCAACAGCGGTGGCAGCAGTCATGCTGTGGTAGCAGTAGCCCTGCCATAGTAGCAGTGGTGACCACAGAAGCCATTGTGGCTTTCTGGAGATCTCAGCACACAGGTGGGAGGGGCAAGAATAGCAGTTATGAACAACTTTATTTAATTAAGTTATTAATAACTTTGCTGGCACTGTGTCAGGACTCTGTTGCTTTGCCCTTACTCAGATCAGGGTACCAGTGTTGGCTTACAGAACAGGTTCTTAAAAGGATCTCTGAAAATAGCTGAACAAAATCCTTGAAGCTTTGGACATTGTACCTTCAAACTTGGAAATAGAATCCTACTTTAACAAAAAGTTAAAGCCAAGTAATAGACTGAGAAAATGAGTAAACAAAAGAAAAAGATTCTAATTATAGAAAATTAATGTGGTGACAAGGAAGATTAAAATATACACTCAAGTCAAAGTTTATATGTCTAGATCCTCCAAGAAGAATAAAAATTGGTCTCAGACCTTGGAAAAACTCAAAATGAAATTTGAAAATCAAGTAAGAGAGGTAGAGGAAAAATTGGGAAGAGAAATGAGAGTAACAAAAAGGAAATAAAAAAGCTAATTTTGAAAAGAATGCTTTAAAAATAAAAATTGGGCAAATGGAAAAGAAGGTATAAAAGCTCACTGAGGGAAATAATTCCTTACAAATTAGAATTGAGCAACTGAAAACTAATGATTTTATAAGAAATCAAGATAAAATAAAGCAAAGCCAAAAAAAATTAAAAAAAATAGGAAAAATGTGCAATATCTCATTAATCATTGACCTATGAAATAAATATAGGAAAGATAATTTTTAAAAATTGGTCTACCTGAAAGCCATGATAAAAAAGAGCTTGCATATCATTTTCCAGAAATTGCTAAGGAATATTATCCTGAAATTCTAGTATCAGAGGTTAAAAAAGAAATTGAAAGAATCCACTAATCACTTCCTGAAAGAGATTTCAAAGTAACAACTTCAGGAATATTATAGTTAAATTTCAGAACTTCCAGGTCAAAGAAGCATCCAGAAAGAAACAATTCAAGTATAGTGGAGCCACAGTCAGGCTAACACAAGATTTAGCAGTTTCTATATTAAAGGACTGGAGCAAGTGGAATATGATATTCTGGAGAGCAATGGAGCTAGAATTACAATTAAGAATCACCTATCCAGAAAAATTGAATGTAATCCTTCAGGGCAAAAGTGGATATTCAATGATATAGAAGATTTTAAAGTGTTCATCATGAAAAGACCAGTGCTGAATAGAAAACATGATTTTCAAATATAGGGCTCAGAAGAAGCATAATGAGGAAAAGGAAATCATAATGAATTTAATAAGGTTAATCTATTTATACTTCTGCATAAGAACATGATATTTGTAACTCATAAGAACTTCTCATTATTATGGCAGTTAGAAGGAATATATATAGAGGGCACAAGTGTTGAAAATGCAGGAATAATATCTAAAAAATAAAATAAAGTCAAAGGCTAAGAGAGGGATATATTAGGAAAGGGAGAGGTAGAATGATATAAATTTTCTCTCATAAAAAAGGCAAGAAATAGCTTTTACAATGAAGAGGAAAAGAGGGAGAAAAGGGGATGTGAGTGAACCTTACTATCATCACAATTGTCTCAAAGAGGAAATAATATCCACACTCAATATGGGTATAAAAATCTATTTTATCCTGCAGGAAAGTAGGATTGATAGGAGTTATGAGAAGTGGAGAGGATGATAAAAATAAAAGAGAACATATTGGGGAAGAGGCTAGACAGAAGCAAAACATTTTTGAGGAAGAACAGGGTGAAAGGAAAAAGAGAATAGAATAAACAAAGGAAATGCAATAAGAAATAGTAACATGAAAAGAACTTTGAAGTAAGTTTCTCTGATGAAGATCTCATTTCTCAAATGCATAGGGAACTGAATCAAATTTATTTTAAAAATTAGATCCATTTCCCAAATTATAAATGATCAAAAAATATGATGCATACCCAAAGGGTTATAAAACCATGCATTTGACCTTTGTCCTACCAACACTGCTTTTAGACATAAACTCAAAAGAGATTTTTTAAAAAAGGAAAAGAACCTATATTATAAAATATTTATATCAGCTCTTTTCTAAAGCAAAAATTTGGAAAATGAGGATCTGTCCATCAATTGGGGAATAGCTGAATAAATTGTACTATGAGATTATGAAGAATATTATTGCTTTATAAAAAATGAGGAGCAGAATTCTTTTTTTTTTAATAACTTTTTATTGATAGAACACATGCCAGGGTAATTTTTTACAGCATTATCCCTTGCATTCACTTCTGTTCCGATTTTTCCCCTCCTCCCTCCACCCCCTCCCCCAGATGGTAAGCAGTCCTTTACATGTTAAATAGGTTACAGTATATCCTAGATACAACATATGTGTGCAGAACCGAACAGTTTTCTTGTTGCACAGGGAGAATTGAATTCAGAATGTAGAAATAACCCGGGAAGAAAAACAAAAATGCAAGCAGTTTATATTCATTTCCCAATGTTCTTTCTTTGGGTATAGCTGCTTCTGTCCATCTTTAATCAATTAAAGCTCTCTTTATCGAAGAGATCTACTTCCATCAGAATACATCCTCAAACAGTATTGTTATTGAGGTATATAATGATCTCCTGGTTCTGCTCATTTCACTCAGCATCAGTTCATGTAAGTCTCGCCAGTCTTCTCTGTATTCATCCTGCTGGTCATTCCTTACAGAACAATAATATTCCATAACATTCCTATACCACAATTTACTCAACCATTCTCCAATTGATGGGCATCCTTTC
Organism: Antechinus flavipes; assembly: GCF_016432865.1. Lineage (NCBI taxonomy): Eukaryota > Metazoa > Chordata > Mammalia > Dasyuromorphia > Dasyuridae > Antechinus > Antechinus flavipes. Next base: position 274,680,251 of record NC_067398.1, read on the forward strand.
ATTTTCCAGCTTCTAGCCACTACTACAGGGCTGCCACAAACATTTTGGCACATACAGGTCCCTTTCCTTTCTTTAGTATCTCTTTGGGGTATAAGCCCAGTAGAAACACTGCTGGATTGAAGGGTATGAACACTTTGATAACTTTTTGAGCATAGTTCCAAATTGCTCTCCAGAATGGCTGGATGCATTCACAATTCCACCAACAATGTATCAGTGTCCCTGTTTTCCCACATCCCCTCCAACATTCCCCATTATCTTTCCCTGTCATTCTAGCCAAACTGACAGGTGTGTAGTGGTATCTCAGAGTTGTCTTAATTTGCATTTCTCTGATTAATAATGATTTGGAGCATATTTTCATATATCTATAAATAGTTTCAATTTCTTCGTCTGAGAACTGTCTGTTCATATCCTTTGACCGTTTATCAATTGAAGAATGGCTTGATTTCTTAAAGATTAGAGTCAATTCTCTATATATTTTGGAAATGAGGCCTTTATCAGAACCTTTGATTGTAAAAATGTTTTCCCAGTTTATTGTTTCCCTTCTAATCTTGTCTGCATTTGTTTTGTTTGTACAAAAACTTTTCAATTTGATATAATCAAAATTTTCTATTTTGTGGTCAATAGTGATCTCTAGTTCTTCTTTGGTCATAAATTCCTCCCTCTTCCACAGGTCTGTGAGGTAAACTATCCTATACTCTTCCAATTTATTTATAATCTCATTCTTTATGCCTAGGTCATGAACCCATTTTGACCTTATCTTGGTGTATGGTGTTAAGTGTGAGTCAATGCCTAGTTTCTGCCATACTGATTTCCAATTTTCCCAGCAATTTTTGTCAAATAATGCATTCTTATCCCAGAAACTGGTGTCTTTGGGTTTGTCAAACATTATATTATTAAAGTTATTGGCTGTTTTGTCCTTTGAACCTAACCTATTCCATTGATCACCTAGTCTATTTCTTAGCCAGTACCAGATGGTTTTAGTAACTGCTGCTTTATAATATAATTTTAGATCTGGTACAGTTAGGCCATCTTCATTTGATTTTTTTTTTCATAAATTCCCTTGAAATTCTTGACCTTTTGTTTTTCCATATGAAGTTTTTTGGGAGTCTGATTGGTATAGCGCTAAATAAATAGGTTAATTTAGGTAGTATTGTCATCTTTATTATATTTGCTCGTCCAATCCAAGAGCATTTAATATTTTTCCAGTTGGTTAGAGCAGACTTAATCTGTGTGGAAAGTGTTTTGTAGTTTTGCTCATAAAGTTTTTGATTTTCCCTTGGCAGATAGATTCCTAAATATTTTATACAATCAGTAGTTATTTTAAATGGAATTTCTTTTTGTAACTCTAACTGTTGGGTTTTGTTAGTGATATATAAGAATGCTGATGACTTATGTGGGCTTATTTTACATCCTGCAATTTTGCTGAAGGTGTGGATTGTTTCTAATAACTTTTTGGTAGAATCTCTGGGGTTCTCCAAGTATACCATCATATCATCAGCAAAGAGTGATAATTTGGTTTCCTCATTGCCTATTCTTATTCCTTTAATCTCTTTCTCAACTCTTATTGCCAAAGCTAGCATTTCTAATACAATATTAAATAGTAACGGTGATAGTGGGCAACCTTGTTTTACTCCTGATCTTATTGGGAATGGTTGTAATTTGTCCCCATTACATATGATGCTTACTGCTGGTTTTAAATAGATGCTACTGATTATTTTAAGGAAAAGTCCATTTATTCCTATACTCTCAAGAGTTTTTAATAGGAATGGATGTTGGATTTTATCAAATGCTTTTTCTGCATCTATTGAGATGATCATATGGTTTTTGTTAATTTGATTATTAATATGGCCAATTATATTGATAGTTTTCCTAATATTGAACCAGTCCTGCATTCCTGGTATAAATCCTACTTGATCATGGTGTATTATCCTCGGGATGATTTTCTGTAGTCTTTTTGCTATTATCTTATTTAAGATTTTAGCATCAATATTCATTAGGGAGATTGGTCTATAAATTTCTTTCTCTGTTTTCAACCTACCTGGTTTAGGTATCAGTACCATGTCTATGTCATAAAAGGAGTTTGGTAGGACTCTTTCATTCCCTATTTTTTCAAATAGTTTATAAACTATTGGGGCTAATTGTTCTTTGAATGTTTGGTAGAATTCACATGTAAATCCATCTGGTCCCAGGGATTTTTTTTAGGGAGTTGATTAATAGCTTGTTCTATTTCTTTTTCTGAAATGGGACTATTTAAGCAATTTACTTCCTCCTCTGATAATCTGGGAAGCCTATATTTTTGGAGGAGTCATCCATTTCGCTTAGGTTATCAAATTTACTGGCATAAAGTTGGGCAAAGTAACACCTTATTAATTCTTTAATTTCCTCTTCATCAGTGGTAAGTTCTCCTTTTTCATTTTTAAGACTGCCAAATTGATTTCCCTCTCTCCTTTTTCTAATCAGATTTACCAAAGGTTTATTAATTTTATTGGTTTTTTCATAAAACCAACTCTTAGTTTTATTTATTAGTTCAATAGTTTTTTTTTTTTTTACTTTCTACATTATTAATTTCTCCTTTTAATTTTAGAATTTCAAGTTTAGTAATTGATTGGGGGTTTTTAATTTGGTCTTTTTCTAACTTTTTAAGTTCCAGGCCCAATTCATTGATCTTCTCTTTTTCTATTTTATTCAAGTAAGCCTCTAAGGATATAAAATTTCCCCTTATTACTGCTTTGGCTGCATCCCATAAATTTTGATATGATGTCTCATTGTTGTCATTATCTTGAGTGAAATTATTAATTGTGTCTATAATTTGCTGTTTCACCCAATCATTCTTTAAGATGAGATTATTTAGTTTCCAATTACTTTTTGGTCTATTTACACCTAACTTTTTGTTGAATGTAGTTTTTATTGCATTGTGGTCTGAAAAGAAAGCATTTACTATTTCTGCCTTCCTGCATTTAATTTTGAGGTCTTTATGTCCTAATATATGGTCAGTTTTTGTGTAGGTTCCATGAACTGCTGAGAAGAAAGTATACTCCTTTCTGTCACCATTCAGTTTTCTCCAGAGATCTAGCATACCTAATTTTTCTAATATTCTATTTACCTCTTTAATTTCTTTCTTATTTGTTTTGTGATTTGATTTATCTAAATCTGAGAGTGCGAGATTGAGATCTCCCACTATTATTGTTTTGCTGTCTATTTCTTCTCGCAACTCTCTTAACTTCTCTTTAAGGAAGTTAGATGTTATACCACTTGGTGCATATATGTTTAATACTGATATTGCTTCGTTGTTTATAGTACCCTTAAGCAAGATATAGTTTCCTTCCTTATCTCTTTTAATTAGATCAATCTTTGCTTATGCTTGATCTGAGATAAGGATGGCTACCCCTGCTTTTTTGACTTCACCTGAAGCATAATAGATTCTACTCCAGCCTTTTACCTTTAGTCTGTATGTATCTCCCTGTTTTAAATGTGTTTCCTGTAAACAACAGATTGTAGGGTTCTGACTTTTGATCCAGTCTGCTATCTGCCTCCTTTTTATGGGAGAGTTCATCCCATTCACATTTGCGGTTAAAATAACCAATTCTGCATTTCCTGCCATCCTAATATCCCCAGATTATGCTTTTCTTTTTCTTGCCCTCCTTCCCTTCTTCTCTAGTATTAAACTTATTGGTCCCACTGATGTCACACAGCTCTCCCTCTTTAGTATCCCTCCCTTCTCCCTTTGAATCCCTTCCCCTTTCTTGTACCCTTCCCTTATTGCTCTTTTTCCTTCTCCCTTTTCCTCTCCCACTTTTTAATGAAGTGAGAGAAGAATTTCTGTAAAACAAATATGTCAATTGCTTCCTCTTTGAGCCAACTCTGATGAGAGTAGGATTCACACAATGTTCCTCACCCTCTCTAAGTTCCCTCATATATGATAGGTTTCCTTTGCCTCATTGTCGCATGTAGTTTCCCTCTTTTTATCTCCCTTCTTCCCTTTTTCTGACACTATCCCCTTTCCATTTCTACTTCCCTTTTTTATGTTATATCGGTAAAATCAAATTATACATATGGTTTTTATGTATATTCACAGCAGAAATACAGTTCTCAAGAGTTCCTTTTACCTTTTTCTACTTCTCTTGATTCCTGTTGTTGAAGATCAAATTTTTTGTTTAAGTCTGGTTTTTTCCTTAGAAACAGATGGAATTCCTCTATTTCATTAAATGTCCATCTTGTTCCGTGGAAAAAATACTCAGCTTCGCTGGATAGTTTATTCTTGACTGCATTCCAAGTTCTTTTGCCTTTTGGAATATCTGATTCCAGGCCCTTCGATCCTTTAATGTTGAGGCAGCCAGATCTTGCTTGACCCTTATTGTGGCATCTCGATATTTGAACTGTTTTTTCCTGGCTGCTTGTAAAATTTTTTCTTTAGTCTGGAAATTCTGAAGTTTGGCCACAATATTCCTTGGAGTCTTTATTTTAGGGTCTTTTTCAGAAGGTGTTCAATGAATTTTTTCAATGCCTATTTCCCCTTCCGGTTCTATTACTTCTGGGCAGTTCTCTTTGATGATTTCCTGTAAAATAGTATCTAGGCTCTTTTTTTCATCATAATTATCTGGTAGTCCGATGATCCTCAGGTTATCTCTCCTAGATCTATTTTCCAGGTCTGTTGTTTTTCCAAGTAAATATTTGACATTTTTCCCCAATCTTTCATTTTTTTGGTTTTGGTTGACTGATTCTTGATGTCTCAATGAATCAGTCATTTCTATTTGTTCAGTTCTAATTTTTAGTGAGTTATTTTCTTCGTTAGCTTTTTTAAACTTCTTTTTGTATATGTCCAATTGAGTTGTTTTGCTCTATGGAATTTTTTTCCATTTCACTAATTTTTTTTTTTTTTTTTTTTTTTTAGTGAGTCATTTTCTTTTTCCAATTCGCAAACTCTGTTTTTTACCTTTTCCAATTCACATTCAAATTTTTCTTTTAGTGAGTTATGTGTCTTTCCCCATTTCTCTTCTAGCTCTCTTTTAATGTTTTTAATAGTCTCTTCTAGGAGAGTCTTTTGTATTGGAGACCAACAATCATCTGGAGACTGTCTGCTATTAGTCTCTTCAGGGTTGAAAAGCTGTTCTCTTTCTGTGTAGAAATTATCAATCGTTCTTTTGATTTTTTTACTCATTTTTTTAAAGCCTGTAAGGTCTGCCTTCAGAGCCAGGAAGTTACCAGCTTCCTCTGCAGAACAGTGAAAGGTATATGGATGGATAGCTGTCCTGCCGACCAGCTACAAAAAGCAGCAAGGTACTGGAGTGCTCTGGGAAAGAGTTCCCCACCAGAAAGTAACTCAGGCCTGCAGGGCTGGGCTGGGAAAGTGCCTTTCAAAGAACCTCAGCTGTGTGAGATAACGACTGCCCTGGGGCTAGACGCTTAGCAGTGAGAGTTTCACTGCCCCAAGCCAAACCCTGCCCTGGGGGTATCGGTATTAGCAGCTGAGCAGTGAATGGATTTGCAGGGACTGGAAGTGTCTGCCAGGGAAGCACAGTCAGCTGGGGAGGTTCTATTGCCCCAGGCTGAGCCCCCCACTCTGCCGATTAGAGGCTGCTCAGGCTGTGCCCCCTTGCTGTGCAGATTAGTAACTGCCCCCGCAAAAGCTCCGAACTGCCAGATGTGGCCACAGGGCTGCGGTAAAGTCTGCCTGAGTCACTTCTGCGTTTGAGGGGTTACAGCTAGATCTCCTTAGGTTCTGGAGTTTTTTAGAGGACCCTGTGTTTTAGGCTTTAACTTCTTTGCCAGTTTACTGCTTTATAATCAAGGCAGAGCAGTTAGCCTATAGCAGAGTGGTCCCTATAACTTCTCTAGCCACAGAGATCACCCCCGCCCCTGGTCTGCTCAGGACACTAGCCTCTTGCTGCCTGTGCTAGTCTGTTCCTGGCCCCTCAGGACAAACCTTTCCTGGCGAGCTTCCAGATGGGCTGGTAAGTTGTAGTGCTTCTTATCTTCATGAATTTAAGCAGTGAAGAACTACTTTTGAGGCTGGATTAAATAGTTGGTTATGAGGGTAATGAGAGGAGCTTAGAGTCGCGTGTGCCTGCTCCGCCATCTTGGCTCCACCCCTCCTTAGTAATTCTTAAAACCTTTTCCCCAATTACTTTATATATATTTTTGATGTGTATGAGAATATGAGATGAGGAAAGAGAACATACTGAGTATGAGGGAACAGTGTGCCTTTGGCTATAGGAAATATATATGTGTATATATACATACATATATATATGTACACACACACACACACACATACACACACACACACATACACACACATATATTTGGTTTTTTCTTTCTTTCTCCCTTATCTGTCTATGTATTGTTTTCTTCAGTGGAATGTGGGATTTTGCGAGGAGGTGCTTTTTTCTTTTTGTACTTCTAGCATGTAGCAATGTGCCTGACACAAAGTTGCATAATAAGTATTTATTAAATTGACATACTTTAAAGTCTTGAGGTTTATAAGACTTGACCTTATTTGACTGGTGATTTGGTATACCAAATAGCAAGATATACCAAATATCTAGTGTACCAGATAGCAAGGATGGAGATACAGGGATAGGCAGAGATATTCAAATTACAACTGTCTCTTGGGCATAAGCTAAGGCAAATTACTTGGGCAAAAATTGTGCTAAATATTAAGGGGAAGAGAAAACTATTAATTAGGTATACATGGCAATGTTTTCAAGATTGTAACAGTTAATTCATTGTTTCAAAAGAGAGAGATACATATTCATAGCCAGAGCATCTGCTTACTTATATGGTAAGTAATTAACATCACAGTAAAAGATATAGTGGCTTGAGGTAGTCCTAAGAATATTGTAGATGTATTCAGAGGACCAGAATTTAAATCTTGACTTTGATCTTACTGTCTGTGTAATCTTGAGCAAAGTACTATTCTTCATTACAAAAATTATGGAATTGAGCTGGATGACCTCTCAGACCTTTCCAGCTCCAAATCTATGAAGCTATAAAGTAGTTTGCTTAGTTTAATGGTATATTGTAGTTTTTACTAGATATAGTATACCTATTATGTGGCCTATATTTATAATTAAATACACATATATGATCCTTAGTATGCTTCAAATACTATGCTATGGGAAAAAGAAAAAAATGTGAATTATTGAAATAGAGCATGAAATACCTCTTTTGGTTCTCTTTCTTCTAATTTTAGTAGTGCCATCTCTTGAGGAGCTTTAAGGAGGAGTGGGTACCTTCTGAGGGTACATATCTTTATGCTAAAGTATAAATGAGTTACTCTCTGATCTAGAGATGAACCTTCAAAAAGCCAGTTTTCTACTTGTACTATCCATCACATTACCTTCTATCTTCTCTGGCAGATTCCTTCTATAATTCTTCCTTTTTTTCTTGATCTCTTCGCCTATTCTACTTCCTTCTCTGATGTTTGCAATATTTCTTCTTTTTCACAGCTAAACTTCTTGAAAGTTTTAAATTGAAGTTGGATGACCAGTTGTTGAATATGTTATAGTGGGGATTCTTTAAATGTATGAGCTCGTCAAAATGTTTGTGGCAGCCCTGTTTGTAGTGGCTAGAAACTGGAAATTGAATGGATGCCCATCAATTGGAGAATGGCTGTGTAAATTGTGGTATATGAATGTTATGGAATATTACTGTTCTGTAAGAAATGACCAGCAGGTCATGAATACAGAGAGGCTTGGAGAGATTTACATGAACTGATGCTAAGTGAAATGAGAAGAACCAGGAGATCATTATACACTTCGACAACGATATTGTATGAGGATGTATTCTGATGGAAGTGGATTTCTTTGACAAAGAGACCTAACTCAGTTTCAATTGATAAATGATGGACAGAAACAGCTACATCCAAAGAAAGAACATTGGGAAAGGAATGTGAACTATTTGCATTTTTGTTTTTCTTCCCGGATTATTTTTACCTTCTGAATCCAATTCTCCCTGTGCAACAAGAGAACTGTTCGGTTCTGCAAACATATATTCTATCTAGGATATGCTGCAACATATCTATTATATATAGGACTGCTTGCCATCTAGGGGAGTGGTGGAGGGAGGGAGGGAGGGGAAAAATAGGAACAGAAGCGAGTGCAAGGGATAATGTTGTAAAAAAAATTACCCTGGCATGGATTCTGTCAATATAAAGTCATTATAAAATAAAATAAAATAATACATTCATGGTAAAAAAAAAGTATGAGCTCAACAAATATGGTTTGAATATTTAAATTAAGCTTATTTCATATTTAACTTATGCTTATTGCAAAGCACTGACTCTAATAAGAATATTTCTGCCTGCCTCTCTATTGCCATTCTTGCTTTCTATACCAATTGCCAGTATAACCTGAGGTCCATTCCAACTCCCTAGTTCTGAAATTCTTTGATGCTTTCACTTCCTATTTTAGCTCCATTTGGAATTATTTTGTTTTTATGTGCTGAAAATAAGATGCATAGAATTATGAAGAAATTCAATTATATCGAAATAGTTTTCTACTTAAAAATATTCACATGCCCCAGATTCAGAAACTTAGCTTTTTTTTTTGTTTATGGAAATGATAACTTGAAATGCCAAATTTGCAGGGTGGTTTTGCTAAAAGTTGTTTGTAAGGTATAAACTCTTATGTGAATGTCAATTAACATCATCATCATCATCAACATCATTTTTGTCATTTTAATTAATGCTATCAGACTGGCTCATAGGCAATTTGGAGGGCTTTCATAGTCACTTTGAAATCACTACTACAAATCAACATATTAAAAATTCCAGACCTACCTAGTCAGTGTGGCATAAACTTAGAAACAGAAAAAAATCTAGATTTGAATCTTATTTTTGATACTTTCTAGGCATATGACCCTAGAAAGGGTATTTAATTGTTCTGATTCCATTTTCTTTCTCATAAAATGGAAATAAGAAAATTTGCAGTACTTGCTTCACAAATATATTTTCAAACCAAGACAGAAAGCATTTATTAAATGTTTACTATGTTCCAGGAACTGTGCTAAACTCTGTGATATAAATATAACAAAAGAAGAAGGAGAAACAGTTTCTACCTTCAAGGACCTTACATTCTAATGTGAGAAAACAGCTTACACGAAAAGTGGGGAAGAGAATGGGAAATGAAAGTATTTGGGATTGAGATATTGTAGAGAATGTCTAATAAAATCAGGAATGCAGTCTGAAAAGGAACAAAGACTTATATCCAAGGCTTTTTTCCTTAAAATGGAAATTCTCATAGGGAGAAGCTGCAAGGGTTGAAGGTATTTCTGATATAAAGAATCCAAGGGTAGAATGGGTTTCCAGGATGAAGAAGTTTCTCTGGCCTCCTTCCAGAATATTACTCTTGGATCTTTGAAATATCCTTATAGAGCTGATTGCAAAACCTAGTATGGACTCAATTCCCCAATTCTCAGAGACTTGTTCTCCTTACCTTTTGAAGTTTGCAAAGTAATAGCCTCCAATGTTGTCACCTTCTTTTTTATTTTTTTCATTGATTGCTGGTTCTTTCTTGGCTTAGCTCCCCATAATTCCAATTCTTCCTCTCTCTTTCCCAAACCCTTAAAAAAGGGGGACTTAGTAACCCCTTAATGGTTTACAAATTTGAATTGTTATTATAAATTAAAAATAAGTATGGGAGAATATGTTAATCATGATGGATGGGAAGGATGGTATAGTTCAATCACTGTTGTATTTATTGTCATTGATTGATTAATCCTAAATATATATAGTTTTATTAACTTTTATTATGACAAGTTTTATTGAAAGACTGAAAATTTCTTCTCATAGTGGAAATACATACATCAAGACTCCTACTTGTGTAATATTTTTTGAATTTTCAAAAAATAATATTTCACATTTTATTAGCTTGTATTTAATATATATATACATATATATATATATTTAGTAAACAGGTATGTTTTATCAAATTTTGTGTGTGTGTGTGTGTGTGTGTGTGTGTGTGTGTTTGATCTAGATTTTTCATTTCATCAATACAGTGAACTCCTGATGAGGAAACTTTCATTAACACTGCATTTCACAACTTGTACAATATATAATGAGAGAACAGAAATTTTAAACTTGGTAGTTGGGAGAAGCCTATTAACTTTTTCTCAAAACAAACTTCCTTTTTTCAATGCATAATTTTAAAATACAGAAAACAAAATGCACAAGATAATAAAGTAGTACAATTATATTGCAAAAGTTATTTATAAGTTTTCATGAACCTCAGCTTCAAAATCTTTATTTTCAGGAATTGCCTAGAGAGGCTTAACTACATGTCTAGAATAACATAGTTTGTGGTAAGAGATGTAACTTGAGCTCACATCTTTGTGAGTAAATAAATGACCAGTTTTCTAGCCATTATTCCTCATTGACTCTCATAACAACTGTTCAATAACTGTCTAAGGTCTCTCCTTGTGACATAGATCCTGTCATGTTGTCACTCCTTTAAAAACAAGCCAGATAATATCTCAAAAAATAACTTACACTTTGGACCCAGCAGCATAAAAATGAGCACTTCATTAACTGGATTATTAATATGCAGCATCCCATTTGGCACATAGGAAATCTCATTTATGGGGATTTTTAATTTGAGTCATGGAGAAATCTTATCAAATCCTAAATCTTTGATCTAAACCTGAGAGTTGGTAATGAAGACCAAGAGGGCAGCTAGATGGCATACAATCTGTCTACAGATTGTAGACAGGACTGTATAGTCCTGCATGACTCTTCTTCCTGAGTTCAATTGTGGTCTCAGACATTTACTATTTGTGTGACCCTAGACAAATCACTTAACCCTGCTTCAGTTTTCTTATCTGTAAAATGAGCTAGAGAAAGAAATGTGAACTACTCCACTGTCTTTGCCAAGGAAAACCCCCAAAGGGATCACAGAGTCAGAAATGACTGAAAACTCAGTGAACTGCAACAATGAAGACAATGGCAGAATTCTTAGCATTTCTTAACCTTTTTTTAAAAATTACTTATAGACACTTGCCTTTTAAAAATCCAAACTTTTCAAGAAAGCTCAAATCATAAAGGAAAACATTTTTCATATTTTAATTTTTTCCTTTATAAAGTTCAGCCAGTTGCTTAGATTTCATAGCATCATCTCTAAGGTTTAGACATCTCTCAGAATGCTAAATTGCACTTCTTTTCTGGAGGCAGCCAGCATTACCTTCCAGCAGCAATTTACCCAGCTTATATGTAGCTGATTTCTCTAAAAATTTGGCAGATGCTCCGAGAAAAGACATTGCACTTTGGTTTATTTACCTAAAGATATTTTGTAGTTATGTAGAGAGAAACTTGAGTGGATATTCAAGTTTTCCGAACTATCTACAAGAGATTCTGGATGCTTACAATAATGCTGTTTGATCTTGTTATGAGTGACACAAACTCCTTCATTGGTGAATTCTATTTGTTAAAGAGTAATTTACTTTACTTGTTCCATATTAACATTTATTCATACTTCATTACAATATAATGATTATCTGAGTTGAAAATTTCTTACATGATAGATTTAAAGAATGAGACAATCTTATGTATTCAGCTTAATAGTCACTCATCTGTGATAACACTTTTCTCTTTTATCCTAATCTCAAAACAATTAGGAATGCTTGTAATCATTCAAAAAAAAATCTGCTCTATCTATATTGGTAGCTGAATTTGCCTGATTTATAACACCATATTATAATAGAATTTCTATCTTTTAATATATATGTATTATTGTGAGAATACATTTTTTCTGTTTTAGCTATGCTCACCAGAATAAGATGCACAAAAATCACTTTGGATATGATCATACTGATAAATTTGCAAAATCCTTATATTTATCCTGATAGATGCATTTCTACACTTATCTACATAAATATACATTCACACATGTGTGTATTACTAAACATACACTTGCATACATTTGGAATCTCATATATATTTATACATAAATAGAGAAAGCTGTTTATATCAGTATTCATATCTCTTCAGCAGCAGATATCTGATTATATATAATTATCTATATTAAAACATAGATATCTAGTTTTAGAGATCCAGTTTTCTTCACAGTCATGCTCTGATGTACTTTTCCATCCTTATTATCCATTACTTCCATGCATGCATTTTACAATCCAGATAAACCTTTTCCTTATATGCAGAAAGGAAAAAAAAAAACAAAACAACTTTTCATAAGTTTTATTCCATGTAAAGAATATATTCCCTTTTTACTTTTGCCTCTGATGATTCCTTACTCTCCTCAAAGCCCTGCTCAAGTGATACCTCCTTCATGACACTTTTCCTGATTCCTCAGCTTATAGGGCCTTGTTATACACACACGCACACACACACACACACACACACACACTCACACTCACACTCACACACATATATACTGTCTGTGGTGTGTGGTGTATTTCTTCCAAAAAGATGACAAACTTCTTGAGGGCAGGGCCTTTTCTGCTTGTCTTTGTATTCCTTTTGTGTTGTTCCTGTGCCTGGCATTTCATAAGTATTGATTAGTTACTTCTTCTTTTTTAGGAATTATATTAGCATGGGTACTTCCAATAAAAGATCATGTTTCAAGGCTATAATCAAATAAAATGGTTTAAACATGCCAACATAATCAGTATAACTGAGTAAGGCTGTGTGTGTTTTGTCAGTTTATTGATACTAGGCAACTGAGCTCAAAAGGTTAAAAAAACAGGAGAAAAAAATCAAAATCAAAATAATCTCTTTCCCCAAAGCATTTCCCTAAGTCCATTCTTTCACAGATCATCAGAATAGGTTTTATATCTGAGGATCTTAGTCAATTTTTCAAGACAAATATCAGTAATAGCAACAAGATGGGCCCAACCCCTCATTATTTTTCTCTTTATTTGAATTCATTGATGCCTTCATGAGGTTAGCTATTTTCTTGTCTTCTTTTTCTCTAGTTCAACATGGGGCAAAAAGAACCAAAGGGAGAATTATCTGAGAATTTGAAAATAAAACCAGAAAAGGGCATTGATAGTTTCTTCAGTTTTGGTGCAAGCATAATAAGGTCTCAGATCTTCAGGTTGTAGAAGACACAAGGGAGCCAAATACATGTCCTGGAGAACACTAAAGAATGTTAAAATTTCAAGTTTCCTTTGGTTCCTCCAAAGCAATACAAATCCTTGATTATGAGAATCATATAACATGAGTGTAACTGCCTGAGCATTCTAGGGCCCAATCTATTCATTTGGTAAAATAAAAGAAATGGTTTTCTGCTTGCCCTTAATTATAATAAAAGGTTTGTTTATTTGTTTGTTTTTCATGAACCAAGGCCTCAGATATAGAGGAAAGGTGAAAACAAACAAATATAACTTTTCTTAGTAAGATTATTATGGGATACTATTGTGTTGAACAAGAAAACGAGATGGTCTATAATCTCAATGAGAGATTCTATCTCAATCTATCTCAATTCTATATTCCAATCAATCATTGATGACTTCCTACATGGATCATTAGAAAGGCTAACCATACCACACTACTCATTCTCCCCTTAGGGTCTCCTCCCTTTTCCCGTTCTCTTTTATGTTTTGTTTTCTCCTATTAGAATGTAATCTTGAGAATAGCGACTTTCTTGTTTTTATATCACTGGTGCATAGTAAGCACATAATGTATGGGTTTTTTTCCCCTCTATCTCTCTCTGTTCCTGTCTCTGTATGTGTGAGTGTGTGTCTTTCTCTTTTCCCCTACATCCTCAAAACCATACAAACACAAACACACATACACTGATTTTTACTGAGAGAACAGAGGTTAGCAAAGATTCAGAATTATTATCTGGCTGTTACCTAGTCATTAGATAAAAATAAACATTATCTATAGGGTCAGTATTTTGCTTTATTATCATAATCACTTTCTATGCTTGAACTCCATAAAATACACTTCTATTTTTCAATGTAGATGGCTACCCAGTTGGGGGTGGGGCGAACTTGAAATTTTGATCCAAAGGACTTAGGATATTTTGCATAAGCCCCCTCTTTGAATTTTTTATGAATTTCTGTCTACTAATAATTCACTATGGAGTGAGAAGGGAGAAGAAAGGAGGAATAGGGAAAAATGTTAAAAAAAATAGTGATTTTTCAACAAGAATTTGTTTTTTGTTTTTGTTTTTGTTATTTTCCACATGGGGATGTGGGAGATAGAGAATAAAGGCTCTTAAATGGAAAAAAAAATAATAAGCATTCCATTCATGTCCTAGTTGTATTTGGAAGGGGAAATTTAGAGGAAATTATCCCTAAGGTACTTATCTTGTTTCATGATTTCAGAACAGGTATTCTTATCTTGGAGAAGGTCAATAAACTTAACATAATCCTTATGTAGGAGAGCATTTTAATATATTTCATTTATAGCCATGGCCCTGTGAATTCAAATGATCCAGCTTCCCTATTACCCAGATATTGAACAGGCCAATAGTACTGCTTAACATAGCAGGGATGCCTTGTGAGATTGTTGTTGAAACTATAATACTTACTTAATAGGGGGCCGTGCTGTTTTGCAACAGTGAAAGTCCTGCTGTTTTGTGGTTACATGTACCTTGAAACTGTTATCTAGAATAAACTAACATTGTAGAATTTAGACCCCTTCCCAGTTGACTCTCAAACCAGATTCAGGATTGATAAACTTACAAGTTAACCCCTCCTACATAATGTAAATGACTTCTGCTTCAGACATCCTGGCATTCTTGTTTTGTTCTTTAAGTCTCTCCTGGGGCTTGAGTCAGGGATTCTGGATTTTTGGATTCCTAGTTGACTGCTCAGTGCAAGGATGTGAACTTCTTTTTTATTTTATTTATTTATTTATTTTTTAAATAACTTTTTATTGATAGAACTCATGCCAAAGTAATTTTTTACAGCATTATCCCTTGCATTCACTTCTGTTCCGATTTTTCCCCTCCCTCCCTCCACCCCCTCCCCCAGATGGCAAGCAGTCCTTTACATGTTGAATAGGTTACAATATATCCTGGATACAATATATGTGTGCAGAACCGAACAATTTTCTTGTTGCACAGGGAGAACTGAATTCAGAAGGTATAAATAATCCAGAAAGAAAAACAAAAATGCAAGCAGTTTATATTCATCTCCCAATGTTCTTTCTTTGGGTGTAGCTGCTTCTGCCCATCTTTGATCAATTGAAACTGAATTAGCTCTCTTTATCGAAGAGATCCATTTCCATCAGAATACATCCTCAAACAGTATCATTGTTGAGGTATATAATGATCTCCTGGTTCTGCTCATTTCGCTTAGCATCAGTCCATGTAGGTCTCTCTAAGCCTCTCTGTATTCATCCTGCTGGTCATTCCTTACAGAACAATAATATTCCATAACATTCCTATACCACAATTTACTCAACCATTCTCCAATTGATGGGCATCCATTCATTTTCCAGCTTCTAGCCACTACAAACAGGGCTGCCACAAACATTTTGGCACATACAGGTCCCTTTCCCTTCTTTAGTATCTCTTTGGGGTATAAGCCCAGTAGTAACATTGCTGGATCAAAGGGTATGCACAGTTTGATAACTTTTTGAGCATAGTTCCAAATTGCTCTCCAGAATGGCTGGATGTGTCAGATGTGAACCTCTTGATCCCTATGTAGCAGCTTCCCCCTTTCCTCATTTTCTTTATCCACAGATAGGGTTTGAATAAAAGCAACTTAAAATAGAGATTAACAATCTAATTTTTTTCCCTATGGTATGTGTCCCTCAAAATGACCCTTTATAAATTAAATGCTGTTTTTTGGGTCTTTTAGGATATGTCACCTGTCCAAGTTCAAAATCCTGACTCACCCTTTCCAGGGAATTTCAGAACAAGGAAAATGACATGGACTATTACTGATGGTTTTGTTTTGTTTTCTTTTTTTTTTAATTTTTTAATAATTATGACTTTTTGTTGACAAAACCCATGCCTGGGTAATTTTTTACAACATCATCTTTTGCACTCTCTTCTGTTCCGACTTTTCCCCTTCTTCTCTCCACCTCCTTTCCCAGATGGCAAGCAGTCCTATACATGTTAAATATGTCACAGTATATCCTAGATACAATATATGTGTGCAGAACCGAACAGTTCTCTTGTTGCACAGGAAAAATTGGATCCAGAAAGTAAAAATAACCCGGGAAAAAAAAAAACAAAACAAAAATGCAAACAGTTTACATTCATTTCCCAGTGTTCTTTTTTTGGATGTAGCTGCTTCTGTCCATCATTGATCAATTGGAACTGCGTTAGGTCTTCTCTTTGTCGAAGATATCCACTTCCATTACTGATGATTTTGTTGACATGGTCCAAGTTAAGATGCATCATTCTGGAATGAGGAAACTGGATTTTCTCTTGTGAAAATCATATTTTATTATTGTCAGCAAACCAAGAACTATTTGGTGATCCTTAAAGAGAAAGAGAATTCAGGGAGATGATATCATAATCAGAATAATTTAAGAGATGTTGAAGCACTGTCAACCAGAATATTTTTCTGCTTTGTTTACTCCATTTAATTCCCCCCTACACTTTTCATCTTATTCCATATCCCATCCCTTTATACACATTCATTCCTGCCAAATTGGCCTACTAGTTAATCCCCAAACATGACATTACATCTTTTATCTTTGTACTTTTGCACACATTGTCCCTTATTTCTGGAATGTACTCCCCTCTTCCTTACTTCTGTACAATTCTTAGTTTTCTTCAAAACTTAGCTCAGATGCTAGCTCTAAAAGAAAAACTCCTGATGTTTCCATATTAGTACTATTCTCTCCTTGCTCTATTAATTTTTATTGCTATGCACATAAATAAATATTCACTTGTGCATAGGTGTGTATTATTCCAATAGAATTCCTTAAGTTCAGAAACTATTTCCTTGTTGTTATTTTATCTTATTCCCAGGGCCAGGCATAGTGCCATGCACATAGTCACAAAGACATGACTATATGTATATCTTTCTTTCAGAGAGAGACAGACACACAGAGCCACAGATGTATAGAAAAAGACGGAAGGAGAGAGAGAGAGAGAGAGAGAGAGAGAGAGAGAGAGAGAGAGAGAGAGAAAGAAGCAGAGAGAGACAGAGAGAAACAGAGAAAGAGAAAGAGAGAGAGAGAGAGAGAGAGCGACTCTAAAGACAGATCTGAACTCATATTAATTTAGAGTCCCAATTTAATTAAAATAAAGGAAGCAGATAGGACAAGAAAGAACTATCTACTAACATCCATTTCTTTCCAGAATTGTTTGAAAAAAAAAGTTAAGTATTTCTGAAGTGGTTGACAGCAAACCTTTACCATCCCAGGTTCATTAATTTAAAAACATCGATTGCATTTATCTGCCTGAAGCATTCAGTAAGAGATACTTCTATTTCTACTCATCTTAGTGAATATTAATTAGAAGCATTGAGTATAACATATTAGAGGTATGGTAATGATTTTGCTCTTTACCCTTGAAATAAAAGTAACAAAACAATATATAAATAGTGTAAAACTTTAACTTTGGCCTACTTTATTTAGTGCTAAACTTTTCAATACAGTTAGCTACTTTTGAATTCTAATGCCTTGGGAGAAATTTT
Source organism: Antechinus flavipes (assembly GCF_016432865.1). Classification (NCBI taxonomy): domain Eukaryota; kingdom Metazoa; phylum Chordata; class Mammalia; order Dasyuromorphia; family Dasyuridae; genus Antechinus; species Antechinus flavipes. Next base: position 274,697,810 of record NC_067398.1, read on the forward strand.
TTACTGTTATATGAACCACTCTACTTAAAAAAAAAAAAAAATGTCCTTTTTCCTTGTTAAACTTTTTTTTTTTTAATTTTTCCTTGCACAAAGAATACAGTTTTGTTTGTTTGTTTGTTTGTTTGTTTGTTTTTTGCACAGTCTTGACTTCATACATTTTTATTGGCTGATCCTCATATCTGGAATTCTTTTTTTCTTCATCTCTTAAGAGAATCCCCTTAACTCAAAAACTGATTACAACTTATATTTAACTTTTGCGGTAAGTCTTAGAAAGCTGCCTGGAGTTAAGTAGGTTTGAGTAGGTTTCTCATGATCACATATTTTAATTTATTTTAATTACTTAATTAAATAAATTTAATTATTTTTAATATTTATATATCTTTATATTTATAATTTAAATTATTTTAATTTATTTCTTTAAAGATAATTTTATACTCTTTTTTTTTGGTTATATATGTGAATGCCATTCATTTTTTAAATACACATTTCTTTATCCTTTTTTTTTTAATTTTTTTACACATTTCTTTATGAATCATTTTGGGAGAGAAAAATCAGAACAAATGGAAAAATGAGAGAAAAAAAAACAGAAGAAAAAGGAGAAAAAAAGTGAACATAGCATATGTTGATTTAGAATCAGTGTCCACAGTTCTCTTTCTGGGTGCAGATGACATTTTCTTCCTAAAGTTTATTGGGATTGTCTTGGATCATTGAACTGCTGAGAAAAAAACAAATCTTTTACAGCTGATCATTTCACAATCTTGCTGTTACTGTATGCAATGTATTTCTAGTTCTGCTTCTTTCACTCAGCATCAATTCATTTAACTCTTTCCAGGACTATTTAAAATCAGCTTGTTTATTATTTTTTACAGAGCATTAATATCACCATTCTTTCATATATCATAAATTTTTCAGCCATTGCCCAACTGATGGGCATCTTCTAATTTTCCAATTCTTTGCCATGAGAAAAAGAGATATTACAAACATTTTTGCACATGTGGGTACTTTCCCCTCCTTTATGATTTCTTTGGGATACAGACCCAGTAGTGGCATGTTGGATCAAAAGCTATGCACCATTTTATAGCCCTTTGGGTATAATTCCAAATTGCTCTCCAGAATGGTTGGTTCATTTCACAATTCCACCAACCAAAATTGTATTAGTTTCACAGTTTTCTTACATCTCCAACATTCATCATTATCTTTTCCTGTCATTTTAGTTAATCAGAGAAGTATGAAGTGGTACTTTAGAATTGTTTTAATTAACATTTCTGTAATCATTAGTGATTTAGAGTATCTTTATATGACAATAGATGACTTTAATCTCTTTGCTAATATTTTATTTAAAACTTTTGCATCAACAGTCATTAGAGAGATTAGTCTGTAATTTTCTTTCTCGGTTCTGACTGTTCCAGGTTTAGGTGTTACTTCTTTGCCAATTTTTCCATATAATTTACACAGTGTTGGAATTAGTTTTTCTTTAAATGTTTCATAAAATTTTCTTGTAAATCCATCAAGTCCAGCAGATTTTTCTTCAGAAGCACATTAATGACTTGTTCAATTTCTTTTTTCTAAAATGGGACTGTTTAATTTATTTCCTCTTCTGTTAATCTGGGCAGTTTATAATTTTGTAAATATTGATCTATTTTGATTAGATTGTCAAATTTGTTAACACAATTGGACAAAATAGTTCCTAATTATTGCTTTACTTTCTTCTTCATTGGTGGTAAGTTCTCCCATTTAATTTTTGATGCTGATTATTTGTTTTTTCTTTCCTTTTTCTAATAAATTAACCAAAGGTTTATCTATTTTTTTTCATAAAAACAACTTTTAGTTTTATTAATTAGTCCAATAGTTTTCTTAACTTCAATTTTATTAATCTCTCTTTTGATTTTCACAATTTTTAATTTGGTATTTATTTGGGGGTTTTCATTGATTGCTTCTTTCTCTATTTTATGCACTTAATCATCTAGAAATATAAAATTTCCCCAAAGAACTGCTTTGTGTATTGTCTCATTATTGTCATTCTCTTGGATGAAATAGTTTATTGTTTCTATGATTTGTTGTTTGACCCGCTCATTTTTTAGAATTAGATTATTTAATTTCCAATTGGTTTTTACTCTTTCTTTGGCCTTTTATTGAATGTAATTTTTATTGCATTGTGGTCTGAAATGGAAGCATTTACTTACTATTTTTGCTTTCCTATATTTGATTGTGAGGTTTTTATGCCCTAATATATGATCAGTTTTTGTATAAGTGCCAAGTACTTCTGAGAAAAAAGATTTAAGTTTTCTAAGATTCTATTAACATCCTTAATTTCATGTCTATTTTGTGGTTAAATTTATCTAATTCTGAGAAGGGGATGTTGAGATCCTCACTAGCAGAGTTTTGCAATTTTTTTTTTCTGATACTTGCTTAACTTATTCTCAAACAACTTGGAAGCTGAACCACTTGGTGGATATACATTTAATATCAATACCACTTCACTGTCTATAGTACCCTCAGTAAGATGTAATTTATTTCCTCGTCTCTTTTATTTAGATCTATTTTTGCTTTTGCTTTATCTGGAATCATAATTGCTACCCCAGCTTTTTTAGTTTTGACTGAAGCATAATAAATTCTGCTCCTTTTATTCTTATTCTATGTGTATCTGTTTCAAATGCATGTCTTTTAAACAACATATTATCAGATTCTAGTTTTTAATCTACTCAGCTATTTGCTTTGTTTTTATGGAAAAGTTCACCCCATTCAAGTTCACAGTTATGATTACTAGCTCTGTATTTTCCTCTCTCACATTTTTTCCCAATATGTACTTTGTTTTCTCTTTTTACCCTGTCCCTCTTTAGTGTTTTGTTTCTGACTCACCCCACCCTCAACCTCCCCTGCCTTCTAGTATCCCCTCCTCTGTTCTTTTTATCCCTTTCTCCTGGTATTTCTGTCTTCCCTTCTATGCAACTCCTCCTTCTCTTTTCCGCTTTCTCCTACCACTTTCTTATAGGATAATATAAATATCTATACCTATTTGAGTGAACATATTGTTCTTCTTTGAGCCAAAACTAATGAGATTAAGTTTCAGATAATGCTCATCCCTGTCCCTTCTTTCCTTCTATTGTTATAAGTCTTTTGTAACTTTTTTTTGTGATCTATTTTATTCCATTTTACCTGCCCTTTCTTCTTCTCCCAGCACAATCTCTTTGCACCTCTTAATGCCTTTTTTCTTTGATATCATCTCATCAGAGTTAATTTATATCCACACCCTCTGTCTTATATTTTTGTATTTGCATTGTAACTGCCCTAATAGAAGATACAGTTCTCTAGAGTTACAGATAGCTTTTTTTTTTTCATCTAGGGATATAAACATTTTAATCTTTAAATAATATGCTTATTTTTCTTTTTTCTTATCTTTCTATGGTCCTCTTGAGACTTGTATTTGAAGATTAAAATTTATGTTAACTTCTGGACTTTTCAGTAGAAATGATTGAAAGTCCCTTACTTCATTGAAGATCCATCTTGTCTCCTTAAAGATGATGTTCAGTCTTGCTGGATAGTTGATAATTGGTTGTAATCCTAGGTCCTTTGCTTTCCAGAACATGACATTCCAGGCTATCCATTCCTTGGAGGAATACCTGTTACTATAGAAGCTTTTTAAGGTTAAGGTTATTTTCTGTTTCTTGTTTGTTTTTTTCTTCCTTCCTTCCTTTTTTTCTCCTTTTAGTCTTTTCTCCAGATCAAAACACAAACTCAGAAGAGGACAAAATGCCCATATGGAAAATCTCAAAGTGGGTATAAATGGGTCTGAATCCTGAGGAGGCTTCTTGGAAGGGCTCATAAAAGATTTTAAAAAGCAAATAAGAGTGGTAGAAGAAAAATTGGAAAAAGAAATTAGAGGTATGCAAGAGAGGGTCAACATCTTGGAAAAGGAAAAACAAAAAAGAAGGACTGAAAAAAATAATTCTTTAAAAAGTACACTTGACCAAATTAAAAAAAAATACACTGAAGAAATCAATTCTTAAAAAAATATATAGTCAGATGCAAAAAAAAATGCACTAAAAAAACAACACTTTGAAAAGTAGATTCAATCACAAGGAAAAAAAAATAAAAAGCTAATTGAAGAAAATAATATATTAAAAACCAGAACTAAACAAAGGGAAGTTAATGACTCTATGAGACATCAATAATCAAACTAACTAAAAAGAATGAAAAAATGGAAGACAATATAAAATAACTCATTTGGAAAACAGCCAACCTGGAAAATAGATGAAAGAGAGATAATTTAAAAATTATTAGTCTACCTGAAGACCATAAAAAAATTCTGGATGTTTTTAAAAATTATTAGTCTACCTGAAGACCATAAAAAAAATTCTGAATGTTTTTAAAAATTATTAGTCTACCTGAAGACCATAAAAAAATTCTGGATGTTTTTAAGAAATCATCAAGGAAAACTGCCCAGAATTACCAAAACCAAAGGATGAAATAGTCATCGAAAGAATCACCAATCACCTCCGGAAAGTGATCCCAAAGGAAAACCCCAAAGAACATTGTTGCAAAACTACTGAACTGAAATCTCAAGGAATTAAATATATTGCAAACTGCCAGACAAAAACAATTCAAGTATCGAGAAGTCACAGTTGAGATTACTCTATACATATTTCCTCATTTGTCATGCTGCACAAGAAAAATTATAACAGGAAAAAATGAGAAATAAAAATGAATAAACAACAAAAAAGATGAAAATTTTATATTGCAATCTACATTTAGTACTCATAGTCCTTTTTCTAGATGCAGGTGTCAATTTTCATCACAAGTCTATTGGGATTGACCTGAATCATTTCATTGTTGAAAAGAGCTTTGTCCATCAGAGTTGATCATCATATAATCTTATTGCTGCTGTGTACAATGTTCATTTGGTTCTATTCACTTCACTTAGCATCGGTTCATGTAAGCTTCTCCAGGCCTTTCTGAAATCACCCTGCTGATCATTTCTTACAGAACAATATTATTACACAATATTCACGTACCATATCTTATTCAGCCATTCTCCAACTAATGGGCATCCACTCAGTTTTGAATTCCTTGACACTACAAAAAAGGCTTTTACAAACATTTTTGCACATGTGGGTCCTTTTCTTTCTTTTTTTTTTTATGATCTCTTTGGAATATAGATGGTAGATCAAAGGGTATGCATAGTTTGATAGCCCTTTCAGCATAATTCTAAATTGCTCTCCAGAATGGTTAGATCAGTTCACAACTTTACCAACAATGTATGTCCTAGGTTTCCCTTGTCCCCACCAATTTTTTTTATTATCTTTTCCTGTCATCTTAGCCAAATTGAGAGGTGTGTAGTAGTCCCTTGGAGTTCTCTTAATTTGCACTTCTCTAATCAATAGTGATTTAGGTCATTTTTTTCATATTACTAAAAATGGTATTAATTTCTTCATCTGAAAATTGTCTTCATTTTATTTGACCATTTATCAACTGGAGAATGGTTTGTATTCTGATAAATTTGAGTCAACTCTGTATATATTTTTTAAGAAATGAGGCCTTTTTTAGAACCCTTGAATGTAAAATTTTCCCCCAGTATTCTGCTTCCCTCTTAATCTTGTCAACATTGATTTTGTTTGTCTAAAATCTTTTTAACTTAATATAACCAAAACTATCCATTTTGAATTTCAAAATGTACTATGGTTCTACTTTGGCCACAAATTCCTTCCTTCACAGATCTGCCAGGTGGTCTATCCTTTGTTCTTCTAATTTCCTTACAGTATCACTCTTTTTCTTCCCCCATAATCTATATATATTTTATTTTATTTTTTAAATTAAAGCTTTTTACTTTTCAAAACAGTGGACAATTATTCAACATTAGCCCTTGCAAAACCCTGTGTTCTAATTCTCCCCTTGCCCCATCTCCTCCCCTAGATGGCAAGTAGTCCAACATATGTTAAATATGGTAGAAATTTTTGTTAAATCCAATAGTTATATACATATTTATGTAATTATTATAGTACACAAGATAAAAAAAGGAAGCAAAGTAAAATTCAAGCAAACAACAACAAAAAGAGTGAAAATGCTATTCTGTGAACCACATTCAGTTCCTACTCTGGGTGTAGATGGCTTTCTTCATCACTGAACAATTGGAACTGGTTTGAATCATGTCATTGTTAAAGAGAACCATGACCATCAGACTTGATCATGGTATAATCTAGTTGCTGTGCATAATGATCTCCTGGTTCAGCTCATTTCACTTAGCATCAGTTCATATAAGTCTCTCCAGGCCTCTCTGAAATCATCCTGCTGGTCATTTCTTATAGAACAATAATATTCCATAACATTTATATACCATAATTTATTCATCCTTTCTTCAACTGATGGGCATCCATTCAGTTTCCAGTTTCTTGCCACAACAAAAGGGCTGCAACAAACATTTTTGCACATGTGGATCCCTTTCCCTCCTTTAAGATCTCTTTAGGATATAAGCCCAGTAGAAACATACTGTATCACTCTTTATGTCTAAAGCTTGAACCCATGTTGATGTTATCTTGGTATAGGGTATTAGATGCTGATCAATTCCTAGTTTCTGCCAAACTGTTTTCCAATTTTCCCAGCAATTTTTGTCAAATAGTGACTTTTTATTCCAGAAGGTGGAGTCTTTGGATTTATAAAACTCTGGATCATTGACAATTGGGTAATTTTGTTATTATTTTTTCTAGCTTTCTAAAGTAGTTTCTTGGCAGTTTGATTGATGAGGCACTGAATTAAGAATTAAGGCATTGCAATTTAGGAAAAAATGTCATTTTTATTATATTAGCTCAACCTACCCAGGGGCACTTAATATTCTTCCAAATGAAACATTTGACCTGAATTTTTTTTTTTTTTGCTTGGAAAGTGTTTTTTATTTGTTTACTTTTTGCTGAGGCAATTGGGTGAAAAGTATTTTATAATTGTGTTCATATAATTCCTGACTTTGTCATGGCAGGTACACTCTCAAATATTTTATTACATCTACAATTTTTAAAATGGAATTTTTCTTTGTATCTTTTGCTGCTGGATTTTGTTGGTAAGATATAGAAATGCTCATGATTTATGGGGATTCATTTTGTATCCTGCAACTTTGCTAACATTCATTGTTTCCAATTGTTTTTTAGTTGATTCTCTAGGATTCTTTAAGTATACCATCATGAATTGCTTTGGCTGGATCCTATAAATTTTGAAATACTATCTTATTATTGTCATTTTTTTTGGATGAAATTATTAATTGTGTCTATGATTTGTTGTTTCACCCATTCATTCTTTAGGATTAGATTATTTAGTTTACAATTGATTTTTAGTCTATTTTTTCCTGACTCAGTTTATTTAGGCATTCCCCAATTGCTGAGCATCTACTCATTTTCCAATTCTTTGCTACCACAAAAAGAGCTGCTACAAATATTTTTGCAATGTGGATCTCTTACTCTCCTTTATACTTTCCTTGGGATTCAGACCCAGTAATGGCGCTGTTGGGTCAAAGTGTATGTGCAGTTGGATAGCCTTGGGTATACTTCCAGATTATTCTCTAGAATAGTGTGATCACAACTCCACTAACAATGCATTAGTATTCCAGTTTTTCCACATCCTTCAAACATTTATCATTATCTTTTCCAGTCATAGTCAATCTGAGAAGTGAGAGGTGGTACCCCAGAGTTGTCTCAATTTGCATTTCTCTAATGAATAGATTTAGATTTAGAGCATTTTTTTTAATATGACTGTAGATGGCTTTAATTTCATTTGAAAATTGCCTGATCAGTTCTTTTGACTAATTATGAAGTGAGGAATGACTTGTAATCTTATAAAGTTGACACACTATATATTTTAGAAAAGAGACTTTTATCAGAAACACTTCCTGTAAAAAAAAAAAAAATTCTCAGCTGTGTTCTTCCCTTTTAATCTGTATTATTTTTGTTTGTGTAAAAAAATTTCTATTTAATGTAATCTAGGTTGTTCATTTTGCCTTCCACAATGTTCTCTAGTTCTTCTTTGATCATAAATTCCACCTTTCTCCAAAGATCTAATAGGTAAATTATTTCATGCTCTTCTAATTTGCTTATGGTATCACCCTCCACACCCAAATCATGTACTCATTTTGACCTCATTTTGGTATGGGGTGTGAGATGCAGGTTGACGATGAGTTTCTAAGGTATTATTTTCCAGTTTTTCTAGTAATTTTTGTCAAATAGTGAGTTCTTATTCCAGAAGTTGGAGTTTTGGGGTTTATTAAATAGTAGATTATTGTAGGTATTAATTGTTGTGTTAAGTTAGATACAATTTATTCCACTGATCCACCGCTTTATTTCTTAGCCAATACCAAATGGTTTTGATGACTGCTGCTTAATCATAGAGTTTTAGGTCTGGTACTTCTAAGCCTCCCTCAAATTTTTAAAAGTCAAATAAGAGATGTAGAAGAAAATTTGAGAAAAGAAATGAGAGATATGCAAGAAAGAGTCAACAGCTAGGAAAAGGAAGACAAAAAATGATTGCAGAAAACAATTCCTTTAAAAAAATACAGTTGGCCAAATGGAAAAGGAGGTACAAAAGCTAATTGAAGACAATAATTCTTTGAAAACCAGAATTGAGCAAAACCAGGAATGAGATATAAAGAGTCAAACAAAATTAAAAGAATGAAAAAAAAAAAAGAAGAAAATATAAAGTGCCTCATTGGAAAAACAATTGATTTGGAGAATAGACCTAGCAGAAATCATTTAAGAATTACTGGATTATCTGACTTCCATTATCAAAATTAAAATAAAAAGGCTTTGGAGAGCTTCTTTAAAGAAATTGTCAAGGAAAACTTCTGATACCACACAATTACATAACATTTTCACATGAAGTGAGATCTAAATAATTGGAAAAAATATCAAGTTTATTGATAGACTGAGTAATTACAATAAATATAATAAAAATGACAATGGTTACCATACCAATTAAACTGTTAAAATTATTTATAGAGTTAGGAAAAATAATAACAAATTCAATTGAAAGAACAAAAGGTCAAGAATATCAAGGGACATGATAAAAAAAAAAAATCCATAGGAAGGAGGCCTCACTATCCCAGATCTAAAACTATATATTATAAAGCAGCCATCATCAGAAATATTTGAAGCTGACTAAGAAATAGAGTGGTGGATTAGTGGAATAGGTTAGGTATGCAAAACATAATAGCCATTGATTATAATAATCTACTTTTTCATAAACCCAAAGACTAGCTTCTGGCATAAAATCTCATTATTTGACAAAAAAACTGCTGGAAAAACTTAAAAATAGCATGACAGAAACTTGGCATTGGCCAATATCTCCCATTGTATAGGTCAAAATGGGTATGTGCTCTACACATAAAGAATGATACCTGAAGCAAATTAGTGGAAGAAGGAATAGTTTTTGCCTTTCAGATCTATGGGAGGAAAAGAATCCATGACTAAACAAGAGATAGAGAACATTATAAAATGAAAAATGAATAATTTTGATTATATTAAATTTTTAAAACTATTTGCACAAAGCCAATGCAATTAAGATTAGACAGGAAGTAGAATGGGAGGAAACAATTTTTACAGCCAGTTTTTTTTTTTTTTATAAAGACTTCATTTCTAAAATAAATAGAGAACTGAGTCAGCTTTATAAGAATACAAGTAATTCCTGATTAATAAATGATCAAAGGATGTGAACAGGCAGTTTTTACATAAAGAAATTAAAGCCATCTATAGCCATATAAAATACAAATTAAAACAACTTCAGGATATCATCTCATATCTATCAGATTGGATAGTATAATATGAAAAGATAATAATAAATGTTGGAGGAGGTGTGGAAAAATGGAACACTAATGCATTGTTGAAGTTGTAAATGGATCCAACCATTCTGGAAAGCAATTTGGAACTATGCTGAAAGGGCTATAAAACTGCATATCCCTTGATCCATCAATGCCACTACTAGGTCTGCATCACCAAAAAAAAAATCATCATAAGAGGAAAGAATCTATGTGTTCAAAAATGTTTATTGCAGCTTTTTTTTTTTTTTTGTGGCGGCAAAGAATTGGAAATTGCATGTGTTCAATCTATGTGGAAATCTATGTGTTCAAAAATGTTTATTGCAGCTTTTTTTTTTTTTTTTTTTTTTGTAGCGGCAAAGAATTGGAAATTGCAGAGATGTCTAGCAATTGAGGAATAGCTGAACAGATTGTTGTATATAAATATAATGGAAAATCATTGTTTTATAAGGCATGATAAGTAGAAAGATTTCAGAAAAATCTGTAGACTTACACAAACTGATGGTGAGTGAAGTGAGGAGAATCAGGGGAATATTTTATGCAGTAATAGCAAGATTGTGTTATGAAGAACTTTGTTAGACTTAGTTCTCAGCATAACGTTGTAGAGGGCTGGAACTCTGGAAATGTATACTTGAAACAAATTGTTAACTCAATGGAATTGATGAGATAATGGTTCTCTAGTTAATACATACTCATTGTAATGTAATGATTTAATTGTAATAGGGCATGTAAACTGGGGACAAAGTCAGACTTAAGGGAAGACTGGTTGAGACTGGCAGGCTATCGGACTGCTAGAAGAGACTGGCTGACTGAGACTATGACAGAAAGATAGTCTGAACATTACATACCATCATCTAAGACAAATCTAAAAGACTTATGATGGAAAATGTTATCCATATCCAGAGAAACAATTATAGAGTCTAAATGCAAATTAAGGCATACTATTTTTACTCTTTTCTTTTTTCTTTTCTTTTTTTTAATTTTTATTTAATAATTACTTTATATTGACAGAATCCATGTCAGGGTAATTTTTTTACAACATTATCCCTTGCACTCATTTCTGTTCCGATTTTTCCCCTCCCTCCCTCCACCCCCTCCCCTAGATGGCAAGCAGTCCTATATATGTTGGATATGTTGCAGTATATCCTAGATACAATATATGTTTGCAGAACCGAACAGTTCTCTTGTTGCACAGGGAGAATTGGATTCAGAAGGTATAAATAACCCGGGAAGAAAAACAAGAATGCAAATAGTTCACATCCGTTTCCCAGTGTTCTTTCTTTGGGTGTAGCTGCTTCTGTCCGTCATTTATCAATTGAAACTCAGGTCTCTTTGTCAAAGAAATCCACTTCCATCAAAATATGTCCTCATACAATATCGTTGTCAAAGTGTATAATGATCTCCTGGTTCTGCTCATTTCACTCAGCATCAGTTCATGTAAGTCTCACCAGTCCTCTCTGTATTCATCCTGCTGGTCATTTCTTACAGAACAATAATATTCCATAACATTCATATACCACAATTTACCCAGCCATTCTCCAATTGATGGGCATCCATTCATTTTCCAGTTTCTAGCCACTGCAAACAGGGCTGCTACAAACATTTTGGCACACACAGGTCCCTATTCCTTCTTTAGTATGTCTTTGGGATATAAGCCCAGTAGTAGCACTGCTGGATCAAAGGGTATTGAACAATTTGATAACTTTTTGGGCATAGTTCCAGATTGCTCTCCAGAATGGTTGGATTCATTCACAACTCCACCAACAATGCATCAGTGTCCCTGTTTTCCCGCATCCCCTCCAACATTCATCATTATTTTTTCCTGTCATCTTAGCCAATCTGACAGGTGTGTAGTGGTATCTCAGAGTTGTCTTAATTTGCATTTCTCTGATCAATAATGATTTGGAACACTCTTTCATATGAGTGGTAATAGTTTCAATTTCATCCTCTGAAAATTGTCTGTTCATATCCTTTGACCATTTATCAATTGGAGAATGGCTTGATTTCTTATAAATTTGAGTCAGTTCTCTATATGTTTTGGAAATGAGGCCTTTATCAGAACCTTTAACTGTGAAGATGTTTTCCCAGTTTGTTGCTTCCCTTCTAATCTTGTTTGCATTATTTTTGTTTGTACAAAGGCTTTTTAATTTGAAGTAGTCAAAATTTTCTATTTTGTGATCCAGTAATGGTCTCTAGTTCATCTTTGGTCACAAATTTCTTTCTCCTCCACAAGTCTGAGAGATAAACTATTCTATGTTCCTCTAATTTATTTATAATCTTGTTCTTTATGCCTAGGTCATGGACCCATTTTGATCTTATCTTGGTATATGGTGTTAAGTGTGGGTCCATGCCTAATTTCTGCCATACTAAGTTCCAATTATCCCAGCAGTTTTTATCAAATAATGAATTCTTATCCCAGAAGTTAGGGTCTTTGGGTTTGTCAAACACTAGATTGCTATAGTTGACTATTCTGTCTTGTGAACCTAACCTTTTCCACTGATCCACTAATCTATTTCTTAGCCAATACCAAATGGTTTTGGTGACTGCTGCTTTATAATATAATTTTACATCAGGTACAACTAGGCCACCTTCATTTGATTTTTTTTTCATTAATTCCCTTGAGATTCTCCACTTTTTATTGTTCCATATGAATTTTGTTGTTATTTTTTCTAGATCATTAAAATATTTTCTTGGAAGTCTGATTGGTATAGCACTAAATAAATAGATTAGTTTAGGGAGTATTGTCATCTTTATTATGTTCGCTCGGCCGATCCAAGAGCACTTAATATTTTTCCAATTATTTAAGTCTGACTTTATTTGTGTGGAGACTTTTTTATAATTTTGCTCATATAATTCCTGACTTTCCTTTGGTAGATGGATTCCCAAATATTTTATGGTATCAACAGTTATTCTGAATGGGATTTCTCTTTGTATCTCTTGCTGTTGAGTTTTGTTGGAGATGTATAAAAATGCTGAGGATTTATGGGGACTTATTTTGTAGCCACCTACTTTGCTAAAATTATGAATTATTTCCAATAGCTTTTTAGTAGAATCTCTGGGGTTCTCTAGGTATACCATCATATCATCTGCAAAGAGTGATAGCTTGGTTTCTTCATTGCCTACTCTAATTCCTTTAATATCTTTCTCGACTCTTATGGCCGAGGCTAGTGTTTCTAATACGATATTAAATAATAATGGTGATAGAGGGCAACCTTGCTTCACTCCAGATCTTACTGGGAAAGGTTCCAGTTTTTCCCCATTGCATATGATGCTTACTGATGGTTTTAAATATATGCTCCTGACTATTTAAAGGAAGAGTCCATTTATTCCTATGCTCTCACATGTTTTTATTAGGAATGGATGTTGGATTTTATCAAATGCTTTTTCTGCATCTATTGAGATGATCATATGGTTTTTCTTTGTTTGGTTATTGATATAGTCAATTATGCTAATAGTTTTCCTAATATTGAACCAGCCCTGCATTCCTGGTATAAATCCTACTTGGTCATAGTGTATTATCCTGGGGATGATTTTCTGTAATCTTTTTGCTAATATTTTATTTAAGATTTTAGCATCAATATTCATTAGGGAGATTGGTCTATAATTTTCTTTCTCTGTTTTCAGCCTACCTGGTTTAGGTATCAGTACCATGTCTGTGTCATAAAAGGAGTTTGGTAGGACTCCTTCAATCCCTATTTTTTCCAGTAGTTTATTTAGCATTAGAGTTAATTGTTCTTTAAATGTTTGGTAGAATTCACATGTAAATCCATCTGGTCCTAAGGATTTTTTCTTAGGGAGTTGATTGATAGTTTGTTCTATTTCTTTTTCTGAGATGGGACTGTTTAGGATACTTACTTCTTCCTCTGTTAGTTTGGGCAAGCTATATTTTTGGAGGTATTTTTCTATCTCATTTAAGTTGTCGAATTTATTGGCATAAAGTTGGGCAAAGTAACTCCTAATTATTACTCTGATTTCCTCTTCGTTAGTGGTGAGTTCTCCCTTTTCATTTTTAAGACTAACAGTTTGATTTTCCTCTTTACTTTTTTAAATCAGATTTACGAAGGGTTTGTCTATTTTGTTGGTTTTTTCATAGAACCAACTCTTAGTTTTATTAATTAATTCAATAGTTTTTTTACTTTCAATTTTATTGATCTCTCCTTTTATTTTTAGAATTTCAAGTTTAGTGTTTGACTGGGGGTTTTTAATTTGTTCCTTTTCTAGCATTTTTAGCTGCAAGCCCAATTCATTGACCTTCTCTTTCTCTATTTTATACAAATAGGCCTCTAGAGATATGAAATTTCCCCTTATTACCGCTTTGGCTGCATCCCATACATTTTGGTATGATGTCTCATTATTATCGTTTTCTTGAGTGAAGTTATTAATTATGTCTATGATTTGCTGTTTCACCCAATCATTCTTTAGTATGAGATTATTTAGTTTCCAATTATTTTTTGGTCTACCCCCCCCCCCCCGGCTTTTTGTTGAATGTAATTTTCATTGCATCGTGGTCTGAAAAGGATGCATTTACTATTTCTGCCTTACTGCATTTGAGTTTGAGGTTTTTATGTCCTAATATATGGTCAATTTTTGTATAGGTTCCATGAACTGCTGAAAAGAAAGTGTACTCCTTTCTGTCCCCATTACATTTTCTCCAGAGCTCTATCATATCTAATTTTTCTAGTATTCTATTTACTTCTTTGACTTCTTTCTTATTTATTTTGTGGTTTGATTTATCTAATTCTGAGAGTGCAAGGTTAAGATCTTAAACTATTATAGTTTTACTGTCTATTTCTTCTTGCAGCTCTCTTAATTTCTCTTTTAAGAATTTAGATGCTACCCCACTTGGTGCATATATGTTTAATATAGATAGTGCTTCATTATCCATGCTACCCTTTAGCAAGATATAGTGCCCTTCCTTATCTCTTTTAATTAGATCAATTTTTGCTTTAGCTTGATCTGAGATCAGGATGGCTACCCCTGCTTTTTTGATTTCACCTGAAGCATAGTAGATTTTGCTCCAACCTTTTACCTTTAACCTGCATGTATCTTCCCGCTTCAGGTGTGTTTCCTGTAAACAACATATTGTAGGATTCTGGCTTTTAATCCATTCTGCTAACTGCTTCCTCTTTATGGGGGAGTTTACCCCGTTCACATTTATGGTTAGAATGACCAATTCTGTATTACTTGCCATCTTGTTAACCCCGGTTTATGCTTTTCCCCCTTCTTTCCCCTTTACCTCCCTTCCCAGTATTAAGCTTGTGAGCACCACTTGCTTCTCACAGCTCTCCCTTTTTAGTATCCCTCCCCCTGCCTTAGAGTTCCTCCCCCTATCTTACCCCTTTCCCTCCCAGTTTCCTTATTCCCTTCCGCTTAGCTTATTCCTTCCCTTTTCACTTTTCCCTTCTCACTTTTCAATGAGGTGGGAGAAGTTTCACCATAGATTGAATATGTCTTAAGATTTTTCACTTAAAGCCAATTCTGAAGGCATTAAGATACCCACTATATTCTTCCCCCTCCATTCTTTCTCTTCCTATGCCTCTTCATGAGATGTAGTACCCCCACTTTACCCTTTTTCTGGTACAATGTCCTTTCCACATCAGTTTCTAGAACATGGTATACATGTATTCTTTATACATCTATATAGTCAAAATATCGTTCCCAAGATTAATCTTTACCTTTTTAGATTTCTCTTGAGTTCTATATTTGTAGATCAAACTTTTTGTTAAGTTCTGGCTTTTTCACCAAAAATAGGTGAAATTCGCTTACTTCGTTGAATGTCCATCTTCTTCCCTGGAAAAAGATGCTCATTCTCGCTGGGTAAGTTATTTGTGGTTGCATACCAAGTTCCTTAGCCTTTCGGAATATCATATTCCAGGCCCTTCGATCTTTTAATGTGGATGCTGCCAGATCCTGGGTGATCCTTATTGTGGCTCCTTGATACTTGAATTGGGTTTTTCTAGCCGCTTGCAATATTTTTTCTTTCACCTGAGGGTTCTGGCATTTGGCCACTATATTCCTTGGTGTTTTGATTTTAGGATCCCTTTCAGTGGGTGATCGATGAATCCTTTCAATGGTTATTTTTTCCTCTGTTCCTATGACTTTTGGGTAGTTCTCTTTGATAATTTCCTGGAAAATAGTGTCCAGGCTCTTTTTTTCATCATGTTTTTCTGGGAGTCCAATGATTCTCAGATTGTCTCTCCTGGATCTGTTTTCCAGGTCTGTTGTCTTCCCCAGAAGGTATTTCACATTTTTCTCAATTGTTTGATTTTTTTGTTTTTGCTTGACTGCTTCTTCTTGTCTCCTTGAGTCATTCAATTCCAATTGTTCGATTCTAATTTTTAATGACGTGTTTTCTTCACTCACTCTTTTAAAATCTTTTTCTAATTGTCCCATTGAGTTCTTTTGTTCTGTTGAATTTTTTTCCATTTCGCCAATTTTGTTTTTTAGAGAGCTATTTTCTGTTTCCAGTTCACCAATCCTATTTTTCAAGGATTTTATTTCTTTATCCACTCTCTCTTTAACTGACTTCTCCAGCCTCTTTTGCCAAGCCTCCCATTTTTCTTCTAGCTCCCTTGTGAGAGCCTTTTAAATTACTTCTATGAGGTTCATCTGTGCTGAGGAACAGATGATCTCCTCCTTTGGGGATTCACCTGGAGACTGTCTGTTTTTAGTCTCCTCAGGATTTAGAGTCTGCTCTCTATCTGTGTAGAAGCTGTCAAGGTTTAAATCCTCTTCAGTTTCTTGCTCATTCTGTCTAATAATCAAAGACAGACTAGCAAAGAAAAAAAGAAAAAACTGGAGTCTTTCTTTGCTGGAGGGGCTGGGTATTGTTACTGAGCTTCCTCTACAGACAGCGGGGCACTAGCCCGACTGTGCTGCGCCTGCGCTCTGAGATCCCAGAGCGTGCTGAGTCATTGTGGGGGAGAAGAGAGGGGGGGGGGGCGGCCAGGTCCTGAGAGACTCCAGCTGTTTGGGGTTGTATTCTTCAACCCCGGTGTTTTTAGCTTCTCTGTTGGGCTGCTGACTTGCTGCTGGAGCAAAGTATCCAAAACCTGTAGCAAAGCTCTCCCCACAGAGACAGCTGCGATCACTCCCCACCCCCTCTCCAGTCTGCTCCCGTGCTCTCACTGCCGCTGCCCACTGCCTGTGCCCGATCTAAAACCGTCCCAGCCCTCCAGTAAAGACAGACCTTTCTTGGTGAATCTCAAGGATGGCTTCTCTTGGTAACTATTTGTGGGTTTTTTTTTCAGTCAAGCATTAATTCAGAGGCTTGTAATGAAATGGATAGTGAGAGAACGCGTGGAGCTTATGCAGCTGTGTGCCTCCTCTCTGCCATCTTAATCGGAAGTCTACTCTTTTCTTTTTTGTGATTTTTTCCCCTTTGTTCTGATTCTTTTTTCACAATGAAGCTAATTTGGAAATATGTTTAATATAATTGTACATGTATAATCTATATCAAATTTCTTGCTGGTTTAGGGAGGAATATAGCATGGGAAAGAGTAAGAAAAAATTGGAAATCAAAATATTATAAAAGTGAATTTTGAAAACTATCTTTACATGTAATTGGAAAAATAAAATACCATTAAGTGTGAAAAAAATGATCAAATAATATTGTACTAGAAATATTAGCTAAAGCAACAAGAAAGAAATTAAAAGTAATGAGGTAATAAGGAAACATTCGGAGTTAATATGATGTTATACTTAGAAAGTCCCAGGGAATCAATTAATAAAACTCTTTGAAATTATGAATCACTTTAAGAAAGTTATAGGATATGAAATAAACCCATATAAATCATCAGCATTTCTATGTATTACCAACAAAGTTCTGCAATAACCTAATCTATTATTATTAAATCAATCAATTTATAAATTGTCATATCAATTAAACTATCAAAAATAATTTTTGTAGCTAGAAAAAAATAAAATTCATCTGGAAGAAGAAAATATCAAGGATATGAAGGGAACCAGTTTTAAATAAATGCAAAAGAAGCTATGGCCTATCTGTATTATAATGCAGTCATTATAAAGACAAGCTGGTATTAACTAAGAAATAAATTGGTGGATCAGTGGAATAGATTTGGTACAAATTACATTTGAGTAAATAACCATAGCAATCTAGTATATGAAAAATCAAATGTCCTTAGATACTGAAATAAAAATTCATTATTTGACAAAACCTTCTGGGAAAAAATGGAAAACAACATCATATATCATGATGAGGTACAGATGGATATATGATTTATACAAAAAGGATATTAATGTCAGCAAATTAAGAAAGCATGTAATAGCTTGTCTGTTTAATTTATGAATAAGGGAAGAATTTAGGACAAAAGAACATATAGGAGAACATTACAAAATGTAAAATAGATAATTTTGATTACGTAAAATAAAAAAAAAACCTTTTGCAGAAATAAAACCAAAATTATAAGAAAAGTAGAAAGTTGGAATTTTTTGCAACAAGCATCTCATATTATCCTTATTTCTCAAATTTATAAAAATATGACTCATTCTCCAATTGATAAATGATGAAAGGGAATGAATAAGGAGTTTTCAGACAAAGAAATCAAAGGTACATATAGTATAATCAAAAGTAAGGTTATAAAACTGTGCATTCCCAGAAATACCAATGCTAGGTTTATATTCTAAAGACATAAAAATAAAGGGGGAGTCGAAAATGAACTATGTATAAAAAAATATTTAGAGCAAGTGTTTTTGTACTGATTCAGAATTGAAAATTAAAAGGATCAGTATCAATTGGGGAATGGCTAAACAAACTATTGAATGATTGTATTGGAATATTATTGTGCTGTAGGAAATTATGAGCTAGATGATCTCAGAAAAACTTACATAAATTGAAGCAAAATGAAATGAATAGAATGAGGAGCATATTGTACAAAATATTGTTCAATGAAGAACAATATGACTTAATTGTTCTCACTAGTAAATTGATCCAAGAGAATCCTAAAGGATTAATGATGGATAGTATCTGCCACTAAAGGAAAAAAAAACTGATATTGATTGAATACAAACTGAAGCATACTATTTTAACTTTCCTTTTTTATTTTATTTGAATCTTTTTGTACAAAATTACTAATATGGAAATGTTTTACATAATTACACATGTGTAAACTATATCCAATTACTTGCTGTCTCAGGAATGGGAAAGATAACGAAAGGAGGGAAGAATAGAATTTGGAACTCAAAACTTTAAATAAAAATGTTAAAATTGGGGAAAATTGTATTGTTATTATAGAAATGTTTCTTTTGATTTTGCTAAATTTCATTTTTCATCATTTTATAAAAGTCCTCAAAACTGTTCATTTTTATCATGTAAATGTTGTATTATGAATTGTTTTTAATTCTGCAAGAATTCATGGATTTCTTCCCATGGCTCTTTGAAGTCAACTATTTCTTCATTTATTACAGCACAATATTATTCAATTATATTCATTTATCACAATTCATTCGACTGTTGACAAATATATGAGCATCTCTTTAATTCACAGAAACCACTTCTGACATGGAATAGTGGTTACGGTAATATACTTGGAATCAAGAAGAATTCAAATCCTACCTCAAATTAGTACTAGTCCTGTGATTCTGGAAAAGTCACTTAAACTCTCTTGGTCTCAATTTCTTTTTCTATAAAATGGGAGGTTTTGGATTCTAAAAAAGTCACTTCAAGTTCTAAATCTATGATTTTATAAAGGCATAAGCAATCATCTGTACCCATTTTCAACCATCTTTCTATAACAAAATGATGTTTTTTTCTCTAGGAGCCTAATTGGTTATTGGGATTAATTTTACTTTGACATTGATTTTCTTTCCTAAAAGTCCATGCTTTAAGTTAGAGAAAGATCAAATGACTAATAAATACAAGAAATAAAAATTATTAGAATTTTCTGCATTTAGCAAAATTTCTTTCTGGAATGGAAACATTATTGTGAATATAGATTGATGGAAAGTATGAGTAAGGAAAATTAATGTTATACTATTTTACTTATTATATATACATATATACATAAATATACTTATATTACTTATAGTATATTTGTTATACTACATTATTTAATAACCAATATTATTCTTTAACTTATTCTATTCCCCATTTTGTTAAATTCTATTTCTCAGCTTAGCTCAAAGAAACTGCTCCCAGATCTAATTGCAATTATGGTTGAGGGATGTGATCACTTCTAGTCCCTAAGACATTTGCTAGATAACTATTTAAAGTGGGACCTTGCTTCTATTTACTTATAAACAGAAGAATAAATTTGGGCTGAACATTTCTCCTCTCTGTTTTTTCTAGTCAAAATTAGGCCTGATTTAGGCTCTGAGGGAAGGATTTAGGAAAATGGATTTTGATTGGGATGGTTCTGTTTCTCTAACCAAGACTATAAGAGGCAGCTGAGTTTTAAAGCAATTAGTATTCCTTAAATGTGAGAGTGCCACATGTGAAGACCAGTTTATTTTCCCCAGTTAGTAGCTAATCATAAGACCCTCTTGCTACCTGTACCCCTTTGAGATTTTAATAATTATGGTCTTTCAGTGCCCACGGACAGATGACAGTCTCACCCAATTTATTAACAGTTTTAAATGTCACTATTAATAAATTCTTATCTTGCCTGAAAAAACTTACCACAGTTTATCTTTCTTGCGAATTTTTATTTGTCACAATAAATAGCTTAAATTTGTAAAGAGAGTGATTTTTTTCATAGATATAGGAAATAGCAGATTAGGTTTGGAATATCCTGGAAGTCAAGAAAGAAATTAAAATGGGCTGAATAAACTGTTTCTTTTTTATGCACAGTATTGTGGGCAGTATTATTCCCTAGTACTGTGCCTACCATCATAAGGACTTATAACTTGCAGTGAGTGAGAAAAATTTGATGTGAAGTACTTCAGGAAGCAAACAAAGACTTTTAATGCAAACTTTCTCAGGTCCTTCTGCATCTTGCCTAAAAGATTCACTTTGTCTACAAGTATCTAGAATTTAGTCATATAGTTTCTAGGAACAGCCAGTAAATGGAATCATTATTAGTGACAAATGGACTTTTCAAAACATTTAAAGTGCATTCTTTTATTTTAAAAGTTTCATTGTAAAAGATACTACTTTACTGTTAATCTGAAAAAAAAAGTTGGCTTCTATTCAGACGGACTGGTTTTTATTGAGTCCCTTTGTTTTTCTTATAGTTCTTTTCATTTCATTTTAGTGAAAATGGGATTTATGAAACATAATGCAGTTTCTTAGGATCTCCCAACAATGCATTAGGAGAATATGCATTTTTACACAAATCTTAATGCCTAATTTTCTTCCTTTAACTAGTTCTTATTCTCTTGGAATAAAAGGAAGAATATTATTCTTTGAAGCAGTTTCAGTTTTCTACACTGTGATTAAATTGAATATTTTTATTCCTCTCCATGAACTTTATTAATTCAATCTTTTCTATGGCTAGGTGTGAAGTCTGGGTTAGCTCCCTGTTAACCTCAGGATCAGCCAGAGTCAGGATCAGCAAACATCCTTGGTCTTTAGGGGAAGAAGTAAAGAAGACACTCAAACCTCCATGAGACTCACCACCAATCTCCTTTCTCTTCTTCGTCCTCCTCAAAAGTGACCATGTCTTGTCTTACTCCACCCCCTAATCCCTCCTACAATTATCTATATACACCAAAAGATTGAGCCAGCACAGAATAGTGAGAAGGGCCATTTTTCAAACATATGCTAATAGAGTATTGTCCAATAGGTAATTAGCCTTAAGTGCTTGGTTGTCTGATTCCAGTGCACCTATTCAGAGTTTCAGCCCTTTACATCTAGGAAAATGGACTTGATGTTACTTGATGAAAGTTAGTTTAGGAGCTCAAGGATATCACAATGTTCATTCTTAAAGTATAATATAAAATTTTATTTAGGAGAATGCTCAGTCTGCCTTAGATCTAAAAAAAAAAAAAATATGGAAGCAAAAAGTGAAAATAGATTCTATTTGTTCATTTGGATTAAAGATAAAAGGAATACGATAAAGAACGGATAAAATACTGATATCTATCATGTAACTGGAAGCAATTCCTGAAATTATGAAAATGTCAATAGACTTGCTAGAAGGATATTTTCAATGGCCAAAAGATACCAATAACAATCCTATAGCTCCCTTCTCCTTTGCAGAGGCCAAGAGGATCAGAAGTCTGACAGTTTTAAGGCAAGCTAGGGTCCTTATGCTGAACTTACTCTAAACCTGGGTAGAACCATAACTCGATTAGTTTTGCTTTATTAACTGATACAAAAGAAACTTTAACTGCCAGAAACTCCTGATGTAAAATAGGGGAGGGCAACATTTGGCTAACATTTGTTTTAGTTTGGACAAGGCAAACACAGGTGACAACAGCCTCCCATGATTGAACTCTTTTAAGTTAATCATTTTATAAGGTTCATGAATGATAGTGTAAGTATCCAAATGGCCTTTGGCAGAAAAAAATATTCTTCACTCCAATATAAAAGAAGGACCAATTTGGAGGCTAATAGATCCAAATAGGTATGATGCAATATGATGTATCGGTAAGACTAGTCTGAAGTTTCCAGTTGTGCTTCTCTTATCTGTTTTAATCTAGTCCCTGTTATTACCAATGCCAATAGAGAACTGGGCAAATGAAGGGAGAAAATTATTTTTGACTGAGAATGAGTAGCATTAGAGTTTCTATCTAATCAATATTTTGAGCTTTTTCTTGGTAAACTTTTGAGACTGTATTACAACCAGATCTAATCTGTGCCAATTCTACTTACTTAAATGCAAAGAAGAAAATTGGAAATAAATGCAAAAGAGAGTGAGAGTTAAATTCTTAAGTTTTTATGAACCTAACTTGAGCGTTGCCAATGTAAATTGGCAAATTGGTTAATTGGTAAATTGGCATTTAACAAAGACAAATAGTTTTTTTTTTTTTTTATGAGAGAGCACAATTCTTTTTTATTTATTTTTATTTATTTATTTCTGAGAGCACAATCCTTAAAAGTTATTTCTAATATATATCAGCAGATAGCCTCAGAGTTAGTTAGCTAAGTGAGATGGGCAGGCATTTTCCCTCTTTTCACTGGAAAACCACTGTACCAGGAATGAAAAGAAAATCAATAACAAAAAGAAAGCAAGTTACAAACAGAACTGAATTCTATAAGTATGTGAAATACAGGCTTCATGGTCATGGATGACTGACAGTTCAGCCTGCCTGACATGCTAGTGCCATCTGCTAGTTATATATAATACTATTATTAAAATAAGCCAAGTTTATCAGGGGGCATAAAAAGTACAGCATTAATTATGAAACTGCAGAGGAGCTAGAGTAAATTTAGGATCTTCTGATATTTTCCAATCTGTAACTGAAAATTAATTCTTCCTGTAACATATGCATCATGAGGTTACCTGATGGAAAAGTTGTAGGAGATATAAAAAGAGAAGTCTCTTAAAATAAGAGATGAATAAAAACAACGTTATTTTATAATATTTTATATATATATATAATAATATTAATACTTATCATTGTCTCTTTTGTTAGACAAGTAAAAGAAACTACCAAAGATACTACTTTAACCAGTAAACATTTTATCTTCTAGAGAAATGGGGATGCATGGGAATAAAAGCAACGTTATGAATGCAGGCTTTTTTTTTTTTTTTGTGAAATATTATGTAGGAGGCTGATGGAATAGTTAGCAAAATTGACCCTTGTAAAACAGAAAAAAAAATAGTGGAAGGGAAAATGAACACAGAGAAAGCTTAATATGAGATATTATCTCAACATCTTGAAAGCATTTATAGATGCAATTAAAAAGAGGACCAAAAGATATAACATGAGAGATAATTCAGTATTTCTACAAACATATATTCTTAAACTGTTTGATAATTGAATCACACTATTAATATTCTATTATTTTAATACATGATGGTGTTATAACTAGAGATTTTTAAATCTTGGGATATGTGTGTATGTGTGTGTGTGTGTGTGTGTGTGTGTGTGTGTGTGTATAAAATTATTATTATTATTTTTTTTAACTTTTTATTGACAGAACCCATGCCAGGGTAATTTTTTACAACATTATCCATTTCACTCACTTCTGTTCTGATTTTTCCTCTCCCTCCCTCCACCCCCTCCCCCAGATGGCAAGCAGTCCTTTACATATTGAATAGGTTACAGTATATCCTAGATAAAATATATGTGTGCAGAACCGAACAGTTCTCTTGCTGCACAGGGAGAATTGGATTCAGAAGGTAAAAATAATCCGGGAAGAAAAACAAAAATGCAAATAGTTCACATTCCTTTCCCAATGTTCTTTCTTTGGATGTAGCTGCTTCTGTCCATCATTTATTAATTGAAACTGAGTTAGGTCTCTTTGTCAAAAAAATCCACTTCCATCAGAATACATCTCATATAATATTGTTATTGAGGTATATAATGATCTCCTGGTTCTGCTCATTTCACTTAGCATCAGTTCAGGTAAGTCTTGCCATTCCTCTCTGTATTCATCCTGCTGGGCATTTCTTTCTTACTTTTTTTTTTTAAAATAACTTTTTATTGACAGAACCCATGCCAGGATAATTTTTTACAGCATTATCCCTTGCACTCACTTCTGTTCCGATTTTTCCCCTCCCTCCCTCCACCCCCTCCCCCAGATGGCCAACAGTCCTTTACATGTTGAATAGGTTACAGTATATCCTAGATACAATATATGTGTGCAGAACCAAACAGTTCTCTTGCTGCACAGGGAGAATTGGATTCAGAAGGTATAAATAGCCTGGGAAGAAAAACAAAAATGCAAGCAGTTTATATTCATTTCCCAGTGTTCTTTCTTTGGGTGTAGCTGCTTCTGTCCATCCTTGATCAATTGAAACTAAATTAGCTCTCTTTATCGAAGAGTTTCATTTCCATCAGAATATATCCTCAAACAGTATCTTTGTTGAGGTATATAATGATCTC
This sequence comes from Antechinus flavipes, assembly GCF_016432865.1. Taxonomy (NCBI): domain Eukaryota; kingdom Metazoa; phylum Chordata; class Mammalia; order Dasyuromorphia; family Dasyuridae; genus Antechinus; species Antechinus flavipes. The sequence goes on from NC_067398.1 coordinate 274,722,549, forward strand.
CTGGTTCTGCTCATTTCACTTAGCATCATTTCATGTAAGTCTTGCCATTCCTCTCTGTATTCATCCTGCTGGTCATTTCTTAAAGAACAATAATATTCCATAACATTCATATACCACAATTTACCCAAACATTCTCCAATTGATGGTCATCCATTCATTTTCCAGCTTCTAGCAACTACAAACAGGGCTGCCACAAACATTTTGGCACATACAGGTCCCTTTCCCTTCTTTAGTATCTCTTTGGGGCATAAGCCCAGTAGAAACACTGCTAGATCAAAGGGTATGCACAATTTGATAACTTTTTGAGCATAGTTCAAAATTGCTCTCCAGAATGGCTGGATGTGTTTACAATCTCACCAACAATGTATCAGTGTCCCTGTTTTCCCACTCCCTCCAACATTCCACATTATCTTTCGCTGTCACTCTAGCCAATCTGACAGGTATGTAGTGGTATCTCAGAGTTGTTTTTAATTTGCATTTCTCTGATTAATAATGATTTGGAACATATTTTTATATGTCTATAAATAGATTCAATTTCTTCATCTGAGAATTGTCTGTTCATATCCTTTGACCATTTATCAATTGGAGAATGGTTTGATTTCTTATAAATTAGAGTCAATTCTCTATATATTTTGGAAATGAGGCCTTTATCAGAACCTTTCATTGTAAAACTGTTTTCCCAGTTTATTGTTTCCCTTCTAATCTTGTCTGCATTTGTTTTGTTTGTACAAAAACTTTTCAATTTCATACAATCAAAATTTTCTATTTTGTGGTCAATAGTGATCTCTAGTTCTTCTTTGTCCATAAATTCCTCCCTCTTCCTCAGGTCTGAGAGGTAAACTATCCTATGCTCTTCCAATTTATTTATAATCTCATTCTTTATGCCTAGGTCATGAACCCATTTTGACCTTATCTTGGTGTTCGGTGTTAAGTGTGGGTCAATGCCTAGTTTCTGGTATACTAATTTCCAATTTTCTGCTGGACATTTCTTACAGAAAAATAATATTCCATAACGTTCATATACCACAATTTACCCAACCATTCTCCAATTGATGGGCATCCATTCATTTTCCAGCTTCTAGCCACTACAAATAGGACTGCCACAAACATTTTGGCATATATAGGTCCCTTTCTCTTCTTTCATATCTTTTTGGGGTATAAGCCGAGTAGAAACACTGCTGGATCAAAGGGCATTTACAGTTTGATAACTTTTTGAGCATAGTTCCAAATTGCTCTCCAGAATGGCTGAATGTGTTCACAATTCCACTAACAATGTATCAGTGTTTGGGTAATATTTTTAAAAATTATTTCAATAGAAGCAAATGTACTAGAGCTTTTAAAAAATTTCTTTTAAAATCATGAGCCTCATGTACATGGTATCACAAATCATTTTATTCTGTGAACTAATTAGAATTGAATACTATCCATACGTCTCTAACTTCCCCATCATTGAGTGTGGTCATTAACTAGAATTCCATAAGGCATACCTAGGGATGAGTTCCTTCTGGTAACACATTTTTCAGACCATGTGTGTGCCAAGAAACTGAGCACTTTGGGATCAAATCTCATGTTCCCCTAAGTCTACTTGATAACAATAAGAATTTTGTGGTTGTTCCATCATTCAGGCCTAATAATTCATGACTTGATAGAGTGGAGTTGTGGACTATCCAATCATTCTTGAGAGCATTTTGGAACTGAGCCCTCAAAGCAACCCAACTGTGCATACCTTTTGATCCAGTAATATCACTACTAATTTTGTATCCCAAAGGGAAAAGGACATAAATGTGCAAAAAATTTTATAGCAACCTTTTTCATGGTGGCATAGTATTAGAAACTGAGGATATGTCTATCAACTGGGGAATGGCTGAAAAAGCTGTGATATATGAATGTAATGGAATACTATTGTGTAATAAGAAATGGTGAACAGGCAAATTTCAGAAAAAATCTTGAATGAAATGATGGAAAGTGAAATGAATAGAACCTGGAAAATATTGTATACAATATCAGCAATGTTGTATGATAATCAGCTACGAGTGTCTCAGCTCTTCTCAGAGACACAGGTGAAGGAAAGAAAATCCTATGCATAACCAGATAAAGAACCTATAGACTTGGAATGCAGATCAAAACATATTTTTTTCACTTACTTTAATCCTTCCTTTTTTCTGTTTCTTCTTTCAGTATAATTAATATAAAAATATGTTATATATGATAGTCCATGTATAAATCATATCAAACTACTTATCATCTTTGGAAGAAATAAGGGATGAACTCAAATCTTGTAAAAATGAATGTTAGGGGACTTCCAGGGCGGAGCCAAGATGGCGGAGCAGGCACACACGACTCTCTAAGCTCCTCTCATTACCCTCATAACCAAATATTTAATCCAGCCTCAAAAATAATTCTTCACTGCTTAAATTCATGAAGATAAGAAGCACTACAACTTACCAGCCCATCCGGAAGCTCGCCAGGAAAGGTTTGTCCTGAGGGGCCAGGAACAGACTAGCACAGGCAGCGAGAGACTGGCGTCCTGAGCAGACCAGGGGCAGGGGTCATCTCTGTGGCTAGAGAAGTTATAGGGACCACTCTGCTATAGACTAACTGCTCTACCTTGATTACAAAGCAGTAAACTGGCAGAGAAGTTAAAGCCTAAAACAGAGGGTCCTCTAAAAAACGCCAGAACCTAACGAGATCTGGCTGTAACCCCTCAAACCTGGAAGTGACTCAGGCAGACTTTACCGCAGCCCTGTGGCCATATCCAGCAGTTCGGGGCTTTTGTGGGGGCAGTTACTAATCTGCACTACAGTGGGGCACAGCCTGGGCAGCTATAATCGGCAGTGTGGGGGGCTCAGCCTGGGGCAATAGAACTTCCCCAGCTGACTGCCCTTCCAGGGCAGACACTTCCTGTCCCTGCAAATCCATTCACTGCTCAGCTGCTAATACCCACAGCCCCAGGGCAGGGTTTGGCTTGGGAAGTGAAACTCTCACTGCTAAGTGTCTAGCCCCAGGGCAGTCATTATCTCACACAGCTGAGGTTCTTTGAAAGGCATTTTCCCAGCCCAGCCCTGCAGGCCTGAGTTACTTTCTGGTGGGGAACTCTTTCCCAGAGCACTCCAGTACCTCGCTGCTAGCTGGTCGACAGAACAGCTACCCCGTCCATATACCTTTCACTGCTCTGCAGAGGAAGCTGGTAACCTCCTGGCTCTGAAGGCAGACCTTACAGGCATTAACAAAATGAGTAAAAAAATCAAAAGAACGATTGATAGTTTCTACCCAGAAAGAGAACAACTTTTCAACCCTGAAGAGACTAATAGCAGACAGTCTCCAGACAATTGTTGGTCTCCAATACAAAAGGCTCTCCTAGAAGAGACTATTCAAAACCTTAAAAGAGAGCTAGAAGAAAAATAGAAAAAGGAAAGAGAAGCTATGCAAAAGAGTACAGAAAAGGCACATAACTCATTAAAAGAAAAATTTGATAAAGTGGAAAAAGAAAACAACTTCCTGAAATGTGAATTGGAAAAGGTAAAAAACAGAGTTTGCGAATTGGAAAAAGAAAATGACTCACTAAAAAAAAAAAAATTAGTGAAATGGAAAAAAAATTCCATAGAGCAAAACAACTCAATTGGACATATACAAAAAGAAGTAAAAAAAGCTAATGAAGAAAATAACTCACTAAAAATTAGAACTGACCAAATAGAAATGACTGATTCATTGAGACATCAAGAATCAGTCAAGCAAAACCAAAAAAATGAAAGATTGGAAAAAAATGTCAAATATTTACTGGGAAAAACAACAGATCTGGAAAATAGATCTAGGAGAGAGAACCTGAGGATCATTGGACTACCAGAAAATTATGATGAAAAAAAGAGCCTAGATACTATTTTACAGGAAATCATCAAAGAGAACTGCCCAGAAGTAATAGAACCAGAAGGGAAAATAGGCGTTGAAAGAATTCATCGAACACCTTCTGAAAAAGACCCTAAAATAAAGACTCCAAGGAATATTGTGGCCAAACTTCAGAATTTCCAGACTAAAGAAAAAATTTTACAAGCAGCCAGGAAAAAACAGTTCAAATACCGAGATACCACAATAAGGGTCATGCAAGATCTGGCTGCCTCAACATTAAAGGATCGAAGGGCCTGGAATCAGATATTCCAAAAGGCAAAAGAACTTGGAATGCAGCCAAGAATAAACTATCCAGCGAAGCTGAGTATTTTTTTCCATGAAAGAAGATGGATATTTAATGAAATAATTCCATCTGTTTCTAAGGAAAAAACCAGACTTAAACAAAAAATTTGTAGAAAAAGGTAAAAGGAACTCTTGAGAACTGTATTTCTGTTGTGAATATACATAAAAATCATATGTATAATTTGATTTTACCGATATAACATAAAAAAGGGAAGTAGAAATGGAAAGGGGATAGTGCCAGAAAAAGGGAAGAAGGGAGATAAAAAGAGGGAAACTACATGCAACAATGAGGCAGAGGAAACCTATCATATGTGAGGGAACTTAGAGAGGGGGAGGAACATTGTGTGAATCCTACTCTCATCAGAGTTGGCTCAAAGAGGAAACAATTGACATATTTGTTTTACACAGATTCTTCTCCCACTTCATTAAAAAGTGGGAGAGGAAAAGGGAGAAGGAAAAAGAGTAATAAGGGAAGGGTACAAGAAAGGGGAAGAGATTCCAAGGGAGGAGGGAGGGATACTAAAGAGGGAGAGCTGTGCGACGTTGGTGGGACCTATAGGGAAGAAGGGAAGGAGGGCAAGAAAAAGAAAAGTATAATCTGGGGATATTAGGATGGCAGGAAATGCAGAATTGGTTATTTTAACCGCAAATGTGAATGGGATGAACTCTCCCATAAAGAGGAGGCGGATAGCAGACTGGATCAAAAGTCAGAACCCTACAATCTGTTGTTTACAGGAAACACATTTAAAACAGGGAGATACATATAGACTAAAGGTAAAAGGCTGGAGCAGAATCTATTGTGCTTCAGGTGAAGTCAAAAAAGCAGGGGTAGCCATCCTTATCTCAGATCAAGCAAAAGCAAAGATTGATCTAATTAAAAGAGATAAGGAAGGAAACTATATCTTGCTTAAGGGTACTATAGAGAATGAAGCAATATCAGTATTAAAGATATATGCACCAAGTGGTATTGCATCTAACTTCCTTAAAGAGAAGCTAAGAGAGTTACGAGAAGAAATAGACAGCAAAACTATAATAGTGGGAGATCTCAATCTTGCACTCTCAGATTTAGATAAATCAAATCACAAAACAAATAAGAAAGAAATTAAAGAGGTAAATAGAATATTAGAAAAATTAGGTATGATAGATCTCTGGAGAAAACTGAATAGTGACAGAAAGGAGTATACTTTCTTCTCAGCAGTTCATGGAACCTACACAAAAATTGACCGTATATTAGGACATTAAAACCTCAAAATTAAATGCAGAAATAGTAAATGCTTTTTTTTCAGATCACAACGCAATAAAAACTACATTCAACAAAAAGTTAGGTGTAAATAGACCAAAAAGTAATTGGAAACTAAATAATCTCATCTTAAAGAATGATTGGGTGAAACAGCAAATTATAGACACAATTAATAATTTCACTCAAGATAATGACAACAATGAGACATCATATCAAAATTTATGGGATGCAGCCAAAGCAATAATAAGGGGAAATTTTATATCCTTAGAGGCTTACTTGAATAAAATAGAAAAAGAGAAGATCAATGAATTGGGCCTGGAACTTAAAAAGTTAGAAAAAGACCAAATTAAAAACCCCCAATCAGTTACTAAACTTGAAATTCTAAAATTAAAAGGAAAAATTAATAATATAGAAAGTAAAAAAACTATTGAACTAATAAATAAAACTAAGAGTTGGTTTTATGAAAAAACCAATAAAATTAATAAACCTTTGGTAAATCTGATTAGAAAAAGGAGAGAGGGAAATCAATTTGGCAGTCTTAAAAATGAAAAAGGAGAACTTACCACTGATGAAGAGGAGATTAAAGAAATAATAAGGGGTTACTTTGCCCAACTTTATGCCAATAAATTTGATAACCTAAGCGAAATGGATGACTACTTCCAAAAATATAGGCTTCCCAGATTATCAGAGGAGGAAGTAAATTGCTTAAATATTCCCATTTCAGAAAAAGAAATAGAACAAGCTATTAATCACCTCCCTAAAAAAAAATCCCCGGGACCAGATGGATTTACATGTGAATTCTACCAAACATTCAAAGAACAATTAGCCCCAATGCTTTATAAACTATTTGAAAAAATAGGGAATGAAGGAGTCCTACCAAACTCCTTTTATGACACAGACATGGTACTGATACCTAAACCAGGTAGGTTGAAAATAGAGAAAGAAAATTATAGACCAATCTCCCTAATGAATATTGATGCTAAAATCTTAAATAAGATATTAGCAAAAAGACTACAGAAAATTATCCCCAGATTGATACATCATGATCAAGTAGGATTTATACCAGGAATGCAGGGCTGGTTCAATATTAGGAAAACTATCAATATAATTGGCCATATTAATAATCAAATTAACAAAAACCATATGATAGTTCTCAATAGATGCAGAAAAATCATTTGATAAAATCCAACATCCATTCCTATTAAAAACTCTTGAGAGTATAGGAATAAATGGACTTTTCCTTAAAATAATCAGTAGCATCTATTTAAAATCAGCAGTAAGCATTATATGTAACGGGGACAAACTGCAACCATTCCCAATAAGATCAGGAGTAAAACAAGGTTGCCCACTCTCACTGTTACTATTTAATATTGTATTAGAAATGCTAGCTTTGGCAATAAGAGTTGAGAAAGAGATTAAAGAAATAAGAATAGGCAATGAGGAAACGAAATTATCACTCTTTGCTGATGATATGATGGTATACTTGGAGAACCCCAGAGATTCTACCAAAAAGTTATTAGAAACAATCTACACCTTCAGCAAAGTTGCAGGATATAAAATAAACCCACATAAGTCATCAGCATTCTTATATATCACTAACAAAACCCAGCAGTTAGAGATACAAAAAGAAATCCCATTTAAAGTAACTACTGATTGTATAAAATATTTAGGAATCTATCTGCCAAAGGAAAATCAGAAACTTTATGAGCAAAACTACAAAATACTTTCCACAGAAATTAAGTCTGATCTAACCAACTGGAAAAATATTAAATGCTCTTGGATTGGGCGAGCAAATATAATAAAGATGACAATACTACCTAAATTAATCTACTTATTTAGCGCTATACCAATCAGACTCCCAAAAAACTACTTTGATGAATTAGAAAAAATAACAACAAAATTCATATGGAAAAACAAAAGGTCAAGAATTTCAAGGGAATTTATGAAAAAAAAAAATCAAATGAAGGTGGCCTACCTGTACCAGATCTAAAATTATATTATAAAGCAGCAGTTACTAAAACCATCTGGTATTGGCTAAGAAATAGACTAGTTGATCAATGGAATAGGTTAGGTTCAAAGGACAAAACAGCCAATAACTTTAATAATATAGTGTTTGACAAACCCAAAGACACCAGTTTCTGGGATAAGAATGCATTATTTGACAAAAATTGCTGGGAAAATTGGAAATCAGTATGGCAGAAACTAGGCATTGACCCACAATTAACACCGTACACCAAGATAAGGTCAAAATGGGTTCATGATCTAGGCATAAAGAATGAGATGATAAATAAATTGGAAGAGCATAGGATAGTTTACCTCTCAGACCTGTGGAAGAGGGAGGAATTTATGACCAGAGAAGAACTAGAGATCACTATTGACCACAACATAGAAAATTTTGATTATATCAAACTGAAAAGTTTTTGTACAAACAAAACAAATGCAAACAAGATTAGAAGGGAAAAAATAAACTGGGAAAACATTTTTATAATCAAAGGTTCTGATAAAGGCCTCATTTCCAAAATATATAGAGACCCTAATCTATAAGAAATCAAACCATTCTCCAGTTGATAAATGGTCAAAGGATATGAACAGACAATTCTCAGATGAAGAAATTGAAACTATTTATAGACATATGAAAATATGCTCCAAATCATTATTAATCAGAGAAATGCAAATTAAGACAACTCTGAGATACCACTACACACCTGTCAGATTGGCTAGAATGACAGGGAAAGATAATGGGGAATGTTGGAGGGGATGTGGGAAAACAGGGACAGTGATACATTGTTGGTGGAATTGTGAACACATCCAGCCATTCTGGAGAGCAATTTGGAACTATGGTCAAAAAGTTATCAAGCTGTGCATACCCTTTGATCCAGCAGTGTTTCTACTGGGCTTATACCCCAAAGAGATACTAAAGAAAGGAAAGGGACCTGTATGTGCCAAAATGTTTGTGGCAGCCCTGTTTGTAGTGGCTAGAAGCTGGAAAATGAAAGGATGTCCATCAATTGGAGAATGGTTAAGTAAATTGTGGTATATGAATGTTATGGAATATTATTGTTCTGTAAGGAACGACCAGCAGGATGAATACAGAGAGGACTGGCGAGACTTACATGAACTGATGCTGAGTGAAATGAGCAGAACCAGGAGATCATTATATACCTCAACAATGATACTGTTTGAGGATGTATTCTGATGGAAGTGGACCTCTTCGATAATGAGAGCCTTAATTGATCAAAGATGGACAGAAGCAGCTACACCCAGAGAAAGAACACTGGAAATGAATATAAACTGCTTGCATTTATGTTTTCCTCCCGGGTTATTTATACCTTCTGAATTCAATTCTCCCTGTGCAACAAGAAAACTGTTTGGTTCTGCACACATATATTGTATCTAGGATATACTGCAACCCATTCAATATGTAAAGGACTCTTGCCATCTCGGGGAAGGGGTGGAGGGAGGGAGGGGTAAAATCAGAATAGAAATGAATGCAAGGGATAATGCTGTAAAAATTACCCTGGCATTCATTCTATCAATAAAAAAATATTTAAAAAAATAAAAATGAATGTTAAAGACATTAAAAGTAGATGATTACTTTAGTACTTTACTACGGAGGAAGGATAGTATAAAAGTGGTCCCTCCCAGACCTATTAGATCTTTTTTTTTTTTTTTTTTTTTTTTTTTTTTTTTTGTCTATGTAGTGTTATAAATGAGAGATATATCTTTTCTGACTGTGGCAGAAAAGACAAACTATTCACATATGACAATTGTGCTGGTCTAGGTAAGTTTGACCTTGCATCTTAAAGTCATGAATACCCACCCCCCTTAATTTAATGCCTTTCCTCTGTTGATATCTCCAAATTTATGTATCTTGTCTGATACAGTTGTTTATATTATATCTTTTACATTAGATAATGAGCTACTTACTTGATAGTAAAATAGTAAGATGTATCTTTTGCTTTTCTCTGTATTGGTAGAATGAGCATAGTGCTTGTTAATAGTAATAACTTATTAAATGTTTATTGACTGACATGTTTTGTGTTTCTTTATTGAGCATAGATGTTAGAATGTCAATTCTAATATAGATATTTGTGAATTCAAGAGATCAAAAAGTCTCAGACCCTTCAATCTATAAAAATAATATAATATATACCACTGAAAATACTTCTCAGAGGGAAATAACATTAGAGGAAAGCTCCTAACTCCTGGCTTGGCTTGCCAAAAGTCATGGACCTTGAGGGAAAAATTACAACAATAAGGTTAAAATTAAATATTTATTCAGCAGTCTAAGAAAATGTTTCAAGTTTTGATATTTTAAATATCACTTCATAAGGAGAATGCAATAGTTACATTTGTTACATTTTATTTACTACATATTTGCCTACTACTTAATGTTTAAAGACATTAACTCTTTGTCAATATTATTTGTGAGATTTTTGTTAACCATCTCTTTTGTACAGAGGAAATAAATATTTGTATTGTTTCTAGTCATATTGCACATTGAGTACTTGTCTATTTTTTTCCCTTTTGTGGGAATATCCTAGATAGTATTAAAGCTTATACTTTCAGTGCTTTTCAACAAGTATGACTCAATAGGGTAGGACCATAAAGGGCCAAAGAATATGAGATAAATTGCCTAACTTCTTCAAAGGCCAGAATCTTCAAGGACTAACTTCAGTCTGTCAGCATAAATCCAGAACTAGAGACCCTTTTGTAGAAGAGGGAGAAAGCAAGTTTCCAGTCCAACTTTGGCCTTAATAGTAGTTCTGTCTGTCTTGTTTCATAAGCAGGAAAAAAATAAAACAGATTGGCATGTACTTTTCATGGGGATTACCAATACCATGGGAAAAGTTCTGTGTAGAATTTGAAAATAAAATGTAAAAAATTCCCTACACCTCATAGAATTCTCCAGATTGAGAGTTCTTATTAAATCTCTGTGTCTCTCTGTCTCTGTCTCTCTTACTGTCTCTCTGTCTCTCTTTGCAGTATGTATGTGTGTGGGAACATGTTAGGAGTATGGTGATGCCTATGAACTCCTCTTGAGAATAAGAGTTTTAATTAATACAATAAAATACATAAAGTTACAAAGGAAACATTATTTTGAAAGATAATTTTCAAATTATAAGACGATAAAATGTTTTAACTGGTACTGTCTTAAGCCCCACCTCTTCCCCATTTGAGCCTCTTTCTATAATGGTATCATTAGGGTTAACTTTTCAGCAACTTCCTTATTTTAATTCCTACTTCCCTGCCCTTTATCTTAATTTCTTTATTAGATAATCTAGAGAATACCTTCATTTGAATGGTCCTATAGGTAATAGAGAGGTCTCCTATTAGTATCCTACTAATTATTTGTTTAAAATGATCTGTCAGATCAAGCTCTGAGTCCCTCAGGACCTTTGATTAGGATGTAGTAGATACTACCTTCATTGTTTGCTGCCCATGGCCACTGCAGGCAGGAAAACTGAACAATGACACTGTCTCTGCTTACAACTCTTTTCCTCCTTCTCTTGTGAATAGCAACAAAGTCTGGTAAAAGTATCTCTATGTGAGATGATTATCTTCTTATCTAACTTCCCAAGCACTATAAAAATATGAATAATAAAAAGGACTCCAAGTTAAGAATTTTGTCTCTTGATGCTCTTATTTATAGATGACATTGTGTTGATTTCATTCAGCCTTCAGGAGCACTACAAGGTTTTATCTATTAGAAACACATCACATCACTCCCCCTCTCCCTCCCCCCCCCCCCCCACTATTTCCCCCCTTCCCCAACGAGACTAGCAATTAAAAATGATGGGGAAAAAAGTGAATGAAATATATTTATTGAACAGATTATACCATCAAGTGAGGTGGGCAAGTCATCAACACATCTATCATGGATTTACAATAAGCTGGACCAAACAATGAATAGAAGCAGGGTAGCAGTCTGTGTTAAATTCAAATAATTTTGCTGTGATCTGAGTGATTCCACAAAAACCAAATGTTTAAACAATATTCTCTCTAAAACACTATCTGGCTAAGAATTGTGGAATGCCACTATTTCACATAAATAAAAATTATAAGTGACACAAAGGACAATGTAAGAAGTATGGTAAGTATAAGTAGACTTCAACAAATTACAAATATTAATTTTTCTGCAAAAAGTAACGTCCTGAAATTCTAAAAATATATTTAGAATGGAAAAAAGATCTTAGAGTTCATGTAGTATAACTTCCTTATTAGTAATATCATGGATCCATTTAATTACACACACACACACACACACACACACACACACACACATATATATATATATATATACAAAAATGCATATATATGTGATGTGGATGTAGTCTCTTTAAGATTCCTTTCTTTCTGATTCCCAACCCCTCCTAGTTGACCTTTTGATTCACAAATCCTGGTCCCTTTGAATTCCAATGGAAGATCTGGGCCTGTTCCAGCCCCACCCGGATTTGAGCCAACTTGGGACTACACCCACAGGCCCCTCTAGCTAAATCTCCCATTATAAAAGAGCCAAGCTGGGACCCCTCTTTGCAGAGATTCTGAACATGCCAGCCTTATACTTGGTATGCCAGGACCTTCTGTCCACTGGAACTCTGTGTCTGGTGCCCTTCTTATCTCTATCTTCACCTATTTCCTTAACTATACTTTAACCTTACTTCCAAACCCCATAATAAATCTCTTTTATGAATCTAGTTTTTCGGGCCAATAAATGTTTTTATTGGGAATTCCCACCGCTTCTAGACCTTATTTAACTCTGTATCCTTGTGCTGAATCCAGTGGGGTTGCAAGGGAACTCTATTTGACTCTCTGTACTTCAGACCTGCCACTAGACCTCAATTAAACCCTAATTTCATTTAGGTACCCCATATCTAGACCTCAGCATATGGATATGAAAGTATACTTACATTTATATACAAATGTCATATATATTTAAATAAGTTATATAATTATATAAATATGTGTCATTCTATTTTCTGTTTAATGAAATCTAGTTTATGAAACTAGATTCTCAAAAGAAACAATATCTATAGATACATTGTTAGACTAGAATGATATAAAGAAAAATTCTAAATGTAAGAAAGTTTAAATCATTAATGTTAGGGCTTTGTATCCAAGAAATCACTGATCTTTGGATTCTCTCAAACTTATTTTATGTAGGAAAAAGCACTTACCATGATTTTTTTCCTCTGTGGCAATAGGAAGATTTCATCAGTGTCTGTGTGAAGCACAGTTTACAGAATACAATGACTTGAGATCAGTGAAGGCCATAAGTTAAGAGGCTAAAAAAATACTTCATATAAATAATTAAAATTCTTAAAATTCCTCAAGTAAAATGATATAATGAAGAATAAGAAGAATTGTGAAATGATTCACCATTTTGAAGAGCATTTTGGGACTATACCCAAAAGGCTATAAAAGCATTCATATCCTTTGATTCAGCAATGTTTCTACTGGATTTGCATCCCAAAAAAGATCATAAAAGAGGGGAAAGAACCCACATGTGCAAAAATGTTTGTAGCAGTCCCTTTTGTAATGGCAAGAAACTAAGAAATTGAGTAAATACCTCTCAGGTTGGGAATGGCTGAATAAGTTATGGTATATGAATGTAATGGAATATTATTTTCTGATCTAGACTGTTTCTTCAATAATTAAATGTAAATTAATATCAAAAAGAAATGCTGAGATGTGATGATGCAAATTAGAAGGCAGGTACTGCAAGAACTTCTGCTTTCAGTAGTGTCTCTAGAAAGAGTTCACAAAATTCTCAAGTTATGGTTGAAGTTTTATTATACTAATTCATTTTATTGTCTATTAAAGAAAATGGTTTTGTGTTTCTGTTTTTTCTTTTGATTATTTAAAATTATTCACAGTGGAATTTATCCAGCCATTCTCCATTTGATGAGCATCCACTCAACTTCCAGTTTCTGGCCACTACAAAGAGGGCTGCCACAAACATTCTTTCACATACAGGTCCCTTTAAGATTTCTTTGGGATATAAGCCCAGTAGTAACATTGCTGCATCAAAGGGTATGCACAGTTTGATAACTTTTTGAGCATAGTTCCAAATTGCTCTCCAGAATGTCTGGATATATTCACAATTCCACCAACAGCGTATCAGTGTCCCAATTTTCCCACATCCCAAAGAGGGAAAATTTAAACAGAGGGACTCATATGTACAAAAACCTTTAGAGCAATATATTTGTTACTCCCCCTTTGATCCAGCAGTGTTTCTACTGTGCTTATACCCCAAAGAGATAATAAAGAAGGGAAAGGGACCTGTATGTGCCAAAATGTTTGTGGCAGCCCTGTTTGTAGTGGCTAGAAGCTGGAAAATGAATGGATGCCCATCAATTGAAGAATGGTTGAGTAAATTGTGGTATATGAACGTTATGGAATATTATTGTTCTGTAAGGAATGACCAGCAGGATGAATACAGAGAGGACTGGCGAGACTTACATGAACTGATGCTAAGTGAAATGAGCAGAACCAGGAGATCATTATATATCTCAACAACGATACTGTTTAAGGATGTATTCTGATGGAAGTGGTTCTCTTCGATAAAGAGAGCTAATTCAGTTTCAGTTGATCAAAGATGGACAGAAGCAGCTACACCCAAAGAAAGAACACTGGGAAATGAATATAAACTGCTTGCATTTTTGTTTTTCTTCCCCGGTTATTTATAACTTCTGAATTCACTTCTCCCTGTGCAACAAGAAAACTGTTCGGTTCTGCACACATATATTGTATCTAGGATATACTGTAACCTATTCAACATGTAAAGGACTGCTTGCCATCTGGGGGAGGGGGTGGAGGGAGGAAGGGAAAAAATCGGAACAGAAGTGAATGCAAGGGATAATGATGTAAAAAATTACTCTGGCATGGATTCTATCAATAAAAAGTTATTAAAAAAAACATATTTGTTACTCCAAAGAATTTGAAATAATGTTGAAACTCAACTAATTGAGTAAGAATTGAGAAGTGAGGAACAAATTGTGGTATATTAATATACATTTAATATACAGTAATGTGCCATTAGAAATAATAAATATGACAGGTCTAAAGAAATCTGGTAAATTTTGTAAGAACAGATGAAGACCGAGATAAGAAATAGCAGGAAAAAATGTGCATGATGACCATAGAAATGGAAAGAAAAACAGTTTTAAAAGACTTTAGAACTCTTTGTAATGCCCAAATCATAATTGTAGAAGACTAGTGATTAAGCATGCTTCCTTCAGCTTGCCTATCTTTTAGTCAAGTACATTTTTTGTATACTTGGGCTTATAGTTTTATTTGATTATGCTTTTCTATCACAAGTGAAGTATTCTAAGTGAGGGTAAATAAATTGTTGGGTAGTGATAGGAGTGACAAAAATGAGGGAACAAAAGAAAAGACAGTAAAACATACAAAATACAAAAAAAGATAGCAGAGTAAAAGTCAAAAGACAAACATAAGTAAGGCAGTTTTATCAGCCATATTTTTGTATACCTTTACAAAAACCCAAACCATGTAACAAGTGCCCAGTTTTATATGCATATTTCTTTGTAAAAATTCTTTGTATTTTGAAATATTTGTCATTTTATATACATCCAAACCATATGTATTTTTTTAAAGAGCCGAAAAATACTAGGAAATTGGATTTTAAAATACAGTGAAATTTTAAAAATGAAGATATATAATTACATTGCTAATAATTCAGGAAATTTCTTTACTATCTACTATGTGCCAAGTCCTTTACAAGGCTCTGAAGATACAAAGATAAAATAAAAAACAACCCCTATGTTCAAGAAGATTACATTCTTTTGGAAAGATAAAGAAAACTATACATAATGATAACCACCAAGGTTTGAGGAATGAAGGGAAGTTTAGTCAGAACAATTTGATTTCAGGAAAATTAGGCTTCTAGTAACAATCATATTCATTTCTCTATTATTCTTTAAGGTTAAGGAAGTACTTTATCCACACCTTTGCCACTTGATGCCACTCATTCGATGGATAAGAAAACTGAGTTTAAGTATCTTGCCAGGTGTAGCACAACAAGTAAGTTAAAATTTAAATTAAAGTCTTCCTAACTTCAAATCTAACTCTCTGCCATACTGCTTGACTAATCAACCAAAGGGAAAAAAAATCAAATGATTATTTGGATGATGATGTATAATAAGGGTACATAAGATGATAATAAGAAAAAGTAACTATTATAAATCTAATATAATGAATTATTTTGAAGTTATAAATAATGATGACAGGAAATTGATTAATCAAGGTTTTCCACAATCAATTATCAAAGTTCTTAGTGGGATTTAAAAGAAATAAAAACATTAGAAGTTTACTATTGGTAGGTGAAGAAGTAAATAGTCAGTGATAGTCTAGATAAAGCAAGAGGTGACAATAAGATGCTCAGATAGTAAATGATGTGCTATCATTATAAAATAGAAGTTTTTTTTTTTTTAAATTAACCCTGACCTACAGGGTTGTTATAAAGATAAAACTTTTCAAACTTTAAAGTATTAAATAAAAGAACAATCACAACACTATTTTTCTTGTTCAGTAATTTCTTTTATTGAATTAAACTAATGTAAAATATAATGCATAGGGTTTTTTTAAAGCAAAAATCTCTAAATGAGAATTGACTTGTAATTTAATATTAATTGAGTAAGTTCTAGATGATTAATTACTATTAAGAGTTAAAAATTGAGTCATTCAGCTCAGTCAGTAATCAAAAATCAAATAACCTATTATGTGCTACATTTGTTGGCTGATACATTGAATAATAATAATAGCTTACATTTCCATTTCTTTAGTACTTTGCAATTACAAAATGATTTATTCAGAACAATCCAGTGAGGTAGATTTGTACAATTAATTTTTTTTTTTCAGGGGCAGTGTTGGAATCTTTACAAACTGCTAACTCATTAGAGTTGATAGATTATTGATCTGATCTTACAAGAAGATGTTTTGGGCCAGAACCTGAAACAAGGCATTAAGTAGAACTAATTAATACAATGCTGAATTCACAGGGCAGAACCAAGATAACAAAGAGGACATTTGCTTCTTTCTTATCTTCTCCCAGGACCGTCATCTAATTAGCAAATTAAGGATCTGAATTAGTTCTAGACTGGCAGAATTCATGAATATTGGGAGTGCATCAAATTATCAGTAGAAGATAATTTTGAGGATTGCCAATCTAGTGTTTGACAAACCCAAAGATTCTAAATTTTGGGATAAGATTTCATTATTTGATAAAAACTGCTGGGATAACTGGAAATTAGTATGGCAGAAATTAGGCAAGGACCCACACTTAACACCACATACCAAGATAAGATCAAAATGGGTCCATGACCTAGGCATAAAGAACGAGATTATAAATAAATTAGAGGAACATAGGATAGTTTATCTCGCAGACTTGTGGAGGAGAAAGAAATTTGTGACCAAAGATGAACTAGAGACCATTACTGATCACAAAAATAGAAAATTTTGATTATATCAAATTAAAAAGCCTTTGCACAAACAGAACAAATGCAAACAAGATTAGTAGGGAAGCAACAAACTGGGAAAACATCTTTACAATTAAAGGTTCTGATAAAGGCCTCATTTCCAAAATATATAGAGAACTGACTCAAATTTATAAAAAATCAAGCCATTCTCCAATTGATAAATGGTCAAAGGATATGAACAGACAATTTTCAGATGAAGAAATTGAAACTATTACCACTCACATGAGTGTTCCAAATCACTATTGATCAGAGAAATGCAAATTAAGACAACTCTGAGATATCACTACACACCTGTCAGATTGGCTAAGATGACAGGAAAAAATAATGATGAATGTTGGAGGGGATGCGGGAAAACGGGGACACTGATGCAATGTTGGTGGAGTTGTGAATGAATTCAACCATTCTGGAGAGCAATCTGGAATTATGCCCAAAAAGTTATCAAACTGTGCATACCCTTTGATCCAGCAGTGTTTCTATTGGGCTTATACCCCAAAGAGATACTAAAAAAGGGAAAGGGACCTGTATGTGCCAAAATGTTTGTAGCAGCCCTGTTTGTAGTGGCTAGAAACTGGAAAATGAATGGATGCCCATCAATTAGAGAATGGCTGGGTAAATTGTGGTATATGAATGTTATGGAATATTATTGCTCTGTAAGGAATGACCAGCAGGATGAATACAGAGAGGCTTGGAGAGACCTACATGGACTGATGCTAAGTGAGATGAGCAGAACCAGGAGATCATTATACACTTCGACAACGATATTGTATGAGGATGTGTTCTGATGGAAGTGGATTTCTCTGACAAAGAGACTTAACTGAGTTTCATTGGATAAATGATGAACAGAAACAGCTACACCCAAAGAAGGAATACTGGGAAATGAATGTGAACTATTTGATTTTTGATTTTCTTCCCGAGTTATTTTTACCTTCTGAATCCAATTCTCCCTGTGCAGCGGGAGAACTGTTCGGTTCTGCAAATGTGTATTGTATCTAGAATATACTGCAACATATTTAACATATATAGGACTGCTTGCCATCTTGGGGGGGGGAGGAGGGAAGGAGGGGAAAAAGCGAAACATAAGTGATTGCAAGGGATAATGCTGTGTAAAAATTATCCTGGCATGGATTCTGTCAATACAAAGTTATTATTAAATAAAATTAAATTTAAAAAAATAAATAAATAAAAATAAATTAAAAAAAAAATTTTGAGGATTGCCAGAAAAGGTCTGTTTCAGTCAGGCATGGAGGGAGCTGGCCAGGTGCAAGAAGCCAGCAAACACCAGCACACACTGTGCAGACCTGGGGTGGGGTGAGGTCTCCTCGGGGTGATGCTGCCTCCCCCTGGTGCAGAATCTATGGGGAGTAATCCTACACCAGTGTTGGCTATTCTGCCCTGGTTGTAAGCCAGTAAATCAGCAGAGAAGTTATAAAACATCCAACACGAATACAAAAGGTAAATAGTGAACTCTAAAGCTCTGGAATCTCACAGGATCTGGCCACATCCAACCAGCACCGGGAGTGAGTCAGCATGTATTATTCCCACATTCTACTTTTCTCATTCCTTTTTCCCTTTCCCTCCTTTCCAATATTTAACTTATGAGCACCACTTGTCTCAAGCAATTTTTAGAATCCCTTCCTCTTTAGAGTCCCTCCCCCTTTCTTATACATTCCCTCTACTGTTTCTATTTTCCCTTCTATTTAGCCTATCCCTTCCCTTTTCACCTTTCTACTCCCACTTTTAAATAAGGTGAGAGAAGTTTCTCTGCAAACCAAATATGTCTACTGTTTTCTCTTTGCGCCAAATCTGAATGAGAGTAAGATTCACACAATATTCATACCCTTCCCTTCTTTCCTTCAAATATAATAGATTTCCTTTGCCTCTTCCTGGGATGTAATTTCCCTCCCTGCACTTTTTCTTTTTCTGGTACAATCCCTTTTCCACCTCTAGTTCCTTTTTTATATTATAACAATAAAATTAAATTATGCATGCACTCTCTATGTATACCTATAACAAAAATACAGTTCTCAACTGAGTCCTATATTTGGAGGTCAAATTTTTTGTTTAGCTCTGGTCTTTTCATCAGAAATAAATGGAATTAACCTGTTTTATTGAATGTCCATCTTTTTCCCTGGAAGAAAATGCTCATTTTAGGGAGATAGTTTATTCTTGGTTGTATTCCAGGTTCCTTTCTGAATATTCCAGATTCCAGGCCCTTTCATCCTTTAATGTAGAAGTGGCTAGATCCTGGGTGATTCTTATTGTGGCTCCTTGGTATTTGAATTGTGTTTTTTTCTTTTCTGGTTGCTTGTAGTATTTTTTCCTGGTTCTGAAAGTTCTAGAATTTAGCCACAATTTTCCTTGGATTTTTAATTTGGGGATCTCTTTCAGGAGGTGTTTGGTGAATTCTTTCAATGGCTATTTTACTTTCTCATTCTGTGGCTTCAGGGCACTTCTCTTTGATGATTTTCTGAAAAATATTGTCTAGGCTCTTTCTTTCATCATGTTTTTCAGGGAGTCCAATAATGCTTAGATTGCCTCTCCAGGTCAGTTGTTTTCCCAAGTAGGCATTTTACATTTTTTTGTACTCGTGGATAGGTTGAGTGAATATAATACAGGTGACAATACTCCCTAAACTAATCTATTTATTTAGTGCTATACCAATCAAATTCCCAAGAAAGTTTACTGACCTAAAAAAATAACAAAATTAATCTGGAAGAACAAATGGTTAAGAATTTCAAGGGAACTAATGAAAAAAAAAATCAAATGAAGGTGGTCTAGCTGTACCAGCTCTAAATCTATATTATAAAATAGTGGTCATCAAAACCATTTGGTACTGGCTAAACAATAGACAAGTTGATCTGTGGAATAGGTTAGGTTCACAGGACAAAGTAATCAATAAATATAACAATGTAGTGTTTGACAAACTGAAAGACTCTAACTTTTGGGATAAGAACTCACTATTTGACAAAAACTGCTGGGAAAATTGGAAACTAGTATGGCAGAAAGTAGGCATTGACCCACACTTAACACCATATATTGAGATAAGGTCAAAATCATAAGTTCATGATCTAGGCATAAAGAATGAGATTATAAATAAATTAGAAGAACATAGAATAGTTTACCTCTGAGACGTGTGGACAAGGAAGGAATTTGTGACCAAAACAGGGTTAGAGATCACTACTGATCACAAAATAAATAATTCTGATTATATTAAGTTAAAAAGTTCTTGTACAAATGAAACTAATACAGACAAAATTAGGAGGGAAGCAATAAACTGGGAAAATATTTTTGCATTCAAACGTTCTGTTAATGGCCTCATTTCCAAAATATATAGAGAACTGACTCAAATTTCTAAGAAATCAAGCCATTTTCCAATTGATAAATGATCAAAGGATATGAACAGACAATTCTCAGAAGAAGAAATTGTCACTATTTGTAGTCATATGAAAAGGTGCTTCCAATCACTATTGATCAGAGAAATGTAAGTTAACTCTGAGATACCACTATACACCTTTCAGATTGCCTAAGATGACAGGAAAAGATAATGGCATATGTTGGAGATTATGTGGGAAAATTAGGATACTGATAAATTGTTAGTGGAACTGTGAATGAATCCAACCAATTGGATTGTAATTTGGTTGCAATTTGGAACTATGTTCAAAAAGTTATCAAACTGTGCATACCCTTTGACCCAGCCATGTTATCACTGGGCTTATATCCCAAAGAGACATTAAAAGTAGGAAAGGGACTCACATGTGCAAAAATGTTTGTAGCAGCCCTTTTTATAGTAATTAGAAACTGGAAATTGAGTGGATATCCCTCAATTGGAGAATGGCTGAATAAATTATGGCTTATGAATGTTATGGAATATTATTGTTCTGTAAGAAATGACCAAATTTTTATAATTTCAGAGAGTGCGAGTTTTTTGACTTACATGAACTGATGCTAAGTGAAATGAGATCATTATATATGGTAACAACAAGACTATATGGTGACCAATATTGATGGACGTAATTCTCTTCAACAATGAGATGATCCAATTGTTCATTAATGCAGAAAGCCATTTACACCCAGAGACTATGGGAACTAAGTGTGGACCACAGCATAGCATTTTCACCCTTTCTGTTATTGTTTGCTTGCATTTTTGTTTTCCTTTTCAGTTTTTTTTTCCTCTCTAGATCTGATTTTTCTTGTGCAGCAAGATAACTATATAAATATATACATACATATGTTGGGTTCAACATATATTTTAACATATTTAACATGTATTGGACTACCTGTCATCTAGGTGAGGGGGTGGGGGAAAGGAGGGGAAAATTTGGAACAGAAGGTTTTGCAAGGGTCAATGTTGAAAATATTATCCATGCATATGTTTTGAAATAAAAAGCTATAATAAAAAATTAAAAAAGAAAAGAAAAGAATTTCAAATCATCTTTACATGCATCATCTCTACTTATTCCTATTCTCATAGAATGTGTGAACTGAAAAGGGCTTTAGAAAGCATTTTCTGCAATCCCCTTATTTAATAGATATTTGGAGAAAGTTTTCAAGCAGTGAAGAGACTTTCAAAATTACAGTCAGTCATTGACAATAAAAAGTAAAATTCCTAGTTTTTCCTGGTATAATATTCTGACTCCCCAAATATTCTCTAAGGAAGTCAGGGATAACATTAATAGTTACTTTTCAAAGTCACATAACATCCCAGGATAAGCTAATAACTTCAAATTCTCATCAATATGTAGCTAACTCAGCCTTGTTTACTCAATACTTTTCCAATTCTTCTCTCACTAATTGGAGCTCTTTCTCCCAAAATATTCCTTTATAAAGAATTTTTTTTGCAGCTAATTTTGTTTTCCACTGCAACTCTACTTGGTTTCAATTCCATGGAACAAGAACCTCTTTCCACCTCTTAACTCCAGTCTTTCTTTCACTCCCATTTGATTGTAAGCTTCTTAAGGCAGGCACTGTCTCTCTTTTTTATTTATATTTGCAATATTTTGCACAATACTTGGCATATAATAGGCATTTAGTAAACATGTATTGAATTGAACATTACAAATGAGCAGGGATGTTACAAAATATTTGTTCAGCCTCTGAACTGGAGGTCAGGACATTCCATTCTATGTTTTTTTTTTTTTTTTTTGTTATTTTAAAGCAATCTCTTAACTAACTTTGTGTTGCTACTTAACAAAACAGACTGCACACGTGCTTGAGAGACTAACCTCACTATTGAATAGTTCTCTTTACATATTATTCATTGTTTTGTTATGCTTAATGTCCATTGCAATGCCTTTCAAATAATGTTAACAATATTGATGGATTAACTTCATTTGAAAACAAAACAAAGCATATAATCCATTGTTTGGTCCATACCTGAAGCTTTTCTAAATTGACAAAATTTAGCACATATTATAATTCAATGTCATAACTTTCAAATACCTACAGTTAAGTTCACACAACAGTGAAATAACTGAATGCGACTCCATAATTACGTTATAGTTATATGTTGTCTTATAGTATTGGTTATTTTTTCTCATTAGTTTTATATTTCCTTCACCATATTGTATGCTCTCTTCAGGCAGAGGCTATGTCTTATATTTCTTTTAGTCCGAATATAACAAATAAACAGGAAATAATTCATAGAATACCTGTGCATTCTCCGATGCTTTTCTGGGGCGATTGAGGGATGGAGATTGGAAGCTAGTTCTCTAACCATTGATAGGATTGTCACCAAATAGAGCAGACTACACACATGCTAGTACTTAGCACAGTTCACTTCACATAATACACTTAAAAAAATAATTCCTTTGGAAAAAAATTACTATGCTCTTGCCTTCCACTAATTGATTACATCTAAAAATTTCTAACAGAATTCTATAAAAAAATCTAATTTGCTAAATGAACAACAGATTTTTGCTGTAGTAAAACTACCATGGTAAGTGAGAGATATTTTGGTTTTTCTGAAACTACTATTTAATCCAACCTTATAACTTTTGAAAGAAACTCCCTGTTAGTTTTAAGACAGCTTCTATTTCCTGTCTAATACATTTATATGTCCCCATTTACCATATTTTGCAGGAGCTTTCCATAGACTTTACTCATAGACCTCTGGTTATGAACAAACTAAGTATATAGGCAAAAATACTTTTTATTTTTTAAAACTCAGATTCACTTTAATTAAACAAACTCAAACTTTAATAGCATGAGTTCAGTACAAGTTCAATGAAAAAAAATGGTACAAAATATTTTTTATCTTAGCTTGGCTTTATTATTTGCTTAGAGCATATTAGTTTATAAGGGAAGATGTTATTTAGGGAGATGAAAAGCTATTGGAAGGCCATGAAATAATAACATTAGTTTCCCTTCTTCCCATCAAGATGAAATAATCACAAGTCCCACATTATGCTAATCTTGCATTTCTTAATTTAATTATTTTTCTCTCTCCTCTTTCACTACTGACTGTACTGTTCTCTCAAAATAAAAACAAAACAAAATAAAAAGAAATAAACTGGCTTCGTTAAATGTGATTTAGTCTCTTAAAGAGAGGAAAGGGAAAAACAAAAGGGTCACATTTGAGCAAAGTTATGATTAAGTGAAAGGAGTTTCCAGCTCTCCACTATATATATATTTTTCAATTTATTGATTTCTCCTGGGATACTGACTACTCAATTAGCTTCATCTACTTCATTGCTGACGTAATCCCATACACGAATTTAGTGTAGTTGATATGAAGACAAAAATGTCTTTATTCAAATCTGTGACTATTTATTAATTGGAGAATGACTTTTATTCTTGTAAATTTGATGGAGTCTCTGTCTCTCTCTCTCTCTCCCTCTCACAGAAATAAGACTTACCAGAGACACTTGCTGTAAAGATTGTTTTCCAGCTTTCTGCCTTCCTTCTAATCTTGGTTATATTGGTTTGGTTTCTGCAAACCCTTTTTAATTTAGTATAATAAAATATTATCTATCTGTTTTTGGGTAAAAATTCTTTCTTTTTCCATTAATATGACAGATAAACTATTCCCTGCTGTCCACATTTGCTTATGGTGTCATTCTTTATATCAAAATAATGTACCTAGTTTCTGCCATACTTTTTTCCAGATCTCTCAGAAGGTTTTTTCCCCCACATAGTGAGTTCTTTTTCTAGAAGCTGGTGTCTTGGGGCACCAGCCAGTACTACTAAGAAATAGAGTGGTGGATTATAGGAATAGACAGTTTTAATGATTGCCACTTTAAAATATAGCTTGAGATCTGATATGGCTTGGACATATTCTTTGCATTCTTTTTATATTCTTGATTTTTGTTCTTCCAGATGAAGTGGTTATTATTTTTTCATAGTTCTATAAAATAGTTTTTGGTAGTTTCATTGGTGTAACTATGAAGAAGTAAATTAACTTAGGTAGACATAATTTTTATTATATTGACTTGGACCACCAACAAACAATTCACATTTTTCTAATTATTTAATTTTGACTTTATTTTTGAGAAAAAATTTATAATGATGTTCATAAAATTCCTGGTTTGTTCGTGGTAAGTAGATTCTCCAAAATTTTATATTACCTGGAATCATTTCAAATAGAATTTCTCTTTCTATTTCTTGTTGCTGACCTTTGCTGGTAATATGAAGAGATGCTGGTGATTTATAGTGGATTTATTTTATATCCTATAACTTTGCTAAATTTCTTAATTATTGCATAGTTCTTAGTTGGTTCTCAAGGATTCTTTCAGGATGCCATGATATCATCTGCAAAGGGTGACAGTTTTGTTTACTCCTTGTCCATTCTTCATTTTTTCCTTCTCTTATTGCTGTAGATAAGATTTCTACTGCAAAATTAAATAAGAGGGGTGATAATGAATTGGGAAGGTTTCTGATTTATCTCCATTACAGATAATGCTTCTTAATAATTTTAGATAGACACTATTAATCATTTTAAGGAAAGCTCCATTTATTCTTATGCTTTCTTATATTTTTAATAAGAATGATGTTGCATTTTGTCAAAAAGCAAGTTTTGCTGCATCCATTGAGAAAATCATGTATTTTGTTTTGTTTTGTTTTGTTATTGATATGGTCCATTATGCTCATAGTTTCAATACTGAACTAGCCCGATATTATATCCCTGATGTAAATCCCACCTGTTTTTGCTGTATGATCCTGGTAAGATATTGTTGCAATCAATTTGTGTATATTATTAAAATGTTTTGCATTCATATTCATTGAGGAAATTGGTCTATAATTTTCTTTCTCTGTTTTGGCTCTTCCCAATTTAGATATCCACACAATATTTAGGTCATAAAAGAAATTTGGTAAGACTACTTCTTTGTCTATTTCCCCAAATGGTTTATATAGTATAAGAATTAATTCTTTTAAAAATGTTTAATAGAGGGGGCAGCTAGGTGCACTAGTCCTGAAGTCAGGAGGACCTGAGTTCAAATCTCAGACACTTAACACTTCCTTGCTGTGCTGTATGACCCTAAGCAAGTCACTTAACCTTAATTGCCTCGGGAGGGGGGGGGGACTAAAATGTTTAATAGAATCTACTTGAGAATCTATCTGGCTCTGAGGATTTTTACTTGGGGAGTTTTTTGATGGCTTTTAATTTTTTTCTCCTAAAATAGTGTTATTTAATTATCTATTTTCTCTTTTGTTAATTTGAGCAATTTATATTTTCATAAATATTCATCAATTTCACTAAAATTGCCAGATTTGTTGCTTTTAATTGGCCAAAATAGCTGCTAATTATTGCTTTAATTATCTTCCTGCCCCTTTTGATGGTGAGTTCACCCTCTATTTTAGATTCTGGCAATTTGATTTTCTTTCTTTTTGTTAATCAAATTACTTGAGTTATTTATTTTAATGCTCTTTTCATAAAATCAGCTCTTAATTTTATTTATTGGTTCAATAGGTTTCTTACTTTTAATTGTATTAATCTTTGATTTGCAGGATTTTAAATTGGTACTTAAGTGGGAAGTTTTCGTTTGTTCTTTTTCTAACTTTTTTAGTTACATGTTCAATTTGTTGACTTGTCTTTATTTTATTCATATAAGCATTTAAAGATATAATATTCCTTCCCTAAGTACTGCTCTGACTGCACCCCATACTAAGGCAAAGGTATATTTCCTTTCCTCCATATTCAGCTTTTTCCAGGTGACCATCATATCCATTTTTTCTAAAACCCTATTCACCTTTTTAACTTCTTTCTTTCATTATTATTTTTTTGTGTGTTTATATTTATGTGTTTCTGATGGAAAATTTGAGGTCACTCACTAATATAGTTTTATTATTTTCTTCTATTAACTATTTAACTTCTCCTTTAGTAATTTGGATGTCATACCATCTGGTGCATAGATATTTGGTATTGATATTAATTCATTGTTTATGATACCTTCTTACTAAAAGGTCATTGTCTGTGATACCTTTTAGTAAGATGTAATTTCTTTCCTTTTTTTTTAAATCAGTTTTTGCTTTTGCTGTGTCTGAGAACATGATTCCTGACTTTTTTTTTTTAAATCATTTCAACCGAGGTATAATACATTTTGCTCCAAACTTTTATCTTTGTTCTATGTATCTTTCTGTTTCAAATGTGGTTTTTGTAAATAACATAGTGTAGGCTTATGTTTTTTAATCCATCCACATTTTGTGGGTGAGTTCATCCCATGCACATTCAGTTATGACTACTAACTGTATTTCCTTCCATCTTTTTTCCTCCTGTTTTATATTTTTCTCTCTTTCTTATCTTTCAAATAGAGTTCTATACCCAACTAAATGTGAATGCTAGTCCCTCTTTGAGGCAAATCAGTTGAGAGTAAAGTTTAAATAGTGCTCACCCTTTTTCCATTTTTTGTTCCATTTTAATACATCCTTCATATCTCTTCATGTGATATAATTTATCCATTCTTTCTCTCCCTTCTTTTCTCCCTCAGTTCTTTTTCTTTAATTTTTCTTTGATATCATCCCCTCAAAGTCAATTTATATCTGAATCTTCTATCTGTGTATTTTTTTTCTAATTGCCTCAATAAAGTTGTCATTTTTAAGAGTTACAAGTCTTAGTCTTTCCATGTAGGGAGACAGTTTAGCAATTAAACTTTACTGAATAACAGGTTTTATGTTTTCCTTTTCTACTTACCTTTTGATGCTTCTTTGAATCTTGTATATGAAAATAAATTTTCTTTTTATCTCTAGTCTATTTATTATGTGTGAAAGTCATCTATTTCATTGAATATTCATTTTCCCTTCCCCCTGAAATATTACTCTCAGTTTTGTTGTCATGTGATTTCTAGTTGTAGGCAAATCTCCTTTGTCTTATACAATATCATATTCCAGACCCTCCAAACCTTTAATGTGGAAGCTGCTAAATCCTGTGAAATTCTAACCCTTATTCCTTTATATTTGATTTTTTTTCTTTCTTTCTGGCTCTTGTAGTATTTTCTCCTTGACCTGAATGTTTTGGAATTTGGCTTTAAGACTCCTGGGCATTTTCATTTTGGTATTTCTTTCAGAAGGTGATTGGTAGATTTTTTCAATTTCAATAAATTGATTCTAGGATATCAGGGAAATTTTCAATCAGATTTTCTTGAAAGATGCTGTGCAGACTCTTTTAAAAAATATACATTGTTTTATGAAGCGTGTTGGAAGAGAAAAATCAGAACAAAAGGGAAAAAACCATGGGAGAGAAAAAAAAAACAGGGAAAAAAAAAGAAGTCAATATAGCATGTGTTGATTTGCATTCAGTGTCCATAGTTCTTTTTCTGGATACAGATGGCATTTTGTATCCAAAGTCTATTGCAATTGTTTTGAACAAGGTTTTTCTTTTGATCATGGCTTTTCTCTAGTCTAATAATTCTTAAATTATGTCTCTTGGATCTATTTTCTAGGTCAATTGTTTTTCCAACGAGGTATTTTATGTTTTCTTTTATTTCTTTTCCATTCTTTTGATTTTGTTTGATTGGTTCTTCTTATAGAATCTTTAGCTTCCATTTGCCTAATTTTAATATTTAAGGAAAGATTTTTTTTCAGTTAGCATTTGGACTCCCTTTCCTATTTGGCTAATTCTACATTTTTATAGTTTTTTTCTTTTCCCATTTTTTGTGCTTCTTTTACTTAGCTGTTAATTCTTTTTTTGATGATTCTTATTCATAACTTTCATTTTCCCCTAAATATTCTTCTATCACCTTTATTTTAATATTAATTATTATTATGTTTATATAATAATACTTAATATTATTATTGAATTCTTGAAGAAAGATTTTTTTGGGTCTGAAACCAGTTCTTACTTGTTTGCATTTAAGTTTTTTGAAATTGCTTCTCCCTTATAAGTTTTTATTTTGATATTTCCTGTCACCATAGCAACTTGCTATTGCATAGTTCCATCCTCCCCCTCCCTGCTATATTTCCCAGGGTTTTTTTGTAACTTTCAAAGTGGAACTTTGCTCCTACTATACAAGAGACACTGTCCCAAACTTATTGGGCCAGAGGTTAGTGACCTGGTCTCTGATTTTCTGCACTGGGGCCTATTGGAATATCTGCTTTCCTTTAAGACATACCTCAAATGACACCTTTGTTAAGTTGCTTTTTCCTTTTCAGAAAGTTGCTTAAGTCTTCCCCTCAAAGGTTAATTTGGAATTACTTTGTTTTATTGTTTGTACTTATATATGAATAAGTCATCTTTCCCTCTGAACATAAACTTCTTGGCCTCAAGGACCACTCTGCTTTTTATTTTGTGTCATGGCATTTAGAACAGCTCCTTCCAAGAGTGTGTAAAAAAGTTGTTGATTGATATAAATCATTGTACTAGGCACTTTTAAATACTAAAACAAAACAAGGAATAGTTCTTATCCTCACAAAATTTTGTTGAGAGAAGACATATGTGAAACATGTCTTAGTTACTATATCAGATAAACTATAATTAAATGATTATAAATAGGCAAATAAAGTGACAACCTATTCAAGGAACTTTATTCTATATGATTTAGATCTCTAAAGAATATTAATGATAATCCACTTTACTATCTCATTTTACAGGTAAGAAATCTCAAATCCAGAAAGGTTTACTGATTTACAAAGTCTTATGCTCATTAAGTAGGAAAACTGGAATTTGAATATACATTCATTTCAATTCTCCTTTCTTCTACACCATTGTAAATAGTCATAGCTCATGGGAAGTGAAAAAAGATTGCATAGGGGACATGAAATTTTAGCTGGACTTTGAAGGAAGAAGAAGATGTTTGCAATTCACAGAAATGGGGGGAAAATTCTGTTCTAAGTGTAGAATGGGAAACAATGTTTACAAATGAACAAAGCAGAAAATGGTTGAAGAAAAGAGACAGCAGGTCCTCAGTTTATTAACTAAACAGATCAAAGTGTGGAAGATTTTGAGTTAAATGGACATTTAAAAGCCATTTTGTCCAATCTATCATTTTACTTCTTAGGAAACCAAATGCTTAGAATGATTAAGTTTTTTATCTACCTTCTCACAGTAGTAAGTGGCAAGATTGTGGCATAGCCATAATTCTATGTACTTATGACTAGTAAGTAGGGCAGATTCATTTAAATATTTATATTTTAATTTTTCCACATAATGTGTATTGAAAGTATTATATTTTTATTTCTTTAAGTTGTATACCATTGGGCAGAAGAAAGGAGACAAAGCAGGGGCTTCAAATCTCTGTAAGTGAAATGTCATAAGAAAAAATTTGATAAATGTTTTTGTCCTCATTGCTTTTATCTTCTTTCCATGATTCAACAAGTAAGCTAGAACAATTTTCTTTTTTGCAAAAAAAAAAGATCTTTTTATGACTTCTGCTGATTAAAACTGTGGTTATCTTGATCATCTCAAGCAACACTGAAATTTCTGTAACATAAAACTAATTGTACAATTTCCTGTTCAATATCACAAATTAAGACTATTGTAATTAAGCAGAATGCAAAGAATCTGCTATGGTACACATAATTATGATTACTACTTTTTAGATCTTCTATTATGTTGGTTATATTTGAGGGGAGAGTAATATTGTACACCTTGGGAATTATTAATCTTCAGTGTAAATTTGTTGTTTGCATTCAGGAAAATACCATTTTTTCTGTTATGTTATCAGAATTCTGCATGTGAGAATTATGTTTCTTTTCTTTCATATTCCACCTTTGCTACCAGTCATTCAGTCCAGAAACTAAAAGAGTTTTCAAAGAATCCTAGAATACAGAAATTCAAGTGTAGGAAAGTTCCAGAGTCCTTTACTATTTGGATTCCATTAACAGCAATGTTAAGCGGAACAACCTTGAGCTATTCCAGGAAAATCCAGATTTTTTTCAATGTTTAAATTGGAAACTAGACTTATATTATTAGAACAAACATATCATTCTTCTTGTGATTTAGATCTTTAAAACCAGCTCAGTTGCTCGAGAGAATTTCTTCTTCTTCTTCTTCTTCTTCTTCTTTTTTTTTTTTATAACTTTTATTGACAGTACATATGCATGGCTAATTTTTTTACAATGGGTAATTTCTTACAACATTATCCCTTGCACTCACTTCTGTTCTGATATTTCCTTTCCCTCCCTCCACCCTGGCAGGCAGTCTTATACATGTTAAATAAGTTATAGTATATCCTAGATACAATATATGTGTGCAGAACCGAACAATTCTCTTATTGCACAGGAAGAATTGGATTCAGAAGGTGAAAATTACCCGGGAAGAAAAAACAAAAATACAAACAGTTTACACTCATTTCCCAGTGTTCCTTCTCTGGGTGTAGCTGATTCTGTCCATCATTGATCAATTGGAACTGAATTAGATCTCATTGTTGAAGAGATCCACTCCCATCAGAATATATCCTCATGCACTATTGTTGTTGAAGTAGATAATGATCTCCTGGTTCCTCATTTCAGTTAGCATCAGTTCATGTAAGTCTCTCCAAGCCTCTCTGTATTCATCCTGCTGGCCATTTCTTACAGAACAATAATATTCTATAACATTCATATACCACAATTTACCCAAACATTCTCCAATTGATGGTCATCCATTCATTTTCCAGTTTCTAGCCATTACAAAAAAGGATGCCACACACATTTTTGCACATACATATCCCTTTCCATTCTTTAGTATCTCTTTGGGATATAAGCCCAGTAGTAACACTGCTGGATCAAAAGGCATGCAAAGTTTAATAACTTTTTGGGCATAGTTCCAAATTGCTCTCCAGTATGATTGGATTCATTCACAACTCCACCAACAATGCATCAGTGTCCCAATTTTCCTGCATCCCCTCCAACATTCATCATTACTTTGTCCTGTCATCTTACTCGATCTGAGAGGTGTATAGTGGTATCACAGAGTTGTCTTAATTGGCATTTCTCTGATCAATAGTGATTTGGAACACTCTTTCATATGAGTAGAGATAGTTTCAATTTCATCATCTAAAAATTGTCTGTTCATATGCTTTGACCATTTATCAATTGAAAAATGGCTTGATTTCTTATAAATTTGAGTCAATTCTCTCTATATTTTGGAAATGGGGCCTTTATCAGAATCTTTAACTGTAAAAATGTTTTTCCAGTTTGTTGTTTTCCTTCTAATCTCGTTTGCATTAGTTTTGTTTGTACAAAGGCTTTTTAATTTGATGTAATCAAAATTTTCTATTTTGTGATCAATAATTATCTCTAGTCCTTCTTTGATCACAAATTCCTTCCTCCTCCACAAGTCTGAGAGATAAACTATCCTATGTTCCTCTAATTTATCTCATTCTTTATGCCTAAATCATGGATCTATCTTGATCTTATCTTGGTATATAGTGTTAAGTGTGGGTCCATGCCTAATTTCTACCCTACTAATTTCCAGTTTTCCAAGCAGTTTTTCTCAAATAATGAATTCTTATCTCAAAAGTTGGGATCTTTGGGTTTGTCAAATACTAGATTGCTAAAGGTATTGATTATTTTGTCCTGTGAACCTAAACTATTTCACTGATCAACTTATCTATTTTTTAGCCAATACTAAATGGTTTGGGTGACTGCTGCTTTAAAATATAGTTTTAGATCAGATACAGGTAGGCCACCTTCATATGATTTTTTTTTTCATTAGTTCCATTGAAACTCTCAACCTTTTGTTCTTCCATATGAATTTGGTTGTTATTTTTTCTAGGTCAATAAATTAGTTTCTTGGGAGTCTAATTGGTATAGCATTAAATAAATAGATTAGTTTAGTGAGTATTGTTATCTTTATTATATTCACTCAGCCTATCCAAAAGCACTTAATATTTTTCCAATTATTTAAATCTAACTTTATTTGTGTGGAAAGTGTTTTGTAATTTTGCTCACATAATTCCTGACTTTCCTTTGGTAAATAGATTCCCAAATAGTTTATGCTTTTGACAGTTATTTTGAATGGAATTTCCCTTAGTACCTCTTGCTGTTGGATTTTGTTGGTGATATATAAAAATGTTGAGGATTTATGTGGATTTATATTATATCCTGCAATTTTGCTAAAGTTATGAATTATTTCTAATATCTTTTTAGTGGAATCTATGGGGTTCTCTAACTATGCCATAATATCATCTGCAAAGAGTGATAGTTTGGTTTCCTTATTACCTACTCTAATTCCTTTAATCTTTTTCTTGACTCTTATTGGCGAGGCTAGCATTTCTAATACAATAGTGACTAATAATAGTGATAGTGGGCAATGTTGTTGCACTCCTGATTTTACTGGGAAAGGTTCCAGTTTATCCCCATTACATGTAATGCTTACTGATGGTTTTAAATTGATGCTCCTGACTATTTTAAGGAAAAGTCTATTTATTCCTATATTCTCAAGTGTTTTTATTAGGAATAGATCTTGGATTTTATCAAATACTTTTTCTTCATCTATTGACATGATCATATGGTTTGTTTAGTTATTGATATAATCAATTATGCTAATAGTTTTCCTAATATTGAACCAGCCCTGCATTCATGGTATAAATCCTACTTGGTCATAGTGTGTTATCCTGGGGATGATTATCAGTAATCTTTTTGCTACTATTTTATTTAAGATTTTAGCATCAATATTCATTAGGGAGATTCATCTATAATTTTCTTTCTCTGTTGTCAACCTACCTGGTTTATGTATCAGTACCATGTCTGTGTCGTAAAAGGAATTTGGTAGGACTCCTTCATTCCCTATTTCTTTCAAATAGTTTATATAGCATTAGAGTTAATTGTTCTTTAAAATGTTTGATAGAATTCACATGTAAATCCATCTACTTATGGGGATTTTTTCTTAGGGAGTTGATTAATAGCTTGTTCTATTTCTTTTTCTAAGATGGGACTGATTAGGATATTTACTTCTTCCTCTGTTAATCTGGGCAAGCTATATTTTTGGAGATATTCTTCCATTTCATTTAAGTTATCAAATTTATTGGCATAAAGTTGGGCAAAGTAATTCCTAATTATTGCTCTAATTTCCTCTTCATTAGTGGAAAGTTCTCCCTTTTCATAAGACTAAGAATTTGATTTTCTTCTTTCCTTTTTAAAATCTGGTTTACTAAGGTTTTGTCTATTTTGTTGGTTTTTTCATAGAACCAAGTCTTACTTTTATTAATTAATTCAATAGTTTTTTTTTTTACTTTCAATTTTATTGATCTCTCCTTTTATTTTTAAAATTTCAAGTTTATTGTTTGTTTATGCCAATAAATTTGACAACTTAAATGAAACAGAAGAATACCTCCAAAAATATAGTTTGCCCAAACTAACAGAGGAAGAAGTAAATATCTTAAACAGTCCCATCTCAGAAAAAGAAATAGAACAAACTATCAACCAACTCCCTGAGAAAAAATCCCCAGAAGTAGATGGATTTACATGTGAATTCTATCAAACATTTTAAAGAACAATTAACTCTAATGCTATATAAACTATTTGAAAGAAATAGGGAATGAAGGAGTCCTACCAAACTCCTTTTATGACACAGACATGGTATTGATACCTAAACCAGGTAGGTTGAAAACAGAGAAAGAAAATTATAGACCAATCTCCCTAATGAATATTGATGCTAAAATCTAAAATAAAATATTAGCAAAAAGTTTATTGTTTGACTGGGGTTTTTTAATTTGTTCCTTTTCTAGCATTTTTAGTTGCAAGCCCAATTCATTGACCTCTTTCTCTATTTTATACAAGTAGGCATCTAGAGATATGAAATTTCTTCTTATTACCACTTTGGCTGCATCCCACATATTTTGATATGACATCTCATTATTGTCATTTTTTTGGGTGAAGTTATTAATTATGTCTATGATTTGCTTTTTCACTAATCATTCTTTAGTATGACATTATTTAGTTTCCAATTTTTTTTGGTCTATTTTCCCCTGACTTTTTATTGAATGTAATTTTCATTGCATCATGGTCTGAAAAGGATAGATTTACTATTTCTGCCTTACTGCATTTGAGTTTGAGGTTTTTATGTCCTAATATATGGTCAATTTTTGAATAGCTTCCATGAACTACTCAGAAGAAAGTGTACTCCTTTCTATCTCCATTTAATTTTCTCCAGAGATCTATCATATCTAACTTTTGTAGTATTCTATTTATTTCTTTGATTCCTTTCTTATTTATTTTGTAGTTTCATTTATCTAATTCTGAGAATGCAAGGTTGAGATCTCCCACTATTATAGTTTTGCTGTCTATTTCTTCTTGCAGCTCTTTTAATTTCTCTTTTAAGAATTTAGATGCTACACCACTTGTTGCATATATGTTTACTATTGATATTGCTTCATTATCTATGCTACCCCTTAGCAAGATATAGTGCCCTTCCTTATCTCTTTTAATTAGATTAATTTTTGCTTTGGCTTGATCTGAGCTCAGGATGGCTATCCCTGCTTTTTTGACTTCACCTAAAGCATAGTAGATTTTGCTCCAACCATTTCCCTTTACTCTGCATGTATCTCCCCGCTTCAGTTGTGTTTCCTGTAAACAACATATTGTAGGATTCTGGCTTTTAATCCATTCTGCTAACCGCTTCCTCTTTATGGGGCTGTCTACCCCGTTCACATTTATGGTTAAAATTACCAATTCTGTATTACTTGCCTTCTTGTTAACCCCTATTTATGCTTTTCTTCCTTCTTTCCTCCTTACCACCTTCCCAGGATTAAATTTGTGAGCACCACTTGCTTCTCACAGCCGTCCATTTATAGTATCCCTCCCCCTGCCTTAGAGTTCCTCTCCCTGTCTTACTCCTTTTCCTCACAGTTTCCATATTCCCTTCCACTTAGCTTATTCCTTCCCTTTTCACTTTTTCCTTCTCACTTTTCAATGAGGTGGGAGAAGTTTCACCATAAATTGAATATGTCTAGAATTTTTCTCTTAAAGCCAATTCTGATGGCAGTAAGATACCCACTATATTCATCCCCCTTCATTCTTTCTCTCAGATATAATAGGTTTCATTTGCCTCTTCGTGAGATGTAGTACCCCCACTTTACCCTTTTTCTGGTGCAATGTCCTTTCCACCTCTAGTTTCTAGAACAAGGTATACATGTATTCTTTATCCATCTTTATAGAAGAAATATAGTTCCCAAGATTTCTTTTTACCTTTTTAGGTTTCTCTTGAGTTCTAAATTTTGTAGGTCAAACTTTTTGTTAAGTTCTGTTTTTTTCATCAAAAATAGGTGAAATTCGCTTATTTTGTTGAATGACCATCTTCTTCCCTGCAAAAAGATGCTCATTCTGACTGGGTAAGTTATTTTTGGTTGCATAGTGAGTTCCTTAGCCTTTCAGAATATCATATTCCAGGCCCTTCAATCTTTTAATGTGGATGCTGGTAGATCCTGGGTGATCCTTATTGTGGCTCCTCGACACTTGAATTGAATTGAATTTCTAGCTGCTTGCATTATTTTTTCCTTTGTCTGAGGATTCTGGCATTTGGCCACTATATTTCTTGGTATTTTGATTTTAGGATCCCTTTCAGTAGGGGATTGATGAATTCTTTCAATGACTATTTTACCCTCTGTTTCTATGACTTTTGGGCAGTCCTCTTTGATAATTTCCTGGAAAATAGTGTCCAGGCTCTTTTTTTCATCATATTTTTCTGGGAGTCCAACAATTCTCAGATTATCTCTCTTATATCTATTTTCCAGGTCTGTTGTTTTCCCACGAAGGTATTTGACATTTTTTTCCCATGGTTTCATTTTTTTTTTTTTTTTGGTTTTGTTTGACTGATTCTTTTTGTCTCCTCAAGTCATTCAATTCCACTTTTTTGATTCTGATTTTCAATGAATTATTTTCTTCACTCACTTTTTTGTATCCTTTTCTAATTGTCCATTTGTGTTTTTACATGAGTTGTTTTGTTCTGTGGAATTTTTTCCCATTTCACCAATTTTATTTTTTAGAGTTCTAATTTTTTTCCAATTCACTAATGCTGTTTTTCAAGGATTTGATTTCTTTATCCAGTATATCTTTAAATGAGTAGGGTGAGTTACCCAGACTTTCTTGCCAAGATTCCCTTTTCTTTTCCCATTTTTCTTCTAGCTCTCTTGTGAGAGCCTTTTTAATTTCTTCTATGAGAGTCTTGTGTGTTAAATACCAGATCATACCCTCTTTTGGGGATTCATCTGGAGACAATCTGTTTTTTAGTCTCCTCAGGGTTTAAAGTCTGCTCTCTATCCATGTAGAAGCTACCAATTGTTAGAGTCCATTTTAATTGTTTGCTCATTTTGTCAAAGAAGAATCAAAGAAAACAAACTAACAAGAAAAACAAATACAGTCTGCTTTTTTGGGGAGAGCCGGGGCTGGATGGTATTACTGAGTTTCCTCTACAGATTGCAGGAGGCAGCAGTGAAGCACTAGTAGGACAGTAATGGCTGTGCTGGGTCTGTGCTCTGAGACTCTGAGAGTGTGCTGAGATACTCCAGGTAGGTGTGGCTAGGTCCTGAGAGACCCTAGCTTTTCGAAGTTATAGTCTTTACCTCCTGTGTTTACAACTCCTCTGCTGGTCTACTGGCTTGCTGCCAGGGTAAAATAGCCAACACTGTATTAAAGATCTCCACAAAGAAACAGCTGAGATCACACACCACCCCCCTCAGTCAGCTCCGTACTCTGTCTGCTGAGCTGTGGCTGTTCTCAGCCTATGCCCATCTAACCACTCCCATCCATTAGCAAAAACAGATCTTTTCTGGTGAATTTCAAGGATGTCTTCTGTTGGTAATTATTTGTGGTCCTTTTTCAGTCAAGCACTAATTCTGAGGCCTTGTCATGAAATAAATTCTGAGAGCAAAGATGGAGATTAAATAGCTGTGTGTTTCCTCTCCGCCATCTTGGCCCTTGAGAGAACTTCTTAATGCTTTATTCTAGCCAACTTATTTTCTCTCTGAACTGGTCATATTTACTTTCGATACTGCTTGTAGGTATAATTCAGGATTCTAAGATAAATATCAAAGGTCCTTTCATTAGCAAATCTAATCAGCATCATCAACAACCTGAATTTCCATTGTTAACTTTTCAGTTCTCTGTAAATTTGGAACAATCTTAATATGATGTCTGTTTATCAGGATTATTATTGATATAACAGATTCCTTTTAGCAAATTACTTTTAGTGTCATGTTTAAATGTGGAAAAATGAACAATTTCATGAAGTTCAGACAGATTTATTTTTGGTTTTATTTTGAAAGATGTGTAAAGTATGTGGAAAAAGTATTTTTTAATTGTTTATACTTGAATTACAACAATTTGTTTTCTGAATTGCTGGTTTTCTACAACAAAATGACAGACTCTTCTCAGTCCCATCCCTCTGAGGTAAGGATATTTCAATGTTATTTTTATTATATTGCATTCCCTTTGACATGGAATCAATAGTGCATTAAATTCCAATGAGATTTTTGGTAAGAACACTCTATATCACTGTATAATGCCCTGAATATATATTTTAGGAGAAAATTCAAAATTTGAAAGGGAAGGGAAAACTATTTGATAGTATTCTGAAAATATATTTAAGATTATTTCAAAGAAGTATCCATTGTAAATTGGTTTAATGTCAGGCTTGACAAATCAAGATGTCTTTAATATAAAACATCACTATTTTTAAAAAATATTTTATTTTATTTTATAATAACTTTATATTGACAGAATCCATGCCAGGGTAATTTTTTTTACAACATTATCCCTTGCACTCACTTCTGTTCCGATTTTTCCCCTCCCTCCCTCCATCCCCTCCCCTAGATGGCAAGAAGTCCTATATATGTTAAATATGTTACAGTATATCCTAGATACAATATATGTTTGCAGAACCGAGCAGTTCTCTTGTTGCACAGGGAAAATTGGATTCAGAAGGTAAAAACAACTCAGAAAGAAAAACAAAAATGCAAATAGTTCACATTCGTTTCCCAGTGTTCTTTCTTTGGGTGTAGCTGCTTCTGTCCATCATTTATCAATTGAAACTGAGTCTTTGTCAAAGAAATCCACTTCCATCAGAATATATCTTCATACAATATCATTGTCGAAGTGTAAAGTGATCTCCTGGTTCTGCTCATTTCACTTAGCATCAGTTCATGCAAGTCTCTCCAGGCCTCTCTGTATTCATCCTGCTGGTCATTTCTTACTGAACAATAATATTCCATAACATTCATATACCACAATTTACCCAGCCATTTTCCAACTGATGGGCATCCATTTAGTTTCCAGTTTCTAGCCACTACAAACAGGGCTGCCACAAACATTTTAGCACATACAGGTCCCTTTCCCTTCTTTAGTATTTCTTTGGGATATAAGCCCAATAGAAACACTGCTGGATCAAAGGGTATGCACAATTTGATAACTTTTTAGGCATAATTCCAGATTGCTCTCCAGAATGGTTGGATTCGTTCACAGTTCCACCAACAATGCATCAGTGTCCCAGTTTTCCCGCATCCCCTCCAACATTCATCATTATTTTTTCCTGTCATCTTAGCCAATCTGACAGGTGTGTAGTGGTATCTCAGAGTTGTCTTAATTTGCATTTCTCTGATCAATAATGATTTGGAACACTCATATGAGTGGTAATAATTTCTATTTCATCATCTGAAAATTGTCTGTTCATATCCTTTGACCATTTATCAATTGGAGAATGGCTTGATTTCTTATAAATTTGAGTCAGTTCTCTATATATTTTGGAAATGAGGCCTTTATCAGAACCTTTAACTGTGAAGATGTTTTCCCAGTTTGTTGCTTCCCTTCTAATCTTGTTTGCATTAGTTTTGTTTGTACAAAGGCTTTTTAATTTGATATAATCAAAATTTTCTATTTTGTGATCGGTAATAGTCTCTAGTTCATCTTTGGTAACAAATTTCTTTCTCCTCCACAAGTCTGAGAGATAAACTATCCTATGTTCCTCTAATTTATTTATAATCTCGTTCTTTATGCCTAGGTCATGGACCCATTTTGATCTTATCTTGGTATATGGTGTTAAGTGTGGGTCCATGCCTAATTTCTGCCATACTAATTTCCAGTTATCCCAGCAGTTTTTATCGAATAATGAATTCTTATCCCAAAAGTTAGGATCTTTGGGTTTGTCAAACACTAGATTGCTATAGTTGACTATTCTGTCTTGTGAACCTAACCTTTTCCACTGATCCACTAATCTATTTCTTAGCCAATACCAAATGGTTTTGGTGACTGCTGCTTTATAATATAATTTTAGATCAGGTACAGCTAGGCCACCTTCATTTGATTTTTTTTTTCATTAATTCCCTTGAGATTCTCGACTTTTTATTGTTCCATATGAATTTTGTTGTTATTTTTTCTAGATCAATAAAATATTTTCTTGGAAGTCTGATTGGTATAGCACTAAATAAATAGATTAGTTTAGGGAGTATTGTCATCTTTATTATGTTCGCTCGGCCTATCCAAGAGCACTTAATATTTTTCCAATTACTTAATTCTGACTTTATTTGTGTGGAAACTTTTTTGTAATTTTGTTCATATAATTCCTGACTTTCCTTTGGTAGATAGATTCCCAAATATTTTATGGTATCAACAGTTATTCTGAATGGAATTTCTCTTTTTATCTCTTGCTGTTGGATTTTGTTGGTGATGTATAAAAATGCTGAGGATTTATGGGGATTTATTTTGTATCCAGCTACTTTGCTAAAATTGTGAATTATTTCTAATAGCTTTTTAGTAGAATCTCTGGGGTTCTCTAGGTATACCATCATATCATCTGCAAAGAGTGATAGTTTGGTTTCCTCATTGCCTACTCTAATTCCTTCAATATCTTTCTCGACTCTTATTGCAGAGGCTAGTGTTTCTAATACAATATTGAATAATAATGGTGATAGTGGGCAACCTTTCTTCACTCCAGATCTTACTGGGAAAGATTCCAGTTTTTCCCCATTGCATATGATGCTTACTGATGGTTTTAAATATATGCTCCTGACTATTTTAAGGAAAAGTCCATTTATTCCTATGCTCTCAAGTGTTTTTATTAGGAATGGATGTTGAATTTTATCAAATGCTTTTTCTGCATCTATTGAGATGATCATATGGTTTTTGTTTGGTTGGTTATTGATACAGTCAATTATGCTAATAGTTTTCCTAATATTGAACCAGCCCTGCATTCCTGGTATAAATCCTACTTGGTCATAGTGTATTATCCTGGGGATGATTTTCTGTAATCTTTTTGCTAATATTTTATTTAAGATTTTAGCATCAATATTCATTAGGGAGATTGGTCTATAAATTTCTTTCTCTGTTTTTAACCTACCTGGTTTAGGTATCAGTACCATGTCTGTGTCATAAAAGGAGTTTGGTAGGACTCCTTCAATCCCTATTTTTTCAAATAGTTTATTTAGCATTGGAGTTAATTGTTCTTTAAATGGTTGGTTGAATTCACATGTAAATCCATCTGGTCCCAGGGATTTTTTCTTAGGGAATTGATTGATAGTTTGTTCTATTTCTTTTTCTGAGATGGGACTGTTTAGGATATTTACTTCTTCCTCTGTTAGTTTGGGCAAGCTATATTTTTGGACGTATTCTTATATTTCATTTAGGTTGTCCAATTTATTGGCATAAAGTTGGGCAAAGTAACTCCTAATTATTGCTCTAATTTCCTCTTCGTTAGTAGCGAGTTCTCCTTTTTTATTTTTAAGACTAACAATTTGATTTTCCTCTTTCCTTTTTTTAATCAGATTTACTAAGGGTTTGTCTATTTTATTGGTTTTTTCATATAACCAACTCTTGGTTTTATTAATTAATTCAATAGTGTTGTCTTTTTTTTTACTTTCAATTTTATTGATCTCTCCTTTTATTTTTAGAATTTCAAGTTTAGTATTTGACTGGGGGTTTTTAATTTGTTCCTTTTCTAGCATTTTTAGTTGCAAGTCCAATTCATTGAGCTTTTCTTTCTCTATTTTATGCAAATAGGCCTCTAGAGATATGAAATTTCCCCTTATTACCACTTTAGCTGTATCCCATACATTTTGGTATGATGTCTCATTATTATCGTTTTCTTGCGTGAAGTTATTAATTATGTCTATGATTTGCTGTTTCACCCAATCATTCTTTAGCATGAGATTATTTAGTTTCCAATTATTTTTTGGTCTACTTTCCCCTGGCCTTTTGTTGAATGTAATTTTCATTGCATCGTGGTCTGAAAAGGATGCATTTACTATTTCTGCCTTACTGCATTTGAATTTGTGGTTTTTATGTCCTAATATATGGTCAGTTTTTGTATAGGTTCCATGAACTGCTGAAAAGAAAGTGTACTCCTTTCTGTCTCCATTACATTTTCTCCAGAGATCTATCATATCTAACTTTTCTAGTATTCTATTTACCTCTTTGACTTCTTTCTTATTTATTTTGTGGTTTGATTTATCTAATTCTGAGAGTGCAAGATTGAGATCTCCCACTATTATAGTTTCGCTGTCTATTTCTTCTTGCAGCTCTCTT
This sequence comes from Antechinus flavipes, assembly GCF_016432865.1. Classification (NCBI taxonomy): domain Eukaryota; kingdom Metazoa; phylum Chordata; class Mammalia; order Dasyuromorphia; family Dasyuridae; genus Antechinus; species Antechinus flavipes. The sequence goes on from NC_067398.1 coordinate 274,764,336, forward strand.
AATTTTTCTTTTAAGAAATTAGATGCTACACCACTTGGTGAATATATGCTTAATAGTGATATTGCTTCATTATCCATGCTACCATTTAGCAAGATATAGTGCCCTTCCTTATCTCTTTTAATTAGATCAATTTTTGCTTTAGCTTGATCTGAGATCAGGATGGCTACCCCTGCTTTTTTGACTTCACCTGAAGCATAGTAGATTTTGCTCCAACCTTTTACCTTTAACCTGCATGCATCTCCCCACTTCAGGTGTGTTTCCTATAAACAACATGTTGTAGGATTCTGGCTTTTAATCCATTCTGCTAACCACTTCCTCTTTATGGGGCAGTTTACCCCGTTCACATTTATGGTTAGAATGACCAATTCTGTATTACTTGCCATCTTGTTTACCCCGGTTTATGCTTTTCTCCCTTCTTTCCCCCTTACTCCCCTTCCCAGTATTAAGCTTGTGAGCACCACTTGCGTCTCACACCCCTCCCTTTTTAATATCTCTCCCTCCCTCCCCCGCCTTAGAATTCCTCCCCCTATCTTACCCCTTTCCCTCCCCATTTCCGTATTCCCTTTTGTTTAGCTTATTCCTTCTCTTTTCACTTTTCCCTTCTCACTTTTCAATGAGGTGGGAGAAGTTTCACCATAAATTGAACATGTCTAGAATTTTTCTCTTAAAGCCAATTCTGAAGGCAATAAGATACCTACTATATTCATCCCCCTCCATTCTTTCTCTTGGATATAATAGGTTTCCTTTGCCTCTTCATGAGATGTACTACCCCCCACTTTACCCTTTTTCTGGTACAATGTCCTTTCCACATCTAGTTTCTAGAACAAGGTATACGTGTATTCTTTATACCTCTTTATATCAGAAATATAATTCCCAAGATTAATCTTTACCTTTTTAGATTTCTCTTGAATTCTATGTTTGTAGATCAAACTTTTTGTTAAGTTCTGTTTTTTTCATCAAAAATAGGTGAAATTTGCTTACTTCGTTGAATGTCCATCTTTTTCCCTGGAAAAAGATGCTCATTCTAGCTGGGTAAGTTATTTTGGGTTGCATACCAAGTTCTTTAGCCTTTTGGAATATCATATTCTGGGCCTTCGATCCTTTAATGTGGATGCTGCCAGATCCTGGGTGATCCTTATTGTGGCTCCTCGATATTTGAATTGGGTTTTTCTAGCCGCTTGCAATATTTTTTCCTTCATCTGAAGGTTCTGGCATTTGGCCACTATATTCCTTGGTGTTTTGATTTTAGGATCCCTTTCAGTGGGTGATCGATGAATTCTTTCAATGTCTATTTTATCCTCTGTTCCTATGACTTCTGGGCACTTCTCTTTGATAATTTCCTGGAAAACATTGTCCAGGCTCTTTTTTTCATCATGCTTTTCTGGGAGTCCAATGATTCTCAGATTGTCTCTCCTGGATCTGTTTTCCAGGTCTGTTGTTTTTCCCAGAAGGTATTTCACATTCTTTTCCATTATTTGATTTTTTTGTTTTTGCTTGACTGCTTCTTCTTGTCTCCTTGAGTCATTCAATTCCAATTGTTCGATTCTAATTTTTAATGACGTGTTTTCTTCACTCACTCTTTTAAAATCTTTTTCTAATTGTCCCATTGAGTTCTTTTGTTCTGTGGAATTTTTTTCCATTTCGCCAATTTTGTTTTTTAGAGAGCTATTTTCTGTTTCCAGTTCATTAATCCTATTTTTCAAGGATTTTATTTCTGTATCCAGTCTCTTTTTAAATGAGTGGGATGACTTCTCCAGACTCTCTTGCCAAACCTTTCTCTCCTTTTCCAATTTTTCTTGTAGTTCCCTTGTGAGAGCCTTTTTAATTACTTCTATGAGGTTAATCTGTGCTGAGGAACAGATGATCTCCTCCTTTGGGGATTCACCTGGAGACAGTCTGTTTTTAGTCTCCTCAGGCTTTAGAGTCTGCTCTCTATCTGTATAGAAGCTGTCAAGGGTTAAAGTCCTCTTCAGTTTTTTGCTCATTATGTCAAAGAATCAAAGACAAACTAGCAAAAAGAAAAAAAGAAATCACCCCTAATTTGGAGTCTGCTTTTTGCGGGGAGGGGCTGCGTGGTATTACCAAGCTTCCTCTACAGACTGCGGGGGCAGCAGTGAGGCACTAGCAGGACTGTGCTGTGCCTGTTCTCTGAGACTCCGAGAGTGTGCTGAGACACTGTGGGGGAGGGGTGGCCAGGTCCCGAGAGACTCCAGCTGTTTGGGGTTGTATTCTTCACCTCCGTTGTTTTTAGCTTCTCTGCTGGGCTACTGGCTTGCTTCCAGGGCAAAGTATCCCAACCTGTAGCAAAGCTCTCTCTGCAGAGACGGCTGTGATCACACCCCACCCCCTCTCCAGTCTGCTCGGCTGTGAGCTGTCTGCCATGCACTCTGTGCCCGATCCAAAACTGTCCCAGCCCTCGTGCAAAAACAGACCTTTCTTGGCAAATCTCAAGGATGGCTTCTCTTGGTAACTATTTGTGGGGTTTTTTCAGTCAAGCATTAATTCAGAGGCTGTAATGAAATGGATAGTGAGAGAAAACGCTTGCACAGCTGTGTGCCTCCTCTCCGCCATCTTGGCCGGAAGTCCTCAAAACATCACTAATTTAAAGATATACTGAATCTATGTGTTTTTCCCTTTGTCTTAAATCTATTGGTAGTGTGGTTCCCCTGAAGACAAAATAATGGATTGGTCCTAAAATAAGTCAGTTAGCTTTCTTCTGTTGTCTAGTAGGTCATGTTTTTAACTTCAATTAGCTGTCTTAGTAGGGAATAGTTTTGTGGCACATACAAATCTGATGAATCTTCAGAGAAGTGTCATTGGGAAGATTATCCAAGGTGTTTTCCTGTTTCATAAGCTTTAAAACCCTCTTCAAATAGAAAATACTAGCTATTATAATAACGACTTATAAGAAGTATAAAGTGTAGAATACTGAGAGGAACCACTGGAAACAGGAAGAACAGTTTAGATATTATTAAAATAGACCAGGAGAAAAATAATGAACTAACTTCTAAGTGACATGACCAACACAAAGGCATGCTAAATAATTTTTATTCTTGTTCCCGTTAACACTTAAGTTGCTACCACACTCCCCCAAAAGAATAATGCATCAAAATTACAACAATTATAATTGGTTACATGGGATCAAAAAGTGGGAACCCCATTAAAAGAAAAACCTGAAGAATTAAAAATAGACAATAATCCTTTAGTTTCTCATTCTGAAACCTTCATCCACCCATTCTAATAACTTTTATCAGGAACATGAAGCTGATATTTGGACTTTTATTAGAAGCACAATTCTTCTTGCTTGCAGAGAATACTTAACCTAACCCACTTTCTGCCTACTCCCAAATCCCAAAGGCAGACACCAAGCAGACTATAGAGAAACTGCTCAAGAGGAATAAAACTGGGTATGAAAATGCATTGTCTTTTGTCTGAGGTAGCCTCTGGGTTAAAATCCCCCACCCCCACTAAAGTCTACTTCAGAACCCCTTCCCTGCTCTTTTCAACTGCACAAAAAATATCACATGTTGGTTTTACACTTGAAGGCAGGAACTATTTTTTTGTTGTCCTTGCTTTCCAATTCTAGCCAGCATTAACTCATATATAGCAAATATTTAACAAAGTCTTGCTGAAGAAATGGCTTCATCCCAAAAGTAAGTATTTCTTGTTGTGAAACTAGGAGGGCAAACATAAAGATCCACTATTCCATCTTTAGTTCATTTATTACAAGTAGAATTAAAGCTTTTTTTGAATTTTGTTTTCTAAACATTTTCCAAACATTTATTCCATTCCTTTCTGCAATCTCTAGTGAGTCTGCACAGAATAGCTTTGTGTTACTCAAATTCTTTTCCTGTTATATTTGAAATTATTTTTCTACATTGCTTGAGGAATGTGTGTATGTAAGTTATCTGTGATTTGAAGTAATCTGTGATACCCTGTTTTTGGTGTTAAGGAGTTTTGATCAGTTTTTATATTATTTCTTACATTATGGTGCTCAGGGATTTTTTGGTTTTGTTTTTTAACTTGTTTTCTGGGAGAACTATGATCCTTTAATTGCCTCTGTTCTGTCTGTCTTTGAGATCAATACATTTTGTTTTTATAAACATCATATCTTCTTTTAATAGCACTGTTTAAATAGCACTTCTTCTAGACTAGCCTTTATTTTTGTGTATTTATATCCCCCATCAGTTGTTTTCTCTTCTATTTTTTTTAAGGATACATAACTTTGGATTGAAGTGTTTCTATTCTGTCAATTATTTCTGCTGTATAAGCTGTAAATTCTGCTTTCAAATTGCTTATTTCTCTTTTGAACTATTCCTGAACATCCTGTTTTAAACCCATGCTTTCCTAGAAATCCAGAATATCCTCTCCTACAGTAAGGTGTTCGTGCATTTTCCTTTGTCTTGCAATATTGCTTAGATATGTTTGAATTCACTTCAATATCCAAGAAACTATCAAGTTTTCATTCTTTTTAAATTATTATTATAGCTTTTTATTGACAAAACATATGCATGGACAATTTTTCAACACTGACCCTTGCAAAATCTTCTCTTCCAACTTTTCCCCTCCTTCTCTCCACCCCCTCCCTTAGATGGCAGGTAGCTCCATACATGTTAAATATGTTAAAGTAAATGTTAAATACAATATATGTATACATATTTATACAGTTGTCATGCTACGCAAGAAAAATCGGATTTAGAAAGAAGGTTAAAAAAAAAAAACCTGGGAAGACAGACAAAAATGCAAGCAAACAAAAATAGAAAGAGTGTAAATGCTATGTTGCAGTCCACACTCATTTCCCAGTGTTCTTTCCCTGGGTGTAGCTGGTTCTGTTCATTACTGATCAATTGGAACTGATTTGGATCCTCTCATTGTTGAAAATAGCAACTTCTATCAGAACTAATTCTCATACACTATTGTTGTTGAAGTAGATAATGATCTCCTGGATCTGCTCATTTCAGTTAGCATCAGTTCATGTAAGTCTCTCCAAATCTCTCTGTATTCATGCTGCTGGTCATTTCTTATAAAACAATAATATTCCATAACATTCATATACCACAATTTACCCAAACATTCTCCAATTGATGGCCATCCATTCATTTTCCAGTTTCTAGTTACTACAAAAAAGGCTGCTACAAACATTTTTGCATATACAGGTCCCTTTCCCTTCTTTAGTATCTCTTTGGGATATAAGCCCAGTAGTAGAAGGTATACACAATTTGACAGCTTTTTGGGCATAGTTCCAAATTGCTCTCCAGAATGGATGGATCCGTTCACAACTCCACCAACAATGCATCAATGTCCCAGTTTTCCCACATCCCCTCTAACATTTGTCAGTATCTTTTTCCTGTCATCTTAGCCAATTTGAGAGGTTGTCAGAGTTATTTTAATTTGCATTTCTCTGATCAATAATGTATTGGAACCCCTTTTCATATGGGTAGAAATAGTTTCAATTTCATCATCTGAAAATTGTCTGTTCATATCCTTTGACCATTTATCAATTGGAGAATGGCTTGATTTCTTATAAATTTGAGTCAATTCTTTATATATTTTGTAAATGAGGCCTTTATCAGAACCTTTGAGTATAAAGATGTTTCCCTGTTTATTGCATCCCTTCTAATCTTGTCTGCATTAGTTTTGTTTGTACAAAAGCTTTTTAACTTGATATAATCAAAATTTTCTATTTTGTGATCAATAATGATCTCTAGTCCTTCATTGGTCACAAATTCCTTCCTTCCTCCTCCATAGGTCTGAGAGGTAAACAATCCAATGTTCTTCTAATTTATTTATAATCTCATTTTTTATGTCTAGATCATGAACCCATTTTGATCTTATCTTGGAGTACAAAGTTAAGTATGGATCAATGCCTAGTTTCTGCCATACTAATTTCCAATTTTCCCAGCAGGTTTTTTGTCAAATAGTGAATTCTTACCCCAAAAGTTGAAATCTTTTGGTTTGTCAAACACTAAATTGCTATAGTTATTGAATATTTTGTTCTGTAAACCTAACCTATTCCACTGATCAACTAGTCTATTTCTTAGCCAATACCAAATGTTTTTGGTGACCACTGCATTATAAGATAGATGTAGATCCGATACAGCTGGGCCATCTTCATCAGTAATATATTGGATTCACCTATTTTGTTGAATGGCCATCTTTTTCCCTGGAAAAAAAAATCCTCTATTTAGCAGGGTAGTTTATTCTTGGTTGCATACCAGGTTCCTTTGCCTTTTGGAATATCAGATTTGAGGCCCTTAGATCCTTTAATGTGGAAGCTGCTAGATCCTGAGTGATCCTTATTGTGGCTCCTTGGTATTTGAATTGTTTCCTTCTGGCTGCTTGTAGTTTTTTTTTTTTTTTTTTTCCCCTTGGTCTGATAGTTCTGGAATTTAGTCACAATATTTCTTGGAGTTTTAATTTTGGGATCTCTTTCCGTAAATGATTAATGAATTCTTTCAATGTCTATTTTACCTTCTGTTTCTATGACATCTGGGCAGTTCTCTTTCATGATTTCCTGAAAAATGGTATCTAGGCTCTTTTTTTTCATCATGTATTTCAGGGAGTCCAATAATCCTTAGATTGTCTCTCCTAGATCTATTTTCTAAATCTGTTGTTTTCCCAAGTAGGTCTTTAACATTTTTTCTACTTTTTGTTTTTGCTTGCTTGATTTTTGATGTCTCCTGCAGTCTTTCATTTCTATTTGTTCAATTATGATTTTTAATGAATTATTTTCTTCATTTACTTTTTTATTTCTTTTTGTATTTGTCCAATTGAATTTTTAAATGAGTTCTTTTGTTCTCTGGAATTTTTTTTTTTTTTTTTTTGCATTTTGCCAATTTTTTAAAGGAGTTATTTTCTTTTTTCTTATCCAAAAACTCTGTTTTCCTGGAATTTATTTATCTTTTCCAGTTCAAGAATTTTGTTTTTTAGGGATTTGTTTTCTTTTTCCATTCTACCTTTTAATGAGTTATATGCCTTATCCAAAATCTCTTGCAAAGTTTTTCTTTCCTTTCCCCATTTTTCTTGTAGTTCTCTTTTGAGATCCCTTTTAATTTCTTCTATGAGAGTCTTCTGTGGTGGGGACCAAATCATATCCCCCTTTATGGTTTCATTTAGAGACAATCTGTTTTCTTTGTGGTCAGCTGCCAGGGCCTCACTGTCCCTCTTCTGCTTCTGATTGAAGCAGACCTTTTCTGGTCCACTTCCTCCTGCAAACTCTCTGCCCCTCAGAAGTTGCACAGCCATACTGAGACTGTTCTGCCCTGTGTCCCTGCTCTGTCTGCACTGGTGTTTGTGCTCAGCTGTTTGTGCTTCATTGCCTCTCTCCTGTTTCTGAATGAACTATATCTTTTCTGGTCTGTTTCTTCCCACAAATCCTCTGCCCCAGGACACTGAGCTATCTGTGCTGGCATTTGTAGTGGTTGCCCTGGCTGCCTCCCTCCCTTTTCCAATTGAAACAGAGCTTTTTTGGTGATGTTTGAAATTATCTTCTGGTGATAATTTGTTACATTCCCAATATTTGGTGGTTCTGCCAGTCCAGAGCTAATTCAGAGGCTGGGTTTCATAGTTATTGTGAGGGTTGTAAAGAAGGTCAGAGAGAAATATATGTCTTTTCCGCCATCCCATCCACCTCCTAGCTCTCTGGTTTTCTGTGAGTAACATCTTTTAAACTGATTTATGTGTTTCTGGTCATGGTTTTTAGTTGAGCTTTTTCACTCTTAAGATTTTTTTTTTTTTATAATTTCAGACATTTACCCCTTATGTTTCTCTTACATGCCTCCATGATGATGGGTCCCTTGCAAGTTGAGCAGTAAAGCCCTGTAAGCCTACTCTTCTTTGCATAGGAAATTCACTTGTGACCAGACATTTTTGATCTCTCCCTTGGACATTTTGGGGGACATTCCATTTTGGGGAATTAAACTGTACTAGCTTCATGCCACTCCCCTTTTCTTAAGATCTGGTGGACCCTGCCTTCCTTCTTCTCTTCATGTGCTGACACCCTGAACAGTTTTCTGTTTTTTTAGTTCTCCAGTTCCATAGGGCTACGCAACACTTTAACATGTAGCTTCCCTGGACATAACACACTTTGCACAGACTGAGGGTGGAGGTAGAGCTGAGTTATTTTGCTTATTGTCACAGAAAGATAAGTTCAAGGACAGGAGCTGGAAGTTTGCTGAATGGATCCCAGAACACAAGCTTGTGAGTTTCTTTGTTCTGATTACAGAGTTTGAGGGCTGACAGGATAGGAATTTTATGCTACAAGATTTTAGGAATTAGGGATTAGTCTTCTCTTTTGCTATTTTGTCAGATTGTTCCTTTGTTAGAAGTTTTGATATCAATCTGCAGAGTAAATTTCAATTGCTTAAAATCTTGTGTATTATTTTTATTTTGTAGTGTTTTGATATTTCATGGAGCTCATGGAAAAGGTTAAGTTTCATTGTGTTAGTCACAAAATATTTAAAGCCTATGTTTTCACTTTTTCAATTTGCTGACAAGTTTTGTTAATTTCTATCCTCTTCTTCCTCATTATTAAAAAAAAATAATTTTTGGAAGATTCTAGGAAGATAGGATAGGTGACAAAACTACAAACTCTCCAGATTCCCCTCTCAAACAAGGCAAGAATGTATCTCAAGGTGAACACAGAGCACTAAAAACAAATAAGAGTTGGAGCAGAACAATAGTTATCCTGAGGCAATAGAAGAAGATCCCAAAAAATATCAGGATGGAGGTTTGGCCCTTGTAGTATAATTTAGCCAATTCTGATGAAATAGCAAGAGGTGAGTCCTGAGACAAAATGAGGTGGGATGTAGTCTCAATCTGAGCTAGAGAAATTTTTACCTTCCAGACAATATAAAAAGGTAAGTGTCTGAGTCAGGAAAGAGTTTTGAGGGAAACTCTTTTGAACAGAAATACGAGGCTAGCTATGTTGCTGAGACCCAGCTTTAAACAAGAAGGAACCAATACATGTTTGGTGAGTGCAGAAGTAATGGGGCAGGGATGTTGCTGTCTATGGATCCTTCTAGGAAGGTAGAAGTCTTGGTTTTGATTCCAGGCCAAAGGTAATACCTGAACTAGGATCTGATGCCAGAGGCATTATCCCTCATCCTCCACAACTAGAGGTGATTACAATAGCAATCTGCACCCCCCCCAAAAAAAAAGAAAGAAAGAAAGAAAAGAAAAGAAAAAGTAGAACCCAATCATAGAAAGTTATTATGGGAATAGGGAAGACCAGATTTAATCTTCATAGGAGGATAATGGAGTAAATAAAAAAAGCCTCTCCTACTCAAAGAATCATTTCAAATAGTGATGTGACCAAAATGAATTCATGAAGAATTCAAAAAAGATGTTAAAAATCAAATAAGAGACTGAAGAAAAACTTTAAAAAATAAAAACAATCCAAGAACAACACATTATAAAAATTGTGAGAAGAAAGTCTACCAACTAGAAAAGAAGATCCAGAATCTTAAGGAAGAAAATGACTAACTAAACTAAACTAAAATTAGGCAAGAGGAAATCATCAATGTTATGACACTAAGAAATAATAAAAACAAAATATAAAGAATGAAAAAAATTGAAGAGAAAATTAGACATCTCATAAGAAAAACAAGAGATTTGGAGAACCGATCAAGAAGAGAAAACATAAGAATAATCAGAATACCTGAAAGCTATAATAAAATAAGAAAGAATATTACTACAATAATACAAGAAATAAGTAAATAAAATTGTCAAGTATAAGAGTAAGAGGGGAAAGTAGAAATAGAAAAAAAAAGGTCTACCAATTACCATCCTACAAGGAAAATCCATAAGAACATTATAGCTAAATTCCAAAACCCTGAATCTGAGGAGACAATATTATAAGCAGTAAGAAAACAACAATTGTGGCAGAGCCACAATTTGAATCACACAAGACTTGGGACATTGAAAGACCACAAATCTTAGAATACTATATATTAAGGATCAAAACAACTAGGATTGCCACCAAAAATATCATATTCAGCAAAATTAAACATAATTCTGAAGGAAAAAAAGATATTCTTGAAAAATTCATGAATTATTGCAAAAAGACCTGAACATAATAGAAAAAATGACTTATATAATACAAGAGAAAGTAATTATCAAAAAATAATTTCTTGGTACTCAATAAGGACAAACAATGTTTTATATGTGGAAATAAATTGTATGTCTAAGATTATCATTTGTGACTGGATAATTCAAAAGAAATATTGGGATAGAGATGATTATGATGTGATTTTAAAAAGCAAAACTGTATAGGAAAAGGTAAAAAGTAGTTATCTTATATGAATTAGGTATGAGAGCACAAGGTGACATAGAAGAATTAGACAGGGACTGAGGTTTGGTAGTTCTTGTATCCTACTTACACTGGAAATGGGTTAAAATAGAGTTAAAGATATATATGTATATGTATAAAAGTCTTCTAAATTTATAAGGATATAAGAGGGGGAGGGAATGCAATAAGGATGTGGTGTGGAAGAATGTTTAGATATACAGAATTGAAATAAGATGTATAGATTAATGAGAATAAGATAAAGAAGCGGGGAAAGGGAAGAGGGAGAGAATAACAGAGGGATCCTTGGTGGCATAGGTTAAGTGATAGCAAGGCAAAATAGGGGATAGAAGTAAAGCAGAGGACTCAACGAGGATAGGAAATAAGAAATACACATAAACATAATAATCGAGAGCAGAATTTTTTACAAAAAAAAGTAGTGGTAGGAAGAATGGAAGTAAGGATACAAGGAAGGATAGATGGAAGGAAGAAAGGACGAATGAAAAGAAGGAAGAATAGATGAAAGGAAATATGAAAGGAAGAGAGGACAGAAAAAAGGAAAGAAAGAAGAAAGGAAAGGAGAGAGGGAGGGAGAGAGAAAGAAAGAGAGGGAGAAAAGAATGAGTTTCCCAACTGATCAACAATCTACTCACAGAGATTGTTGCTTGTCCTTTATTCAAATGGTGATGTGCCCAAAATGAATTCGTGAAGAACTTTAAAAAGGTGTTAAAAATAAAATGAGAAATTGAGGAAAACTTTAAAAAAAATCAAGACAATCCAAGAAAAAACAGATTATGAAAAGTAATTCAACTAATTAAAAAAAAAATCTCCAGAATCTTAAGGAAGAAAATTATTAATGAGTATTAGATATGTTTTCATACTTTGTATGATATATTTGATGTTTTTTTTTTTTTTTGATGAATTTTCCATTTTTTCCCCTTTCTTTTAAAAATCAATGTTTGGTATATGAGATGGTTCTCTGGAAGGGGGGAAGGAAAGACCCTGGAATAAATTTAGATTATGTTAAAACAAAAGATATAAAGTAATTTTTAGAATATTCTGTGCATAGATAATGTAAATCTTATTCTAAATTGTTTGAAGACAAAGATTATTTTTTAATTTTTAATTAACAGAGATTAACATGGTGTCTTGCTCATAGAGAGTAATTACTACATATTAAATGAAATTGAAAGTATTGAGAATATCTATGATTTATTAAAAAAAAAGATTTGACAAAATCATATAGAAGGATACTAAAAAACTACATCATCCTGAAAAAGAAGCAAGTAGATTATGAACATTTATCCTAAAGATGTGTGCATTTATGCATGCTTGCATGAATTATTTATTTAGTCATTAATATATAACTAACAGTTGTGCTATGAAGATGTGAGCACAAAGTAGAAATAGCCCTTACTTTCAAAGAGCTTGTATCCTAGTAGGAGAAGGAAACACATTAAGAGTTCAAGGAAGTAACAGATATTCTCTATAAGGCAGTCAAATGATCTAACCTTTCAAAAATAAAGGGTTAGTTTGATGATTGTTCCCAGGAGTTGGAAGAAGAGTTGCAAAGGAAGGATGAAATGTTGATTGCCTGGTAGAAAGATGTCATGCTTATGGAGTGGACTAGTGAGATCTCAGTTATTATCCTCAGCCCATGGCAAAAGTTATATATCATATTGGTTGGTAAGGTGCAGTCCTGGAAGTATGGTAGAAAGGTAATGTGTTTTGGCAAACATCATAATAAAAAGTAACAGTGCAGGACTCTTTGAAGAATCTATTAGGATGTGTTAAGGAAGAGAGACATAGAACTCATGTTCCCTATCCATCAGCTTCCTTTTTAAACTAATTATTTGAGAAAAATAAGATCTGAATTCAGTCATTTCTAAATTTCTGGACTACTACAAAAATTATCAGTGTCTTAGGAGGAAAGTTCTGATTGTCTTGCCCTAATTATAGCTTTACTGGAATATGAAGCCAACTAAAAACATTTTACACAAATGTTTTCATTATTGAAAATAGAAAAATGGAGGACTGAACATTATCTGATATTGTTGTAGGTGCAGACGTGAATCCACTATTATTTCTATGAGGAAGTAGGCAGTTTCTAAGAGACTTTGGAATCTAGGGAAAGTGTAAAGGACTGAAACCCTTAAAAGGTGTACTTGATTCAGACAGCTGAGTACTTAAGGCTAATTACCTATTAGACAATGTGACTTTATTAGCATATATTTGAAAAAAAATGGCCCTTCTCACCATTGGTGCTTATTCAATGTTTGGTGTATACAGATAATTGTAGGCAAGGATTAGAGAGTGGCCACAGGAAGAAGAGGAGAGAGGTTAGTGACTTTGGACTCAAGAATCCATGAGCTTCTTGCCAGTTTGTCTGTCTCTTTCACTTCTCCCTCTAAAGACCAAGGACTTTTACTTATCCTGACTCCGGCTGTTCCTGAGACTTCCAGGGAGCTAACGCAGACTTTATAGGAAACATAGTGGTGAAGGTTAGAATCTATTGGGATTTATGGAAGAATATTCCCAAGGGTAAGGGGATTAATTGTTCTGAATATATTCGTGTTGAGGAATAGTAATTGTCCAGATTAATAGTTCATCTTTGGTTAGGTGGGTAATATATACTTTTTCTTATCTGGTGGAATGATTTTCTGATTAAATACTCTAATGTTTAAGACATTGACACATTAACATTTTATAGAAACTATGAATGGATTCTGTCCCAATTTCTGAGGAGCTAGTGTTTAGACACCTGAAACTAAGTAGTAACCAATCTTAGATATTCTTAGATGTCCAGAACTGTATCATTCCAGTCCTCTGTTACCAAAGGATTATTTGATGTTATCTCATTTTTTTTCTCTTGGGTATTTAAAGATGATTTTATTCAAAATAGAAATCTGTATATTCCTTTTCAAACATCTCCTTCCCAAACTTTTCTTTTCAGGGTGTCACCATCATTTTCATTACTTATATTCACAATCTTGAAATTGTATTAGACTCTACCTTCACATTCATCCTTTATATTTAATCAGTTGGTAAGTCTTTATGGGTTTAACCTTTACAATATCTCTAACATCCATCTTCTTTTCTCTACTCATATAATCATTATTGTCGTTCAGGCTCTGACCCACATATAAATCTTTTAATGTAGATGCTCAGCTTTAAGTTTTTTCTATCTCTAATTTGTACTTTACCTAGTTGCTCAACTAATATTCTTTAAATAAAGCTGATCATGTCACTCCCTCAAGAAGCTTCACTATTATCTTACTGTTTCTATTATTAACCATAGAGTCCTCCATTTGTTTTTTAAATTTTTCACTGTTAGGTAGATAGCCTGGTATCTAGATATGAATTTGCATTTTGCCTCAGATTATTGCTAGCTATCTGTAATGGGCTGAGGCTGGAGTTGATGCACTGAGGTCCCAAGTACATGAGGCTAAATAGTAATTGGACCATACTCTATTAATATATAATCTTGGAGAAAGAATGGCCCCCACCCACTCTTTGTGCAAGTCCTGATGTGTTGTATAGGAAATGACGATTTTGGTGGGTGGAGGCAGGGGAGTGGAAAAGGAAGGGGAAGGAGAGAGTTTTGGGATTGCCATTGCCACGGTTGGCTCAGCATACATCTCTCTCTGTTAGCTGATTTCCTGTCGCAGCTGCCCATATTGATATTGCAGTCTTTCTTGCCTATATTTGCTACCGCAATCTTTATTCACCTCTTCACTTGAATAAAGACTGAAGATTTTTCCCTTAACCTGAGTTCCTGACTCCGGCTGATTTTAAATACGCGATCATTACAGTTGGCGCCCAATCAGGTTTACACATACAGAATCCTAATAAGCAACCTGGTGATAGTCACCCACCACAAAATATTGAAATATTGAAAATATTGTGGTTCTGGCTCCAGACCACAAAAACCAGAAATATATTGGACAGCAGCTGTAACAGCTGACCGACCTATGCTCACGATCTATATAAATGGCCTACCATTGGAAGGATTGGTAGACACAGGTGCAGATAGTACAGTTATTAGAGGTGCCAGTTGGCCCAGTCACTGGCCAAAGATTAAAGCAGACACCTATATGTCTGGAGTAGGAGGATCAATAGCAGCTGAAGTTAGTGCTGCCCCTATGAGATGGACTTTCAAAGGCAAACCAGGAGTTTTTACTCCCTTTATAGTTGAAAAAATCCCCATCAATCTGTGGGGAAGAGATGTTTTACAACAATTGGGGTTAAAAATGAATACTTCGTTTTTTTTAAGCAGGGCTGCTGTTGAAGGCCTGCCAACACTTTCACCTGTTCCTATCCAATGGAAAACTGATACACCAGTGTGGATAGAACAGTGGCCCTTAAGTAGCGATAAAATTCAGGCCTTATTAGATATAGTACAGGAGCAACTTGAACAAGGGCATTTACAACCTTCTCTAAGTCCTTGGAATTCCCCAGTGTTTGTTGTAAAAAAGAAATCAGGAAAATGGAGGATGCTCACTGATTTAAGAAAAGTGAATGAACAGATGGAAACTATGGGAACTCTTCAGCCTGGACTTCCATCTCCTACTCAATTGCCTAGAGAGTGGCCTCTTTGGGTCATCAATATTAAAGATTGCTTCTATTCTATCCCTCTGGATAAGGAGGATATGAAAAGATTTGCCTTTTCAGTGCCCAGTGTTAACTTAGCTGAGCCTTATAAAAGATATGAATAGACAGTTTTGCCACAGGGAATGAAGAACAGCCCCACTGTGTCAAATGTATGTTGCTGCTGCTCTTGCTCCAATAAGAAAAGCATTTCCAAAAGTTATGCTATTACATTATATGGATGATATATTGGGATGTGCACCTGAGGAACAAATGCTAGAAGCATGTCTACAAAAGACAATAGAAACACTAAGATACTACAAATTATACATAGCTGAAGAGAAAATTCAAAGACATGCTCCTTTTCAATATTTAGGATATGAAGTATATCCTAAGGTGCTTACAGTACAAAAACTGTCCTTAAGAACAGAGAAGCTAAACACCTTAAATGATTTTCAGAAATTGATAGGAGATATCCAATGGATGCGACCAGTGTTAGGCTTGACTACCTATGAGTTACAACCATTATATGGTATTTTGAGGGGAGACAGTGCTTTAAATTCACCACGCCAGCTTACAAAAGAAGCTCAAGAGGCTTTGAGAGAAGTTGAACTGGCTTTGTCCAATGTGGTTGAAAGAGTCACTCAAAAACCCCTGGAAATATCAGTTTTTGCCACACAAGAGGCACCCACAGCAGTCCTTCATCAAGGAGACAGTGTGATAGAGTGGGTGAACCTCCCAGCACAACCAGAACAAAGCCTTACTCCTTACCCAGTGCTTGTGGCTAGAATTTTGTTAAAGGCCATTAAGCGAGCAGTACAATTATCTGGGGCAAGACCTGATAAGATACACACCTTTTACACCAATACACAAATTAATGTGTGTTGTGAGACCATCCCAGAGTGGCAAATTTTATTAGCCATGGCTCCAAATTTTACACATGGGTCTCCATTAAAGATAACCAGACTTTTACATAATTGGCAATGGATTCTTGAAGAAAAAGTTTCTAAAGTTCCTCTTAAAGGACCAACTATCTTTACAGATGCATCCAAACACAATATTTGCGCTGTATACTCTCATGACTTAACGATAAAGAGAGTAGTCAGAACTCCTTTTCAGTCCACTCAGCAGAACGAATTATATGCGATCTTGTTAGCTCTCACTTATTACCCAGGAGACATAAATATAATATCTGATTCAGCCTATTCAGTAGGTGTGGTACAAAGAATTGCCACAGCCCAAATAAAATTTGCAGCTTCTAATATATATCAGCTCTTTAAGGAACTTTAGGAGCAAGTGAGAAAACATCCAGGTAAGATTTATATCTTGCATGTCCACTCACATAGTGGACTCCCAGGCCCTATTTTTGATGGGAATTCAAAGGCAGATAGCCTTTTAACTATGTTAGCCAGTACGCCTTTATTTCAGGAGGCCCAGGAATCACATTCTAAATACCATCAGGCTGCTCGAGCTTTGCGTTTACAATTTGGGATTACAAAAGAGGAAGCTAGGAGCATAGTAAAAAGCTGTACAGCTTGCCTTCCTTTCCACGCTCCTACACTGACTCCAGGGAAGAACCCTCGTGGTTTGAGACCCAATGAAATCTGGCAAATGGATGTGACCCATTATAAATTTTTCGGTCGTCTGTCTTTTATCCATGTTGTGGTAGACACCTTTTCAGGATTCACTTTTGCCATACCAGCAGCAAAAGAGACAGCCCGAGTGATCACTGAATTCCTTACGCAAGCATTTGCCATTATGGGTGTGCCACAAGCAATAAAAACAGACAATGGTCCTGCATATACCTCCAAACATTTTGCACACTTTTGTGCACAGTATAAGATTTTACACCCTACTGGCATACCCTTTAATCCTCAAGGACAGGTAATAGTAGAGAGGAGAAAAAGAGACATTAAGACACTGCTCCAAAAACAAAAGAAAGGGGGAGCCACAGGTAACCCTAGAGAGCTTCTAAATCTAGCTCTTTATACTATTAACTTCTTGATTTTTGACAAAGATGCACTGGCTCCGGCAGGCAGGTTTTATAACCCACTGGAAGGGCAGTGTCCAGTGCGAGCAGCTCCACTATCTTTAGATAATCGCCAGGTGATGTGGAGAGACCCAGAAAGTGGTGAATGGAAGGGACCAGATAGGCTAACTGCTTGGGGGAGAGGGTTTGCTTGTATCTCTACAGGTGGAGAAGGAATCAAATGGGTGCCAACGAGCCGTATTCGCCTTGTCCATCGCAGAGAGACGGAGCAGACCCTTGAAACAAAGGAGAAGACCCAAGAAACATCGGGTGGTTCTGTTGCTGATTGTGCTCACCATTGAAAGAGTGTGGCAGTTATGGCGTTTGACTCATGGACATAGAAAATCATTGGACTTCAAAACCCTCAGAAATCATTGGATTCTCTGAGATATTAGATTGTTGTAGGACTTTAAATCCCTCAGGAATCATTGGATTCTTTGAGACATAAGACTTGAAAGCCCTCAGGAATCATTGGATTTTCTGAGAAATGATAAGACTGTTACAGGACTTCAAAATCTGCTGGAATCATTGGATTCCCTAAGACATAAAAAGACTTTTACTGGACTTCAAAAACTTGGGGGGATCATTGGATTCCCTGATATGTGAAGCAATGGACAATAGATTGGTTTTGGACTATCTCTTGGCTGCTGAAGAAGATGTATCTATGACTGCTGTTTACATACTCTCCTTCTAGGACTTCTGGCAATCTTTTACAACACAATGTTGATTCATATTGTTTGTTATACCATTAATTGGGTGAATAATTCATGTTTGCTACACCACATCAAGCCTGCACTGACTGTGGGGAGAGTCATCACTAATAGCCTCTGCGTTGTTGCTCTGTGCTTGTGTAATACTTCCCATGCTGATGGGTTTGTGCATAATAAGACCCTTGAGCCCAGAAACCTGCTAGCAACCCCCACTTCCCTTTGGTGCTTTTCATCTCCCTTCCTGAGATGTCAGGGAGGGCGTTATTATCTCCTTTTTAGTGCTTTCACCTCCCTTCCTGAGAAGTCAGGGGGGTCGTGATCACCTCCTTTTCGGTGCTTTCACCTCCTTTCCTGAGAATTCAGGGAGGATGTGATTACCTCCCCTTGGGGGCTCTGACCTCCCTGAGGAGTCAGGGATGGCATGATCACCTGTGTTCTAAAACAAAAGAAAGTGGGAGATGTAATGGGCTGAGGCTTGAGTTGATGAACTGAGGTCCCAAGCACATGAGGCTAAATAGTAATTGGACCATACTCTATTAATATATAATCTTGGAGAAAGAATGGCCCCCGCCCACTCTTTGTGCAAGTCCTGATGTGTTGTATAGGAAATTGTTGGAATCCTTACAAACTGCTAACTAATTAGAGTTGATCTAATCTTACAAGAAGATGTTTTGGGCAGAACCTGAAACGGGGTACTAAGTAGGACTAATTAATACAAGGCTTGTGTTTACACCTTTACTCTTTGGAGTTCACAAGTATGCCAGCTTCACAAAGTAAACTTTGTACCTTTATGAGTTCATACCTCCCTTGAAGCTCTTTGGGCCAGAGAGCACTATGGAAGAAAACCCATAATCCCTCTCTCTCGTATCCCACAATTCCTCCCTCTTGGATAAAAGAAACAGACAGAGGCTCTCGCTCAGATTTCACCGGAATGACATGAAGAGTGGAGCTGGCTGGAGGCTGAAGAAAGCAGAGGCAGAGGCTGAAGGGCCAGATCTTTGGATTTGGCGACATTCGGAGAGAGTTCTTGGAACCAAGCAGAGAGATAGGCCTCTAAGCTAACTGGGCTATATTGGAGATAATAAAAGATCTGAACTTTTATCACCTGGCTGCGTTTTGAGAAGAAAAAGCTCACCACATTTTGGCGCTTGAACAGGGACGGATTCAGATCCATCTGAACTTGATCACAACAGGAAATGACGATTTTGGTGGGTGGAGGCAGGGGAGTGGAAAAGGAAGGGGAAGGAGAGAGTTTTGGGATTGCCTTTGCCACGGTTGGCTCAGCACACATCTCTCTCTGTTAGCTGATTTCCTGTCGCAGCTGCCCATATTGCTATTGCAATCTTTCTTGCCTATATTTGCTATTGCAATCTTTATTCACCTCTTCACTTGAATAAAGACTGAAGATTTTCCCCTTAACCTGAGTTCCTGACTCCGGCTGATTTTAAATACGATCATTACAGCTATCTATCTAATTAATCTTTGTCAAGCCACCTAACTTCTTTCAGCCTCAATTTCCTCCCATGTAAAATGCATACAATGATAGCACCTACTTCTACTAGTACCTACTAATGACAGGACTCTACTTCACAGAGTTGTGAGGATCAAATGAAATGACATATTAAAAAAAAATACATTTTTATGCTTTTATACTTTTAAATGCTAAATAAATAAAATTAATAGTTACATATATATTATGTAACTATACACATAATGTAATTATATATTGTTATTATTATTGACAATTTGGCTCTAGTCTATTTTTCCAAGTCTACTTCCTCTCTCAATGTATACTCTATTCTGGATAATTGGCCAGTTTGCTATTTTTTGTACATGATATTGAATTTCCAATATATGTCTTTGCTCTTTTAAAACTTTGGCTTCATTTATGACTAGATTCTGATGCCACTATATATGGGACTCACTAGTGAATCCCATACCATTATGTCATGACTCTTCACCATTATTTTGCATGCATATTTATGTTTATATCTGTGTATATATTGTACTTATATTTAGTAGAACGTAATTTTCAGGGCAGTGATTTCTTTATGTGTGTGTGTATGACCTCAGGTATTACAATTATTCTGGGTTTCAGTTTTTCCTTATTTTCCAACACTTTTTATATTAAAAAATTATTATTTTTTTCCTCACTTTCCTATTTCATTTAGAAATTTAAAAAAGAACAATGATTTGAGAAGACTAGACAGAATGAATTCCAATATCCCTTATAATTCATGCAATCTTTAGCTAGGAGAATGCATACCACCCATACAAAATTCAGGTATGTGAGCTTTGTTTCTCTGGGTGCTCCTAAAGAACAAAGTGCTATATAAGTCTACCAAATATATTTGGTGTTACCATCAGTGACCTTGAATACTGATGGATTATTTTCTCTCCCTAATTCTGAGTAGATGGAGCTGGTGGGCTAGAAAATTTAGATTACTCAATATTCTTTGTTCTTGATGAATTTATTTATGAAGCACATATTAGTATCTAGTAAATTACTCATGTATGAAACATATATCTTATATTCCAGATATTAATTATAATCTGGCATCTCTCTAGTATTCTTAGACCATTTTTTAAAAATTCAGTTTTCTTTTTGTTTTTTTTTTTTTTTTTTTTGGTATGTGTACAATGAAAGACAATGAAATTGTGATAATGGTCCAACTAAAATCTAATTATAATGATAAATTCACTATAAGAAAATAATAGTAGAAGCCAACATGATATGAATGCATAGTCATAGTAGTTTTTTTATGCAATAAGAAACACTTCATTTTTTTTGTTTCATTTTGTTTTTGTTTTTGTTTTTGTTTTTTTTTGGGGGGGTGATATGGGTGCAGTTCTTCTCTAATCTTTTGAGATTCACATCAAGGAAGATAATTGTGCCTTACAAACCATATTTTTAAAAACCTTTATGTGAGAATTCCAGAACAGCTGAATTATGAGGTCAATTCAGTGTACTAATACCAGTACTTGTACAATACAGTCAATGCCATAGTAAAATGATTCCTGCAACCTAATATTTTAAGTTCTTTCTAATTCTATAGATACTGTTCAGTATATGCCTGCCTATTTTTATTTGAAATGAAGAGCAAACCACATATACTGAGATTCCATAAAAAATACTTATGTTAATCAAGAAACAGAGAATGTGCTAAAATATTTTTAAAATATTCAAATCACTGCAATAATACTTTCAGAATGAGAACCCCAAATACTGAAACAAACTAAAGGACAATTACAATTTTGAGCAGAACTGAGAGCAAAAATGTACACAAATTTTGTATGCAAATGTATATAATAACTGATTTTTTTTTTTTTTTTTTTTGCTGAGGCAATTTGGATTAAGTGACTTGCCAAGGGTCACACAGCTAGGAAGTGATAAGTTTCTGATATCAGATTTG
This sequence comes from Antechinus flavipes, assembly GCF_016432865.1. Taxonomy (NCBI): domain Eukaryota; kingdom Metazoa; phylum Chordata; class Mammalia; order Dasyuromorphia; family Dasyuridae; genus Antechinus; species Antechinus flavipes. The sequence goes on from NC_067398.1 coordinate 274,785,360, forward strand.
AACTCAAGTCTTCCTGACTCCAGAACTGGTACTCTATCCACTGCACCACTTAGCTGCCCCCGATTTTGGTTTTAATGAGTTTCTGGCTTAGTGCTTTTTTTTTTCATTCAGAATCAAAAGATTTGATATAAATAAGTTTTAAAATGTTTACATTAAAACTTGAACTCCAAACTTTATATCAAACTCTAGAATAAACTGAAAACAGAAATAATAAGTCCAAACTTGGGATGTCAACATGTTATTGTAATGATCTTTTGAAATACAGTCAGTTCTTCAAACCATTTTTGTGGCTGTTGATTTTGTCAATGATGACTGCCATTTATATAAAAATAAATGGGAGGGAACATTTGGATTTTTCTGGAATTCTATGGGCAACTTGACTTGAATAGTATGATACATAAGAAGTTAGTCAAAAGAATTGCATCATTACAGAATAATAGCCACAGGGCACAGAAAAAAAAAAAAAAAAACTTAACATCTTATTTGTGTTTTAATTTTAAAATGATTCTCATCATTAAATAGCTATACCATTTTAACATTAAAATTTATATTAAAATTTATCAATATCTTTTATTTTTATATCTCACAGAAATTTGGAGGACAAAATTAAAAATCTTTCTCCCACATTCCTCCTTGTGGCTCCAAAATTTCCCAAAAGAAAAGCATTTGATACAATGACCAATGCTATCAATTTAACTGGGCTTAATAATACTTTATTAATCTGTTATAAAGAGGAAAATATATTTAATTATCAGTTTTCTGGGATCTTCTTTGATTGTTTAGTTATTTAGAAGTCCTGATCTATTTCAGGGAGCCAAGCTAGTTGAGTAAGCAGTGAATGCCCTTAAACACTCATGTTAACCTACTAGCAACCATAAAATATCACCGCAAGATAGGTCCTGGAGCAGCAGAACCATTGAGAAGATATGTTGAAACAATATTTTAGTCCAGGACACTTGAAGGATGAGCAGGAGGGTTCTCTCTCACTTGATAAGTGTGGGAGGATAAGTGATAGGAGTCATCAGTCCAAGAAAAGAAACTCTCCAGCAAGCTGGCAGTTAAGACCCTTCTCAGCAAATTAGTAAGAGAATCTGAGCCCCAGGATGGTGGATCAGATGAATGCCAACATTCTTGGCACATATCTTGGCACAACCAGGAGAACCTGTGGACTCTAGCTCCAGGAATCACCATTTCCTCTAATCACTAAGTACTCCAGGTACTTAAATTAGAAAATTTAGAAAAAATTAGAAATTTTCCCTCCAGTGGCCAGACCAACACCTGCTTAAATATAACACCAGGAAAACATAAAAACACCCCAGCACACAACAGGCATCACCACTAGGATCGCAGCAGGTGAGCTGTTAGACCCCTATAGCTTCTAGCAGTGCCAGACACATAGCACTCCTCTCAGTCAGCAGGAAAGGAAAGGTCCACATAGGCCTTAGGGCAACATAAGTGCAGTTCCAGGTAAACAGCTGGGACATATAGCCACTGGCCCAAAAAGCCTTTCTACCAGGGGAGAAAACTCAGACACAAACTCACAAGAGGACAGCAATGTCAAAACACCTATGGGCAAACCTCAAAGATAAATAAGAAGTTATATCAAGCCCAGAAAGAACTTCTGGAAGAGTTCAGAAAGGAGCTTAAATATAATATAAATGAGGCAGAAGAGAGATTGGAAAAAGAAGTCATCTTCCTTTTAATGATCATTTATATCATTGTCATCATTATGTTGATCATTCTTTTGATTATACTGTTATGTTATTATTCTTCATAACTTCATATGAATCTTCTCATCTTTCTCCAAATTACTCATATTTGTCATTTCTTAATGCAACATTATATTCCATTATGTTCACATTATACTTTTTTATAATGTCCAGGCTAGCTCCCTGGAAGGCCTCAGGATCAATCAAAGTCAGGAGCAATCAAAGTCCTTGGACTTTAAGAGGAGAAGTGAAGGAGGCAGGCAAGCTGCCACTTGGCTTGCCAAAGATGTATCCTGGATTCTGGAGTCTGGAGTCTCCAGTGTCTCTCTTCCTCATCCTGCAGCCAAGTGACCCTAACCTCTCTCTCTCAGCTCTCCATTCCTTGCCTATGACTACCTCACCACCAAACATTCAGCAAACATCAATCATGAGGAGGGCCATCACATTACCACATCATTTAAGTATATGCTTATAGAGCCATTATCTCACATTGAATAGATAATTAGCCTTAAGTGCTCTGCTATCTGATTCAAGCACACTTTTCAGAGTTTCAACCCTCTATACTTTTTCTTTAGCCATTCCCCAATTGAGTACCATTGACTTTGTTTCTAACTTTTTGCAGTATTTTAGAGAATTTAGACTTTTATTTCTGTTTGATTTGCTTAGGCTATAGACCCAATAATGGGATCACTAGGCGAAAAGATATGAGTTGTATCATTTTCCTCAAATAATTTGAATTGATAACAATGATGGTTAGAATAATTCAGAATTTTCCAATAATGTGTTAGTATGATTATCTTTTTATACCTTTTCAGCATCTTTTCCACTTTACAAGGTGTAAGAGAATATAGGAAAGTTGCTTTAATTTTCATTTCAAAGAGTTAAATAACTTTTAGATATATTTGCTATTTGTTCTAGTTTTAAAATCTCTTATTCAGAAATTAAATGACTTTTTAAGTCATGTTGTTTTCTAATAAAATCAGGAATGTAGTATAGTTAGATGATTTCACAGAATCACAGACTCTAGTCCATATCTGAACCAGGTACAGATTTTTATAATATATCTGTGAATTGATCATCTAGCCTGTTTTTAAGGACTTCATGTGACCACACTATTTCTTATTGATGCTTTTGTATATATTTTAAAAGTTATTTTTGAGTTAAATTAAACTACAATTTGGCTCTGTGCAGATTTTATTTATATTTTCTAGTTTTGTCTGCTGGGACCAAAGAAACAAACCTATTTAAAGGCTTGAGATCAGCTTTGATTCTAGATGGACTGAAGTCTGATGACCTGGGATCAATGCCATTCCTGGGACTTTTGGGCTTATTTGTTTATCAGTGGTAGCTGATCAGAGGTTGGGGAGAGATTACTTAGAAAATCCTTGAAGATGGCTGAGAAGACCAACCTAGAAATAGGGCTGGTGATCTTAGGATTACTAATTTTTATTTTCTAGGGGCAACTAGATGGCACAGTGGATAGAGTTCTAGACCTGGTGTCAACAAGATTCATCTTCCTGAGTTTAAGTCCGGTCTCAGACATTTAAGCTTGTTTTTCTCAGTTTCCTCATCAGCAAAATGAGCTGGACAAGGAAATGGCAAAGCATTCCACTATCTTAGACAAGAAAACCCCAAATGAGGTCAAGAAGAGTAGGATACAAGAAAATGAGAATAATTAAATTTAGAATTTTAGGGCTCCTGGAAGCTGCATCCAAGATGAGTTGGTAATTGAGATGGTATTAGTGGAGGACTCACCTAGAACATGCTGCCTCCTATAAGATAAAGATCTTATTCAAGGTGACTAACTGCTTAAAAATATCATTTGCCAAATACAAGACAAAGATTATGTGACTCTAAAGCTTTAAGACTGAATGCTTTCCATATAAGAAATTGTCAATTCTTTGCACCTTCAATCACAACTCTATTTACTACCATATTATCTATGGAAGAATTCTTATTTATTTATTTATTTATTTGCAAAGGTACAAAATTATCAGTCACCCTGATGTTCAAAGTGTAAAAAGAATCAACAGTGAATTTTCTTATTCTCCAAACCCATTCTAAATATTATACCTATTCATCATTTGCTTAATCAGCACTATTGGCATTTTGACACTTCACACTAAATCTTTAGTTTAGTGACATGAAAGCTTCTGCATTTCTATGGAGCTCAAAGACAGTATCATCTAATTAATATGTCATCTGCTTTAGCAAGTCCTCAATAGATAATAGGCTTTTCTGACAAGGAAAGACTTTGAGGATTGAACTTGAACACATCAATGATTTTAACAATAATAAAAAGTCAGCTTAATGCTATTGCTGTCTGTCTTTTTTTTTTTTTAATGTAGCTCATAGCAGTTATAAGAATAAAATGCTTTGAGGTTGCATTATAACTCTGAGAAGCTATTTCTGGCCTTGATTGTTATTTTGTTAAATCATTTTGATTTTATGGGCATAACTAACCCCAAAGTTATTTAACTATACGACTGTTTCCCTGGTTGAAGTAAGGTTTTATTTTCAACTGCATATATTTTATGTTTGAATTTATTGGTTCAATAAAAAACTGTTCAAAGATTTGGTTAAATTTCAAAACATGTTAACACACAATTCTTGTTATTTTAAAAAGTCAATAATAGGTTCAAAGTGTTGTTTCAGGTGTTGCTTTAACAATAATTAATCATCATCATCATCATCATCATCATCATCATCATCATAAAACATGACTACCTATCTTTAGAGAACTTTTACTACAATATCGTTGTTCTCTACTGACTGTTAAATTGGCTTAACTCTTCAGCCTGGCATTCAAGATCTCATATAATTTGACCCTAACCCCTTCCTCCAATCTTGTTTCCTTTTCCTTTCCTTGATACTTTTCTTAGGCTGATCCACTTTCTTTATCCTGCTACACACACAGAGTCAAGCAACGGTCACAGCACCTTCAAATTACAGTTTTTTCAATTGCTTGAAATTTTTGCCTTCTGTTCTTCATCTTATCCAAATATTTTTCTTTTTATCTTTTATTTAATTTAGTGTTGAATTTTTATCCAGTTACATATAAAAACATTTTTAATATCTGTTTTTTTTTAATTTTTTTATTTAATAATTACATTATATTTACACTCATTTCTGTTCCGATTTTTTTTCCCCTCCCTCCCTCCACCCCCTCCCCTAGATGGCAAGCAGTCCTTTATATGTTGGATATGTTGCAGTATATCCTAGATACAATATATGTTTGCAGAACCGAACAGTTCTCTTGTTGCGTAGGGAGAATTGGATTCAGAAGGTATAAATAATCCGGGAAGAGAAACAAAAATGCAGATAGTTCACATTCGTTTCCCAGTGTTCTTTCTTTGGGTGTAGCTGCTTTTGTCCGTCATTTATCAATTGAAACTCAGGTCTCTTTGTCAAAGAAATCCACTTCCATCAAAATATGTCCTCATACAATATCGTTGTCGAAGTGTATAATGATCTCCTGGTTCTGCTCATTTCACTTAGCATCAGTTCATGTAGGTCTCTCCAAGCCTCTCTGTATTCATCCTGCTGGTCATTTCTTACAGAACAATAATATTCCATAACATTCATATACCACAATTTACCCAGCCATTCTCCAATTGATGGGCATCCATTCATTTTCCAGTTTCTAGCCACTACAAACAGGGCTGCTACAAACATTTTGGCACATACAGGTCCCTTTCCCTTCTTTAGTATTTCTTTGGGATATAAGCCCAATAGAAACACTGCTGGATCAAAGGATATGCACATTTTGATAATTTTTTGGGCATAATTCCAGATTGCTCTCCAGAATGGTTGGATTCGTTCACAACTCCACCAACAATGCATTAGTGTCCCAGTTTTCCCGCATCCCCTCCAACATTCATCATTATTTTTTCCTGTCATCTTAGCCAATCTGACAGGTGTGTAATGGTATCTCAGAGTTGTCTTAATTTGCATTTCTCTGATCAATAATGATTTGGAACACTCTTTCATATGAGTGGTAATAGTTTCAATCTCATCCTCTGAAAATTGTCTGTTCATATCCTTTGACCATTTATCAATTGGAGAATGGCTTGATTTCTTATAAATTTGAGTCAGTTCTCTATATATTTTGGAAATGAGGCCTTTATCAGAACCTTTAACTGTGAAAATGTTTTCCCAGTTTGTTGCTTCCCTTCTAATCTTGTTTGCATTAGTTTTATTTGTACAAAGGCTTTTTAATTTGATGTAATCGAAATTTTCTATTCTGTGATCAGTAATGGTCTCTAGTTCATCTTTGGTCACAAATTTCTTTCTCCTCCACAAGTCTGAGAGATAAACTATTCTATGTTCCTCTAATTTATTTATAGTCTCGTTCTTTATGCCTAGGTCATAGACCCATTTTGATCTTATCTTGGTATATGGTGTTAAGTGTGGGTCCATGCCTAATTTCTGCCATACTAATTTCCAATTATCCCAGCAGTTTTTATCAAATAATGAATTCTTTTCCCAGAAGTTAGGGGCTTTGGGTTTGTCAAACACTAGATTGCTATAGTTGACTATTCTGTCTTGTGAGCCTAGCCTTTTCCACTGATCCACTAATCTATTTCTTAGCCAATACCAAATGGTTTTGGTGACTGCTGCTTTATAATATAATTTTAGATCAGGTACAGCTAGGCCACCTTCATTTGATTTTTTTTTCATTAATTCCCTTGAGATTCTCGACTTTTTATTGTTCCATATGAATTTTGTTGTTATTTTTTCTAGATCAATAAAATATTTTCTTGGAAGTCTGATTGGTATAGCACTAAATAAATAGATTAGTTTAGGGAGTATTGTCATCTTTATTATGTTCGCTCGGCCGATCCAAGAGCACTTAATATTTTTCCAATTATTTAAGTCTGACTTTATTTGTGTGGAGACTTTTTTATAATTTTGCTCATATAATTCCTGACTTTCCTTTGGTAGATAGATTCCCAAATATTTTATGGTATCAACAGTTATTCTGAATGTAATTTCTCTTTGTATCTCTTGCTGTTGGGTTTTGTTGGTGATGTATAAAAATGCTGAGGATTTATGGGGATTTATTTTGTAGCCAGCTACTTTGCTAAAATTATGAATTATTTCCAATAGCTTTTTGGTAGAATCTCTGGGGTTCTCTAGGTATACCATCATATCATCTGCAAAGAGTGATAGTTTGGTTTCCTCATTGCCTACTCTAATTCCTTTTATATCTTTCTCGACTCTTATTGCCGAGGCTAGTGTTTCTAATACGATATTAAATAATAATGGTGATAGTGGGCAACCTTGCTTCACTCCAGATCTTACTGGGAAAGATTCCAGTTTTTCCCCATTGCATATGATGCTTACTGATGGTTTTAAATATATGCTCCTGACTATTTTAAGGAAAAGTCCATTTATTCCTATGCTCTCAAGTGTTTTTATTAGGAATGGATGTTGGATTTTATCAAATGCTTTTTCTGCATCTATTGAGATGATCATGTGGTTTTTGTTTGTTTGGTTATTGATATAGTCAATTATGTTAATAGTTTTCCTAATATTGAACCAGCCCTGCATTCCTGGTATAAATCCTACTTGGTCATAGTGTATTATCCTGGTGACAATTTTCTGTAATCTTTTTGCTAATATTTTATTTAAGATTTTAGCATCAATATTCATTAGGGAGATTGGTCTATAATTTTCTTTCTCTGTTTTCAGCCTACCTGGTTTAGGTATCAGTACCATATCTGTGTCATAAAAGGAGTTTGGTAGGACTCCTTCAATCCCTATTTTTTCAAATAGTTTATATAACATTGGAGTTAATTGTTCTTTAAATGTTTGGTAGAATTCACATGTAAATCCATCTGGTCCTGGGGATTTTTTCTTAGGGAGTTGATTGATAGTTTGTTCTATTTCTTTTTCTGAGATGGGACTGTTTAGGATATTTACTTCTTCCTCTGTTAGTTTGGGCAAGCTGTATTTTTGGAGGTATTTTTCTATTTCATTTAAGTTGTCGAATTTATTGGCATAAAGTTGGGCAAAGTAACTCCTAATTATTGCTCTAATTTCCTCTTCGTTAGTGGTGAGTTCTCCCTTTTCATTTTTAAGACTAACAATTTGATTTTCCTCTTTCCTTTTTTTAATCAGATTTACTAAGGGTTTGTCTATTTTGTTGGTTTTTTCATAGAACCAACTCTTAGTTTTATTAATCAATTCAATAGTTTTTTTACTTTCAATTTTATTGATCTCACCTTTTACTTTTAGAATTTCAAGTTTAGTGTTTGACTGGGGGTTTTTAATTTGTTCCTTTTCTAGCATTTTTAATTGCAAACCCAATTCATTGACCTTCTCTTTCTCTATTTTATACAAATAGGCCTCTAGAGATATGAAATTTCCCCTTATTACCGCTTTGGCTGCATCCCATACATTTTGGTATGATGTCTCATTATTATCGTTTTCTTGGGTGAAGTTATTAATTATGTCTATGATTTGCTGTTTTACCCAATCATTCTTTAGTATGAGATTATTTAGTTTCCAATTATTTTTTGGTCTACTTCCCCCTGCTTTTTTGTTGAATGTAATTTTCATTGCATCGTGGTCTGAAAAGGATGCATTTACTATTTCTGCCTTACTACATTTGAGTTTGAGGTTTTTATGTCCTAATATATGGTCAATTTTTGTATAGGTTCCATGAACTGCTGAAAAGAAAGTGTATTCCTTTCTGTCTCCATTACATTTTCTCCAGAGATCTATCATATCTAGCTTTTCTAGTATTCTGTTTACCTCTTTGACTTCTTTCTTATTTATTTTCTGGTTTGATTTATCTAATTCTGAGAGTGCAAGGTTAAGATCTCCCACTATTATAGTTTTACTGTCTATTTCTTCTTGCAGCTCTCTTAGTTTCTCTTTTAAGAATTTAGATGCTACCCCACTTGGTGCATATATGTTTAATATAGATAGTGCTTCATTATCCATGCTACCCTTTAGCAAGATATAGTGTCCTTCCTTATCTCTTTTAATTAGGTCAATTTTTGCTTTAGCTTGATCTGAGATCAGGATGGCTACCCCTGCTTTTTTGACTTCACCTGAAGCATAGTAGATTTTGCTCCAACCTTTTACCTTTAACCTGCATGTATCTCCCCGCTTCAGGTGTGTTTCCTGTAAACAACATATTGTAGGATTCTGGCTTTTAATCCATTCTGCTAACCGCTTCCTCTTTATGGGGAGTTTACCCCGTTCACGTTTATGGTTAGAATGACCAATTCTGTATTACTTGCCATCTTGTTAACCCCGGTTTATGCTTTCCTCCCTTCTTTCCCCTTTCCCCCCCTTCCAAGTATTAAGCTTGTGAGCACCCCTTGCTTCTCACAGCCCTCCCTTTTTAGTGTCCCTCCCCCCGCCTTAGAGTTCCTCCCCCTATCTTACCCCTTTCCCTCCCAGTTCCTGTATTCCCTTCCGCTTAGCTTATTCCTTCCCTTTCCACTTTTCCCTTCTCACTTTTCAATGAGATGGGAGAAGTTTCACCATAGATTGAATATGTCTTAAGATTTTTCACTTAAAGCCAATTCTGAAGGCAGTAAGATACCCACTATATTCATCCCCCTCCATCCTTTCTCTCAGATATAATAGGTTTCCTATGCCTCTTCATGAGATGTACTACCCCCACTTTACCCTTTTTCTGGTACAATGTCCTTTCCACATCAATTTCTAGAACAAGGTATACATGTATTCTTTATACATCTATATAGTCAAAATATAGTTCCCAAGATTAATCTTTACCTTTTTAGATTTCTCTTGAGTTCTATATTTGTAGATCAAACTTTTTGTTAAGTTCTGGTTTTTTCATCAGAAATAGATGAAATTCGCTTACTTCGTTGAATGTCCATCTTCTTCCCTGGAAAAAGATGCTCATTCTCGCTGGGTAAGTTATTTTTGGTTGCATACCAAGTTCCTTAGCCTTTCGGAATATCATATTCCAGGCCCTTCGATCTTTTAATGTGGATGCTGCCAGATCCTGGGTGATCCTTATTGTGGCTCCTTGATACTTGAATTGGGTTTTTCTAGCCGCTTGCAATATTTTTTCTTTCACCTGAGGGTTCTGGCATTTGGCCACTATATTCCTTGGTGTTTTGATTTTAGGATCCCTTTCAGTGGGTGATCGATGAATCCTTTCAATGTTTATTTTTTCCTCTGTTCCTATGACTTCTGGGCAGTTCTCTTTGATAATTTCCTGGAAGACAGTGTCCAGGCTCTTTTTTTCATCATGTTTTTCTGGGAGTCCAATGATTCTCAGATTGTCTCTCCTGGATCTGTTTTCCAGGTCTGTTGTCTTCCCCAGAAGGTATTTCACATTTTTCTCCATTGTTTGATTTTTTTGGATTTGCTTGACTGATTCTTCTTGTCTCCTCGAGTCATTCAATTCCACTTGTTCAATTCTGATTTTCAGTGAAGTGTTCTCTTCACTCACTTTTTAAAAATCTTTCTCTAATTGTCCAATTGAGTTCTTTTGTTCTGTGGAATTTTTTTCCATTTCGCCCATTTTGTTTTTTAGAGAGCTGTTTTCTGTTTCCAGTTCACTAATCCTATTTTTCAAGGATTTTACTTCTTTATCCACTCTCTCTTTAACTTTCTCCAGGCTCTTTTGCCAAGCCTCCCTCTCCTTTTCCCAAGCCTCCCTCTCCTTTTGCCAAGCCTCACTCTGCTTTCCCCATTTTTCTTCTAGCTCCCTTGTGAGAGCCTTTTTAATCACTTCTATGAGGTTCATCTGTGCTGAGGAACAGATGATTTCCTCCTTTGGGGAATCACCTGGGGACTGCCTGTTTTTAGTCTCCTCAGGATTTAGAGTCTGCTCTCTATCTGTATAGAAGCTGTCAAGGGTTAAAGTCCTCTTCAGCTTCTTGCTCATTCTGTCTATTAATCAGAGATAAACTACCAAAGAAAAACAGAAAAAACTGGAGTCTTTCTTTGGGGGGGGGGCTGGGTGTGTTATCGAGCTTCCTCTACAGACTGCAGGTGGCAGCAGTGAGGCACTAGCAGGACTGTGCTGCGCCTGCGCTCTGAGATCCCAAAGCGTGCTGAGTCACTGAGGGGGGGGAAAGGGGGGGGGCAGGTCCTGAGAGACTCCAGCTGTTTGCGGTTGTATTCTTCAGCCCCGGTGTTTTTAGCTTCTCTGCTGGGCTGTTGACTTGCTGCAGGTTCCAAACCTGTAGCGAAGCTCTCCCCACAGAGACGGCTACGATCACTCCCCACCCCCTCTCAGCTCTGCTCCCGTACTCTCACTGCCGCTGCCCTCAGCCTGCGCCCGATCTAAAACCGCCCCAGCCCTCCAGTAAAGACAGACCTTTCTTGGCGGATCTCAAGGATGGCTTCTCTTGGTAACTTTTTGTGGGTTTTTTTCAGTCAAGCATTGATTCAGAGGCTTGTAATGAAGTGGATAGTGAGAGAAAGCGCGGAGCTTATGCAACTGTGAGCCTCCTCTCCGCCATCTTAACCGGAAGTCCTCAATATCTGTTTTTAAAAGTTTGAATTCCACATACTCTTTCTTCTTCCTTCCCCATATCCCTTATTGAGAAGGTAAAGAATTTGATACAGGTCCTACACATGCAGTCATATAAAACATTCACATAAGATTCATTTTCTGAAGGAAAACTTAGACAAAAAAACTAAAAAATATGAATAAAGTAAAGAAAGAGTAATCTATGATCTGAAATTAGATACCATCAGGTACTCTGGGTATGGATAACATTTTTAATCATAAGTCCTTCAGAGCTGTCTTGGATCATTGTATTGCTGAGAATAATTAAATCATTCACAGCTCAATTCAGTTTCAAATGATCAAAGATGGGCAGAAGCAGCTACACCCAAAGAAAGAACTCTGGGAGATGAATATAAACTGCTTGCATTTTTGTTTTTCTTCCCGGGTTATTTATACCTTCTGAATTCAATTCTCCCTGTGCAACAAGAAAACTGTTTGGTTCTGCACACATATATTGTATCCAGGATATACTGTAACCTATTCAACATGCGAAGGATTGCTTGCCATCTGGAGGAGGGGGTGGAGGGAGGGAGGGGAAAAATTGGAACAGAAGTGAATGCAAGGGATAATGTTGTAAAAATTACCCTGCATGAGTTCTATCAATAAAAAGTTATTAAATACACACACACACACACACACACACACACACACACACACATATATATAATTGGGAAGCATTTAACAAAATACAGGAAAATATAATGTAAAAAAATCATTCACAGTTCAACATATTACAATATTGCTGTTATTTTATATATAGTACATTTCACTTTGTGTAGTGTTCTTCTTTTCTAAAATATGATTGTTCTCTGTGAGCAGATTTCTTGGGGGGCTTCTGGAAGCAGCCTCAGTTTCAGTTCCAAGAAATAATTACCTCAAATGCAATCAGCTATTAAAAGTTCAGATTCTTTATTATCTCTTTCAAAATAGCCCAGTTAGTTTTCTTAGAGGCCTATCTCCCTCTTTGGTTATAAGAGCTCTTGCAGTTTGTCCTTTGTCTCTTCCACCTTCAGCCTCCAGCTCCCTCTGAATCTCCAGTTCTACTGACTCCTGACTGAGGCTTGTCCTTTTATACTTGTAGAGATGTGAACTCAAAGGTAGACTCCTCCTCTGAGAATGGGATTGTGGGTGTAACTTGTGAATCTCCCAAATTTGTGAACTCTAATGTGTCAGCTAATGTGTGAACTCTCAAAGATGTAAACTTAAGTACATAAGCATTATTTCTATCAATTCCAGTGAGTTAACACCTTGTTTCAAATTCTGGTCCATAACAACTTTGCATCAGGGCATAGAAGTTTTTCTAGTTTCTTCAGAGAGCATCCTGTTCATTATTTCTTTTTTAAATAGCCTTTTCTTTTTCAAAATATATTTCAACATTCACTCTTGAAAAATCTTGTGTTCCAAATATTTCTCCCTTCCTTCCTATTTCCTCCTTTCTCTAGATAGAAAGTAATCCAATATACATCAACTATGTGCAATTCTTCAAGGCATATTTCCACATTTATTCTGCATAAGAAAAATCAGATCCAAAGGGGAGGGGGGCAAATGAGAGAGAAAGGAAAAAAAAAAACAAGCAAACAAACAAAAAAAAAAAAAGATGCAAAATATTATGTTGTGATTCACATTCAGTGACCTCTATCTGGATTCAGATGACTCTCTCCATCATGGATTGTTGAAATTTCCCTGAATCATCTTAATGTTGAAAAGAGTCAAGTGCATTATAGTTGATCATCATGTAATCTTGTTTTTGCTATGTTCTCTTGGTTCTATTGACATCAATTAACATCAATTCATATAAGTCTCTCCATGCCTTTCTGGAATCAATCTGCTGAGCATTTCTATAGAATAATAATATTTCATTACATTAATATACCACAACTTAGTCAACCATATATCTATTCAATTTTCAGTTCCTTGTCACTTCAAAAAGAGGTGCTAAAAACATTTTTGCACATGTGGAGCCTTCTCCTTTTTTATGATCTTTTTGTGAAACATTCCTAAGAGAGACACTGCTGGATCAAAGGATGTATCAGTTTGATAACTCTTTGGACATAGTTCCAAATTGCTCTTCAAAATGGTTGGATCAATTTACAACTCCATCAGCAATGTATTAGTGTCCCAGTTTTCACACATCTCCTCCAACATTTATCATTGTCTTTTCCCATTATCTTAACCAATCTGAGAGATGTGAAGTGGTGTCTCAAGAGTTGCCTTAATTTGCATTTCTCTAATCAATAGTAATTTATCTGCTCATCATTTCATATAACATACTAACCACATACCAAAATTTATTTATCCATTTTTCAATTAATGGGCATCCCTCCCAAATTCCAATTCTTTGTCTTCACAGCTACCATAAATATTTTTGTACATATATGTCCCTTACTTTTTTTTAATTTTAATCTTTGTGTGAGTGTGTGTGTGTGTGTGTGTGTGTGTGTGTGTGATACAGACCTAACAGTGATATTGCTAGATCAAAGAGTATTCGTGGCTTTATATTTCTTTAGGTATAATTCCAAATCGCCCTACGGAATGGTTGCATCAGTTCATAACTTCACAAACAGTGCATTAATATCTCATTTTTTCCACATCTCTTCCATTATAACATTTTTTCTTTTCTGTAAATTTTTTTATTGTCTCTTTTATATGAGATAATTAACTCAATTCTACTTTTCCCTTTCCCCTTTTCCCAATACATTCTTTTCTCTTCTCTCAGTTTTATTTTTTCTAGATATCATCTCTTCATATACAAGTCACACCTCTGCATATAGCCCTTCCACCAACTGCCCTAATAATGAAGAAGTTGTTTTGAGATACAAATATGATCTTCCCATGTTGGAATATCAATAGTTTAAATTTATGGAGTCCCTTTCCTGTTTACCTTTTTATGCTTCTTTTTAGTTTTGTATTGGAAGCCAGATTTTCTATTAAATTCTGTTGTTTTAATATAGAATTCTTGAAATTACTCTATTTCATTAGATGTTCACTTTTCCCCATAAAGGGTAATGTTAATTTTTTTTTTTTTCTGGGTAGATGATTCTTTTTTTTTTTTTTTTTTTTTTTAACAATTCTAACTCCTTTCCTTTTTGAAAGCCCTCCAGTTCTTTTATGTGGAAGCTGCTAAATCTTGTGTTATTCTCACTATTGCTCCAGAATACTGAAATTGCTTCTTTCTGGGTGGTTGAGATATTTTCTCCTTGATCAATCAGGGAGCTTGGAAATTTGGCTGAAATACATGAACTCTTTCAGGAGATGATAGGTGGATTTTTTCCCTTATTTTACTCTCTGATTCAAGAAAACCCAAGAATTCTTTGATAATTTTTTTCAAAGATTATGTCTAGGATCCTTTTTTTAAATCGTGGCTTTCAGATAGTCCAATAATTTAAAAATTATCTCTTCTATCTGGCCAGGTCAGTTGTTTTTCCAGTGAAATACTTCACACTAATTTCTATTTTTTCATTTTTTTGTTTTCTGGTCTTTATTACTTCTCGATAAAATCACTAATACTTTCAGTTGCTGAGTTCTTCAATTTCCCTTTTTATGATTTCTTTGGGAAACAAGCCCAGTAGAGACACTGCTAGATTAAAGGATAGGCACAATTTTATAGCCCTTTGGCCATAGTTCCAAATTGTTCTCCAGGATGGTCGAATCAGTTTATATTTAAAATGAGACATCATTAAAGAATAATGTAATAAAGTTATAAAACAGTACAAATAATAAGTACAAAGCAATTATAGAGAGATCAAACAATCTCAGAAAAGGGAAGGACTCTTAGAGACAAGCTAGTACAAATTGTAACTTAGTATAAATTTCATCTATAATGAAAGTCATATGTGATCCTCAGAAAAGAAAATACCATTCCTGATGGTGCTTGTTCTATTTTTGCATATCTCTAATTACTTTGGGTGTTTTTTTTCATAGTGAATATATGGGTCACCTATTGATTCTTGCTTTCCTATTTCATGCCAAATAATATAAGTATAATGATTTCCCCACATGGTAAGGCTTCAAATCAGTGATCTTTTAAGGTAGGTACATTGCATGACTTTTAAGAGGAATATAAGATGGGAGTTGTGGACTGGTCTAGCTTTTATGGAAAGATGTTTAAAACTAAGCTCCATATCACAAAACTGACCTTTTGACTGAGAGATACCACTACTAGAAATAAATTCCAAATATATCAAAGATAGAGGAAACACAGATATTTATAGTTGCTCCTTTTGTTATAATAAAGAATTGAAGCAATGAAGGTGCCTTTAGTTTGAGCATATGTGATTTAACAAAATGTAACGGGTTCTATGATTGATGAAGTAGAGACTGTTTTTAAAATAACTTATGAAGAATGCTTCCTACCCTTGACCGAAGTGTTGTAGAATCAAGGTGCAAATGAGACTTACAGTTTTTGAAATGGCCTATGTGAAAATTTGTTTGACTTGTTCCAAGTTCTTCTTTCTGTAATTTAGAGAAACTGACATCAAGAGAGTGCAGCAGTATAGTGATGATTATGGTATAGCTAAAACTGCTGATGTCCAGAACAAACTTAGAGCAGAAATAGAATGTTTTAGAACCAAGGAAATTTTTAATGAATTTGTCAACAAGGAAGTCCAATCCTTTGGGTCAGTAATTTAAAAATAAACAAACAAACAACCTCCCCCCCCACCCCCGCTGTCCCCCAAAGATCAGGGCTTAATACAGTTTTTCATTAGGCAAGAAGTAAATTAAAAAGGGGATGTAATAGTATCTTTTGATTGGTCAGAGCTTGTTGCTGGAGACCTTGATAAGATTGGCAATGTTTAAAAGAAAAGGTTTTTCTTTGGGTTAACAATTTCTCATAACCTTAGCTTAGTAGGTCAGTCTGTTCAGGATAATTGCTGCTTAAACAGATAGAAAGGTTTCAAATAGGGTAGAAACTGCAATACAAACAGAACCCAGGCCAAGATAAAATAACTATATATAAAATACAGTTGCTTTGGTATTCTCTGTGACCTACAATAGATATTTAGATAGATAGATAGATAGATAGATAGATAAGTAGATTGAATATTTAAGAATTGGGGATACAATACAGGCAAACAAAACAGTCACTACCATTAAGGAGCTTATATTCTAATAGGAAAAATAACACATAAAAAATATCTGGAATATAGGGGAGGTTGGTGAGGTAGAAAGGGGACTCAGGGAAGACCAAGTAGTTGATAGGGTGAAAAAGAGGTACAGAGAGTGAGTGGAAAATTGTGTGACTTGAACATGGCTGAGGAGCTTCTTGAAATAGAGACTCTAGTAAAAAAAAAAAAACCCTCTATCAATTGGGAAAGCAGTATATTGAAGTGGAGGTTTTTTTAGGGTGGAAAAGAGATTGATGAAAAGGAGAAGGTCAGAGAGGGAGTGGAGACATGAATGAATTGAAGCACTACTGAAATCTTTACTGTAATAGTGGCACATCATCCATCAAGAAAATGGAGTAAGAACTGGGCTTATATCCCAAAGAGATATTAAAGAAGGGAAAGGGACCTATATGTTCAAAAATGTTTGTGGCAGCCCTCTTTGTAGTGGCTAGAAACTGGAAACTGAGTAGATGCCCATCAATTGAGAATGGCTGAATAAATTGTGGTATATGAATGTTATGGAATATTATTGTTCTGTAAGAAATGACCAGCAGGATGATTTCAGAAAGGCCTGGAGAGACTTAACATGAACTGATGCTGAGTGAAATGAGCAGGACTAAAAGACTATTATATACTTCAACAACAATACTATATGATGATCAATTCTTTTTTTTTTTTTTTTAATGGTTAACCATTTGATAGTACCAGTATCTTTGGTGGCCACAGTGTTTTCCTTTTTTTTAAATAACTTTTTATTGACAGAACCCATGCCAGGGTAATTTTTTACAGCATTATCCCTTGCACTCACTTCTGTTCCGATTTTTCCCCTCCCTCCCTCCACCCGTTCCCCCAGATGGCAAGCAGTCCTTTATATGTTAAATAGGTTACAGTATATATGATGATTAATTCTGATGAACATGGCTCTCTTCAACAATGAGATGAACCAAATCAGTTTGATTTGTTCAATAATGATAGAACCAGCTACACCCAGAGAAAGAACTCTGGGAAATGAGTGTGACCCAATAAGTAGCATTTCCAGTCCCTCTGTTTTTGTTCACTTGCATTTTTGATTTTCTTCTCAGGTTAATTTTACCTTATTTCAAAGTCTGATTCTTCTTATGCAGCAAAATAACTGTATGGATATGTATAAATGTATTGTATTTAACATATATTTTAACATATTTAACATATATTGGTCTACCTGCCATCTGAGAAAGGGGTTGGGGGGAAGGAGGAAAAACGTTGGAATAGAAAGTTTTGCAAGGGTCAATGCTGAAAAATTACCCATGCATATATCTTGTAAATAAAAAGCTACAATAATAAATAAATAAATAAATCATCAACAACAACAACAAAAAGAAAATGGAGTAAGAGTTCTCATTTGTATTGTGATTCTAAATAGATACTACATTTCAATACAGCTGTCTCAAATATGGAGAAATTAGTTTCATTATGAAAATTCAAAATGATCAGTATTAAATAGTAAGAGTGAACTTCTCTGAGAGTGACTTTCAGCAATTATCCTCTGCTTAATAATGAACATGTACTATATATTAAAAACTTTTGGAATTAACACATTCTATTCACATTGTTTTGATAAGCTTCTTTTACAAAGTCTTTGAATAGTTTCTCATTCCAAATGGGTGGATAAAAAAAAAAAAAGAATGAATTTTTTTTTTTAAATGATAGACATTTTTTCAATGGAAAAGCAACTGACTGAATATAAATTGAGGAAAAATAACTTAAGAGTCATTGGATTACCTGATATCCATGATCCAAGAATGAGCTTAGATATCATATTGCAAGAAATTATCAAGGAAAACTGTCCTGATATTCTAGAATCATTAAGTTTAAATCCAAATGGAAACAATCTACCTACAACCTTCTCAAGGAGTTCCCAAAATGAATAAAATAGAATAGAAAAATAGAAAAAAAAATAGCTAATTGGGAAAACAACTGACCTGGAAAATAGATCTAGGAGAGACAATCTAAGGATTATTGACTCCCTGAAAACCATGATGAAAAAATGAGCCTTAGACACTATTTTCAAGAAATCATTAAAGAGAACTGCCCAGATGGTATAGAATCAGAAGGTAAAATAACCATTGAAAGAATTCACCGAATACTTCCTAAAGAGATAACAAAATTAAAATGCCAAGGAATATTGTGGCTAAATTTCAGAATTATAAGACCAATGAAAAAATATTACAAGCAGCCAAAAAGAAACAATTCAAAATCTGTGAAGCCACAATAAGGATTACTCAGGACACAGTAGCTTCCACTTTAAAGGATTGAAGGGCCTAGAATCTGATATTCTGAAAGGTGAAGGAACTTGGAATGCAGTCAAGAATTAATTACCCCACTAAACTGAACAATTTCTTTCAGAGAAAAAGATGGACATTCAATGAAACTGGTGAATTCCATTTATTTTTGATGGAAAGACCAAAGCTAAAAAAAAATAGATCTCCAAATAAAGAACTCAAGAGAAGCATAAAAAAGTAAAAAGAAAATAAATATTGAGAACTGTATTTTTGTTACAGGTAAACATATGCATAACCTGATTTTATTATTATACTATAAAAAGAAGCTAGAAGTGAAAATGGGATTATATGAGAAAAAAGGGGAAAGTGAAGGTAAAATGAGGGAAATTACATCTCAAAAAGAGGCAAGGAAAACCTATTATAATGGAGGGAAAGAAGGGATGGTGAATTGTGTGAATCTTACTCTTGTTAGATTTGTCTCAAAAAAAGAATATTAGATATATTTGGTTTCATTGAAAAACTTCTCTCACCTTATAGAAAGGTGGGAGAGGAAAGGGGAAAAAGGAAAGGTTAAACTAAATAAAAGGGAAAACAGAAATAGTAGGGGGAAAGTATAAGAAAGGGAGAGGGCTCTAAAGGGAGAGAACTGCTTGAGGCAAGTAGTGCTCCTAAGTAAAATACTAGGGAGGAGAGAAAGGGGAAAAAAAGAGAAAGTATAACTTGGGATTAATAAAATGACCAAAAATACAGAATTAGTATGTTTAACTGTAAATGTGAATTGGGTGTACTCTTCCATAAAGCGTAAGTGGATAGCAGACTAGATTAAAAGTCAAAATTCTACAAAATATTGTTTACAAGAAACACATTTAAAGCATATGTAAGCGATACATACAGAGTAAAGGTAAAAGACTGGAGCAAAATGAAGTTTAAATAAAAAAGCAAAGGTAGCCATCCTCATCTCAGATCAAGCAAAAGCAAAACTTTATCTAATTAAAAGAGATAAGTATGGACACTGTATCTTCCTAAAGAGTACCATAGATAATGAAGCAATATCGATATTAAACATATATGCACCAAGTGGTGTAGCATCTAAATTTGTAAAGAAGTAAAGAGAATGTCAAGAAATAGACAGCAAAACTATAAAGGTGGTCAAGCTCAACCTTGCTCTCTCAGAACTAAATAAATTAAACCACAAAATAAATAAGAAAGAAGTTAAAGAGGTAAATAGAACATTAGAAATACTAGATATATATCTTTGGAGAAAATTGAATGGAGACAGAAAGAAGTTCACTTTCTTCTCAACAGTTCAAGGAACCCATACAAAAATTGACCATATATTAGGATATAAAAACCTAAAAATCAAAAGTAGAAAGGCTGAAATAGAAAATACATTTTTTTAGATCAAGGATGCAATAAAAATTACATTCAATAAAAAGCCAGGGGAAAACAGATCAAAAAGTAATTGGAAACTAAATAATCTCATTCTAAAGAATGAATGGATGAAACAGCAAATCATAGATACAATCAATAATTTCATCCAAGAGAATGAAAATAATGAGACAATATACCAAATTTGTGGGATGCAGCCAAAGATGTGATAAGAGGAAATTTTATATCTCTAGAAATATAATAATAAATAATAAAATAGAATATAATAATAAATAATGAAATAGAGATAGAGGTCAATGAATTGGGCTTGGAAATAAAAAAAAAAAACTATAAAAAGAACAAATTTAAAAATCCATAATCAAATACCAAATTTGAAATTCTAAAAATAAAAGGAGAGATCAATAAAATTGAAAGTAAAAAATACTGTTTAATTAATAAACAAAACTAAGAGTTAGTTTTATTTTAAAAAAACAAAAAAATAAATAAACCTTTAGTTAATTTGATTAGAAAAGGGAGAACAAGAGGAAATTAGACAAATAATTAGGAGTTACTCTGCCCAACTTTATGGCAATAAATTTGATAATTTAAGTGAAATGGAGGAATACCTACAAAAATATAGATTTTCTAGATAAACAGAAGAGGAAATAAATTACTTACATAGTCCCATTTTAGAAAAAGAAATAGAATAAACTGTTAATCCACTTCCTAAGGAAAGATCCCTAGGATTAGATGTATTTACATATAAATTTTACCAAACATTTAAAGAACTATATAAAGTATTTGAAAAAATAGGGAATGAAGGACTGCTACCAAATTCCTTTTATGACACAAATATGGTACTGATACCTAAACCAGATAGGATGAAAACAGAAAAAGAAAATTATAGACCAATCTTCCTAATGAACATTGATGCAAAAATCTCATATAACATAACAAAAAGATTACAGAAAATCAGCTCCAGAATAATACACCACGACCAAGTAGAATTTATACCAGGAATGCAGGGCTGGTTCAATATTAGGAAAACTATTAACATAATTGATTATATCAATAACCAAATTAACAAAAAAACATGATAATCTCAATAGATGAAGAAAAAGCATTTGATAAAATCCAACACCCATTCCCAATAAAAACACTAAAGAATATTGGAATAAATTGACTTCTTAAAACAATCAGTACTATCTATTAAAAGCCATCAGCAATCATCATACATAATGGGGATAAGTTGAAACCATTCCTAATAAAAGCAGAGGTGAAACAAGGTTGCCCACTATCACCATTACTATTCAATATTGTATTAGAAATGCTAGTTTTAGCAATAAGAGAAGAAAGAAATTAGAGTAAATAATGAAGAAACCAAATTATCATTCTTTGAGGATGATATAATGGTATTCTTAGAGATCCCTAGCGAGTCAACTAAAAATATTACAAGTAATCTACAAATTCAACAAAATTTCAGGATAGAAAATAAATCCACATAAACTATCAGCATTTTTATATATCACTAACAAAGTCTAACAGCAAGATACAAAGAGAAATTACATTTAAAATAACTGTAGATAGTTTAAAATATTTGGGAATCTATCTGCCAAGGGAAAGTCAGGAACTATATGAGCAAAACTCCAAAACACTTTCCACACAATAAAGTCAGATCTAAGAAATTGGAAAAATATCAAGTGCTCAATAAAGATGACAATATTCCCTAAAATAATCTATATATTTAGTGCTATACCAATCAAACTGCCAACAAAGTGTTTTAATGACCTAGAAAAAAATTACTACAACATTTATGTGGAAGAACAAAAGGCCAACAATTTCAAAGGAATTAATAAAGAGAAAAGCAAATGAAGGTGGCCTAGCTATACCTGATCTAAAACCATGTTATAAAACAGAGGTCATCAAAACCATTTTATACTGGCTAAGAAATAGAGAAGCTGATCAGTGGAACAAAGTAGAACAAAATGGTCAATGACTATAGCAGTCTTGTATTTGAGAAACCCAAAGACCCCAGCTTTTGGGATAAAAATTTACTATTTGACAAAAAAAAAAAACTGCTGGGAAAATTGGAAACTAGTACAGCAGCAACTAGGCATAGACTCATACCTAACACCATATACCAAGATAAGGTTGAAATGGGTTCACAATCTATACATAAAGAATTATATTATAAACAAATTATGAAAACATAGGATAATTTACCTCTCAGATTTGTGGAGGAGGAAGGAACTTGTGTCCAAAGAAGAATTAGAGATCACTATTGATCACTAAATGATAACTTTGATTATATTAAGTTAAAAAGTTTTTGTTCAAACAAAACTAATGCAGACAAGATTAGAAGGGAAGCAATAAACTGGGAAATCATGTTTACTTCCAAAAGTTCTGATAAAGGCCTAATTTCTAAAATGTATAGAGAATTGATTCAAATTTATAATAGTTTGAGCCATTCCCCTATTGATAAATGGTCAAAGGATATGAATAATTTTCAAATGAAGAAAGTGAAACTATTTGTTATCACATGAAAAGGTGCTCAAATCACTATTAATCAGAGAAATTCAAATTAAGACCACTCTGAGGTACCACTACACACCTGTCAAATTGGCTAAGATGATAGGAAAGAATAATGACCAATGTTGGAGGGGATTTGGGAAAACTGGAACACTAATACATTGTTGATGTTACTGGGAACAGAGCCAACTATTCTAGAGAGCAATTTGGAACTATGCTCAAAAAGTTATCAAACTGTGATACCTTTGATCCATCAAGTGTTTCTACTGGGATTATATCCCAAAGAGATGTTAAAGGAGGGAAAGGAACCCTCATGTGAAAAAATGTTTGTGGCAGCCCTTTTTGTAGTGGCAAAAAACTGGAAATTGAGTGGATTCCCATCAATTGGAGAATGGCTCAATAAATTATGGTATATGAATGTTATGGAATATTACTGTTCTGTAAGAAACAATTGGCAGGATGATTTCAGAGAGGCTTGGAGAGATCTACATGAACTGATGCTAAGTGAAATGAGCAGAACCAGGAGATCATTATACATGGCAACAAGACTATATGATGTTCCATTTTGATGGAAATAGCTCTCTTTAATAATGATATGATTCAAATCAACTCCATGTTTTCAGTGATGAAGAGAGCCATATACACCTAGACAGAGAACTATGGGAACAGAGTGTGGACCACAACATAGCATTCTCACTCTCTCTTTTGTTATTTGCTTGCATATTGTTTTCTTTCTCAGTTTTTCTTTTCCTTATTTCTTGATCTACTTTTTCTTATGCACCAAGATAACTGTATAATTATGTATTCATATATTTAATGTGTATTTTAACATATTTAACATATATTGGACTATCTGACAGATAGTGGAGGTAGTGGAGAGAAGGAAGGAAAAATTTGCAACAAAAGGTTTTGCAAGGGTCAATGTTGAAAAAAATTGTAAATAAAATTTGTAAATAAAAAGCATTAATAAAAATAAAGAAAAGTAATTATTCAACATGGATTTGATTTGGAAGCTGGGATTAATAACCTCTTCTCTTTCAGGTTATTGGTCTTTAGTCTAATAATGAGCTGCTGGGCAAAGCATTAAAATGGAATATTAATTTCATAATATCTTAGAGGAAATTTGCCAGCTATTAAATCTTTTTAACTTTCTTTCAGGTGTTTCATTCAAACATAGTCTTTATTGATCTAGACCAAATTTGATATGATTATAATACCATTTTTTACTTTAGTCTAGGGGAAATGGGCACAAAAACATACAATATTAAATAATACATGTACTGGACACCATTTTGATAAATTAGAATTATACCCTTCCCATAATGTACACACACACACACACACACACACACACACACACACACACACGCACACAGAATTTTTAAGGTAGTTATGTCCTCTTACTGGATTGGCTTTTGTTCAAGCTCTGACTCTTCAATTCATTAACTATATGAAATATTAGGGCAATAATTTTTTTTTCACGATGAAAATATTCAGTACCGTTCTCAAGCTATTGAAAGTACAAACCAGCCATAGTGCCAAAGGTTATAAAGCCAATTTAGACAATATGAAACTCCAGTTTTAGTTTCTCTTGAATATTCCCTTTCCAAATGGGAATTTATGGTGTGCGTAGATTACAAATAAATATTAGGCCAATAATTTAACTCGTCTTCATACTTCATTAGTAAAAAAATGTGATCACTGCTATACTTATTTCACAGTATTGTGGTGAATGAAAAATATGATAATGCCCATGAAAATACCAAGTAAATTGTAATGTATTTTCAAAATAATTGCCTAAAATCTTTTCCCGCATTCCCTATGACTGATGGTATCCTAAAGATGAAAATATAAACTCTTCAAACTGGGTAAACCAAAATTCATTTGAATGTAAAGAAGAATAGTTAACAGAAAGGAATTCATATAAAATTTGTTTAAAAAATAGTTTTTAGATATGACAACACACTCTGAGTTAGGTCCTTCTGTCTACAATCATTTGGATTTAAATATTCTACTGTTCTCTATCTTATCTATCTCCTCTAAAAAAGAAAAGAAATCAATATCTGCTTTGATGGTGCCAAGTTCAAATGAAATAATTTACCTGAGCTAATGAAAAGAGGAAAAAAAAGATGGTAGAAATAAATTTCTTCTGCAGCACTAGAAATGGTAATATTTGTCAATGAATTCATTCATTCATCCAGTGAATATGGAGATAAAGAATTAGTCAAAAGAATAGAATAAGAATTGGGATAGAGATTGAACAAGGAAGATCACAGTGCCATAAACAACTATTATAATAGTATCTGATAAGCAAAGACTTTCATTTTGGTTGATATTTTAGTTTGTTTGGTATGGGAGAAAGAACTATGTGGTTATTTAAATCATTAGGCTTAAATGAAAATGTGTGTTAAAACGCTGTACAAAGTATAATTTATTCCACAAATGTTCCAGTGATTGATGTTACTGTATCATTTGAGGACTATGTGTTTTTTTTTTAATTTTTATTTAATAATTACTTTATATTGACACTCGTTTCTGTTCCGATTTTTTTCCCTCCCTCCCTCCACCCCCTCCCCTAGATGGCAAGCAGTCCTCTATATGTTGGATATGTTGCAGTATATCCTAGATACAATATATGTTTGCAGAACCGAACAGTTCTCTTGTTACATAGGGAGAATTGGATTCAGAAGGTATAAATAACCCGGGAAGAAAAACAAAAATGCAGATAGTTCACATTCGTTTCCCAGTGTTCTTTCTTTGGGTGTAGCTGCTTTTGTCCGTCATTTATCAATTGAAACTCAGGTCTCTTTGTCAAAGAAATCCATTTCCATCAAAATATGTCCTCATAGAATATCATTGTCGAAGTGTATAATGATCTCGTGGTTCTGCTCATTTCACTTAGCATCAGTTCATGTAAGTCTCGCCAGTCCTCCCTGTATTCATCCTGCTGGTCATTTCTTACAGAACAATAATATTCCATAACATTCATATACCACAATTTACCCAGCCATTCTCCAATTGATGGGCATCCATTCATTTTCCAGTTTCTAGCCACTACAAACAGGGCTGCTACAAACATTTTGGCACATACAGGTCCCTTTCCCTTCTTTAGTATTTCTTTGGGATATAAGCCCAATAGAAACACTGCTGGATCAAAGGGTATGCACAGTTTGATAATTTTTTGGGCATGATTCCAGATTGCTCTCCAGAATGGTTGGATTCGTTCACAACTCCACCAACAATGCATTAGTGTCCCAGTTTTCCCGCATCCTCTCCAACATTCAGCATTATTTTTTCCTGTCATCTTAGCCAATCTGACAGGTGTGTAGTGGTATCTCAGAGTTGTCTTAATTTGCATTTCTCTGATCAATAATGATTTGGAACACTCTTTCATATGAGTGGTAATAGTTTCAATTTCATCCTCTGAAAATTGTCTGTTCATATCCTTTGACCATTTATCAATTGGAGAATGGCTTGATTTCTTATAAATTTGAGTCAGTTCTCTATATATTTTGGAAATGAGGCCTTTATCAGAACCTTTAACTGTGAAAATGTTTTCCCAGTTTGTTGCTTCCCTTCTAATCTTGTTTGCATTAGTTTTATTTGTACAAAGGCTTTTTAATTTGATGTAATCGAAATTTTCTATTTTGTGATCAGTAATGGTCTCTAGTTCATCTTTGGTCACAAATTTCTTTCTCCTCCACAAGTCTGAGAGATAAACTATTCTATGTTCCTCTAATTTATTTATAATCTCGTTCTTTATGCCTAGGTCATAGACCCATTTTGATCTTATCTTGGTATATGGTGTTAAGTGTGGGTCCATGCCTAATTTCTGCCATACTAATTTCCAATTATCCCAGCAGTTTTTATCAAATAATGAATTCTTTTCCCAGAAGTTAGGGGCTTTGGGTTTGTCAAACAGTAGATTGCTATAATTGACTATTCTGTCTTGTGAACCTAGCCTTTTCCACTGATCCACTAATCTATTTCTTAGCCAATACCAAATGGTTTTGGTGACTGCTGCTTTATAATATAATTTTAGATCAGGACAGCTAGGCCACCTTCATTTGATTTTTTTTTTCATTAATTCCCTTGAGATTCTCGAATTTTATTGTTCCATATGAATTTTGTTGTTATTTTTTCTAGATCAATAAAATATTTTCTTGGAAGTCTGATTGGTATAGCACTAAATAAATAGATTAGTTTAGGGAGTATTGTCATCTTTATTATGTTCGCTCGGCCGATCCAAGAGCACTTAATATTTTTCCAATTATTTAAGTCTGACTTTATTTGTGTGGAGACTTTTTTATAATTTTGCTCATATAATTCCTGACTTTCCTTTGGTAGATAGATTCCCAAATATTTTATGGTATCAACAGTTATTCTGAATGGAATTTCTCTTTGTATCTCTTGCTGTTGGGTTTTGTTGGTGATGTATAAAAATGCTGAGGATTTATGGGGATTTATTTTGTAGCCAGCTACTTTGCTAAAATTATGAATTATTTCCAATACCTTTTTAGTAGAATCTCTGGGGTTCTCTAGGTATACCATCATATCATCTGCAAAGAGTGATAGTTTGGTTTCCTCATTGCCTACTCTAATTCCTTTAATATCTTTCTCGACTCTTATTGCCGAGGCTAGTGTTTCTAATACGATATTAAATAATAATGGTGATAGTGGGCAACCTTGCTTCACTCCAGATCTTACTGGGAAAGGTTCCAGTTTTTCCCCATTGCATATGATGCTTACTGATGGTTTTAAATATATGCTCCTGACTATTTTAAGAAAAAGTCCATTTATTCCTATGCTCTCAAGTGTTTTTATTAGGAATGGATGTTGGATTTTATCAAATGCTTTTTCTGCATCTATTGAGATGATCATATGGTTTTTGTTTGTTTGGTTATTGATATAGTCAATTATGCTAATAGTTTTCCTAATATTGAACCATCCCTGCATTCCTGGTATAAATCCTACTTGGTCATAGTGTATTATCCTGGTGACGATTTTCTGTAATCTTTTTGCTAATATTTTATTTAAGATTTTAGCATCAATATTCATTAGGGAGATTGGTCTATAATTTTCTTTCTCTGTTTTCAGCCTACCTGGTTTAGGTATCAGTACTATGTCTGTGTCATAAAAGGAGTTTGGTAGGACTCCTTCAATCCCTATTTTTTCAAATAGTTTATATAACATTGGAGTTAATTGTTCTTTAAATGTTTGGTAGAATTCACATGTAAATCCATCTGGTCCTGGGGATTTTTTCTTAGGGAGTTGATTGATAGTTTGTTCTATTTCTTTTTCTGAGATGGGACTGTTTAGGATATTTACTTCTTCCTCTGTTAGTTTGGGCAAGCTATATTTTTGGAGGTATTTTTCTATTTCATTTAAGTCGTCGAATTTATTGGCATAAAGTTGGGCAAAGTAACTCCCAATTATTGCTCTAATTTACTCTTCGTTAGTGGTGAGTTCTCCCTTTTCATTTTTAAGACTAACAATTTGATTTTCCTCTTTCCTTTTTTTAATCAGATTTACTAAGGGTTTGTCTATTTTGTTGGTTTTTTCATAGAACCAACTCTTAGTTTTATTAATCAATTCAATAGTTTTTTTACTTTCAATTTTATTGATCTCACCTTTTATTTTTCGAATTTCAAGTTTAGTGTTTGACTGGGGGTTTTTAATTTGTTCCTTTTATAGCATTTTTAATTGCAAACCCAAGTCATTGACCTTCTCTTTCTCTATTTTATACAAATAGGCCTCTAGAGATATGAAATTTCCCCTTATTACCGCTTTGGCTGCATCCCATACATTTTGGTATGATGTCTCATTATTATCGTTTTCTTGGGTGAAGTTATTAATTATGTCTATGATTTGCTGTTTCACCCAATCATTCTTTAGTATGAGATTATTTAGTTTCCAATTATTTTTTGGTCTACTTCCCCCTGGTTTTTTGTTGAATGTAATTTTCATTGCATCGTGGTCTGAAAAGGATGCATTTACTATTTCTGCCTTACTGCATTTGAGTTTGAGGTTTTTATGTCCTAATATATGGTCAATTTTTGTATAGGTTCCATGAACTGCTGAAAAGAAAGTATATTCCTTTCTGTCTCCATTACATTTTCTCCAGAGATCTATCATATCTAACTTTTCTAGTATTCTATTTACCTCTTTGACTTCTTTCTTATTTATTTTCTGGTTTGATTTATCTACTTCTGAGAGTGCAAGGTTAAGATCTCCCACTATTATAGTTTTACTGTCTATTTCTTCTTGCAGCTCTCTTAATTTCTCTTTTAAGAATTTAGATGCTATCCCACTTGGTGCATATATGTTTAATATAGATAGTGCTTCATTATTCATTCTACTTTTTAACAAGATATAGTGCCCTTCCTTATCTCTTTTAATTAGATCAATTTTTCCTTTAGCTTGATCTGAGATCAGGATGGCTACCCCTGCTTTTCTGACTTCACCTGAAGCATAGTAGATTTTGCTCCAACCTTTTACCTTTAACCTGTATGTATCTCCCCGCTTCAGGTGTGTTTCCTGTAAACAACATATTGTAGGATTCTGGCTTTTAATCCATTCTGCTAACCGCTTCCTCTTTATGGGAGAGTTTACCCCGTTCACGTTTATGGTTAGAATGACCAATTCTGTATTACTTGCCATCTTGTTAACCCCGGTTTATGCTTTTCTCCCTTCTTTCCCCTTTCCCCCCCTTCCCAGTGTTAAGCTTGTGAGCCCACTTGATTCTCACAGCCCTCCCTTTTTAGTATCCCTCCCCCCGCCTTAGAGTTCCTCCCCCTATCTTACCCCTTTCCCTCCCAGTTCCCGTATTCCCTTCCGCTTAGCTTATTCCTTCCCTTTTCACTTTTCCCTTCTCACTTTTCAATGAGGTGGGAGAAGTTTCACCATAGATTGAAAATGTCTTAAGATTTTTCACTTAAAGACAATTCTGAAGGCAGTAAGATACCCACTATTTTCATCCCCCTCCATTCTTTCTCTCAGATATAATAGGTTTCCTATGCCTCTTCATGAGATGCACTACCCCCACTTTACCCTTTTTCTGATATAATGTCCTTTCCACATCAATTTCTAGAACAAGGTATACATGTATTCTTTATACATATATATAGTCAAAATATAGTTCCCAAGATTAATCTTTACCTTTTTAGATTTCTCTTGAGTTCTATATTTGTAGATCAAACTTTTTGTTAAGTTCTGTTTTTTTCATCAGAAATAGATGAAATTCGCTTACTTCGTTGAATGTCCATCTTCTTCCTCGAAAAAGATGCTCATTCTCGCTGGGTAAGTTATTTTTGGTTGCATACCAAGTTCCTTAGCCTTTCGGAATATCATATTCCAGGCCCTTCGATCTTTTAATGTGGATGCTGCCAGATCCTGGGTGATCCTTATTCTGGCTCCTTGATACTTGAATTGGGTTTTTCTAGCCGCTTGCAATATTTTTTCCTTCATCTGAGGGTTCTGGCATTTGGCCACTATATTCCTTGGTGTTTTGATTTTAGGATCCCTTTCAGTGGGTGATCGATGAATCCTTTCAATGTTTATTTTTTCCTCTGTTCCTATGACTTCTGGGCAGTTCTCTTTGATAATTTCCTGGAAAATAGTGTCCAGGCTCTTTTTTTCATCATGTTTTTCTGGAAGTCCAATGATTCTCAGATTGTCTCTCCGGGATCTGTCTTCCAGGTCTGTTGTCTTCCCCAGAAGGTATTTCACATTCTTTTCCATTGTTTGATTTTTTGGATTTGCTTGACTGATTCTTCTTGTCTCCTCGAGTCATTCAATTCCACTTGTTCAATTCTGATTTTCAGTGAAGTATTCTCTTCACTCACTTTTTTAAAATCTTTTGTGCTTGTGCAAATGATGCTGCCATAAATAATGTAAAAGGTATCAACAAGATTTTTGAATGATTGGACAAGAAACTAAAGATTATTAAAGGAATGGAATATATTATTCTTACTCTTTCTAAATGAAAGGATTAAGGAGAAAAATATTTAGGAAATGAATAGCTAAGAAGGTGGGATTTGACAATGGGGTTTAGATCTTTGTTTCATAATTTAAAATGTACATATGAAAGACCTGACTAGAGAAAGCACTTAGGAATATGTTTGCAATTATTTTACCAATCCAGTTAGAAAGATTTTAAATTACAAAGAATAAGAGAGGATAAGACTGCCTATGTATACTCTCCCCCTATCTTATCCTTAAGCCAAATGTCATAGAAAAAAAAATTATTTTGGCTGTGTTCTCAAATTCCAAACTCATCAAGATCATATTCCTTCATTTTAAAACATTTATTCAAAGAAGCCTAAACTGATTTACTAGATCTTGGAGGCCACATTTTCTTTTCTTTTCTTTTTTTTTAAATAACTTTTTATTGATATAACACATGCCAGGGTAATTTTTTACAGCATTATCCCTTGCATTCACTTCTGTTCCGATTTTTCTCCTCCCTCCCTCCACCCCTTCCCCCAGATGGCAAGCAGTCCTTTACATGTTGAATGGGTTACAGTATATCCTAGATACAATATATATGTGCAGAACCGAACAGTTTTCTTGTTGCACAGGGAGAATTGAATTCAGAAGGTATAAATAACCTGGGAAGAAAAACAAAAATGCAAGCAGTTTATATTCATTTCCCAGTGTTCTTTCTCTGGGTGTAGCTGCTTCTGTCCATCTTTGATCAATTAAAGCTCTCTTTATCAAAGAGATCCACTTCCATCAGAATACATCCTCAAACAGTATCATTGTTGAGGTATATAATGATCTCCTGGTTCTGCTCATTTCACTTAGCATCAGTTCATGTAAGTCTCGCCAGTCCTCTCTGTATTCATCCTGCTGGTCATTCCTTACAGAACAATAATATTCCATAACATTCATATACCACAATTTACTCAACCATTCTCCAATTGATGGGCATCCTTTCATTTTCCAGCTTCTAGCCACTAAAAACAGGGCTGCCACAAACATTTTGGCTCATACAGGTCCCTTTCCCTTCTTTAGTATCTCTTTGGGGTATAAGCCCAGTAGAAACACTGCTGGATCAAAGGGTATGCACAGCTTGATAACTTTTTGAGCATAGTTCCAAATTGCTCTCCAGAATGGCTGGATATATTCACAATTCCACCAACAATGTATTGGTGTCCCTGTTTTCACACATCCCCTCTAACATTCCTCATTATCTTTCCCTGTCACTCTAGCCAATCTGACAGGTATGTAGTGGTATCTCAGAGTTGTCTTAATTTGCATTTCTCTGATTAATAATGACTTGGAGCATATTTTCATATGTCTATAAATAGTTTCAATTTCTTCATTTGAGAATTGTCTGTTCATATCCTTTGACCATTTATCATTTGGAGAATGGTTTGATTTCTTATAGATTAGAGTCACTTCTCTATATATTTTGGAAATGAGGCCTTTATCAGAACCTTTGATTGTAAAAATGTTTTCCCAGTTTATTGTTTCCCTTCTAATCTTGTTTGCATTTGTTTTGTTTGTACAAAAACTTTTCAATTTGATATAATCAAAATTTTTTATGTTGTGGTCAATAGTGATCTCTAGTTCTTCTTTGGTCATAAATTCCTCCCTCTTCCACAGGTCTGCAAGGTAAACTATCCTATGCTCTTCCAATTTATTTATAATCTCATTCTTTATGCCTAGGTCATGAACCTATTTTGACCTTATCTTGGTGTTCGGTGTTAAGTGTGGGTCAATGCCTAGTTTCTGCCATACTGATTTCCAATTTTCCCAGCAATTTTTGTCAAATAATGCATGCTTATTCCAAAAACTGGGGTCTTTGGGTTTGCCAAACACTATATTATTAAAGTTATTGGCTGTTTTGTCCTTTGAACCTAACCAATTCCATTGATCAATTAGTCTATTTCTTAGCCAATACCAGATGGTTTTAGTAACTGCTGCTTTATAATATAATTTTAGATCTGGTACAGCTAGGCCACCTTCATTTGATTTTTTTTTTTATTAATTCCCTTGAAATTCTTGACCTTTTGTTTTTCCATATGAACTTTTTTGTTATTTTTTCCAATTCATCAAAGTAGTTTTTTGGGAGTCTGATTGGTATAGCACTAAATAAATAGATTAATTTAGGTAGTACTGTCATCTTTTTTATATTTGCTCGCCCAATCCAAGAGCATTTAATATCTAATTGGTTAGATCAGACTTAATTTGTGTGGAAAGTGTTTTGTAGTTTTGCTCATAAAGTTTCTGATTTTCCCTTGGTAGATAGATTCCTAAATATTTTGTACAATCAGTAGTTACTTTAAATGGAATTTCTTTTTGTAACTCTAACTGTTGGGTTTTGTTAGTGATATATAAGAATACTGATGACTTAGGTGGGTTTATTTTATATCCTGCAACTTTGCTGAAGGTGTAGATTGTTTCTAATAACTTTTGGTAGAATCTCTGGGGTTCTCTAAGTATACCATCATATCATCAGCAAAGAGTGATAATTTGGTTTCCTCATTGCCCATTCTTATTCCTTTAATTTCTTTCTCAACTCTTATTGCCAAAGCCAGCATTTCTAATACAATATTAAATAGTAATAGTGATAGTGGGCAAATTTGTTTTACTCCTGATCTTATTGGGAATGGTTGCAGTTTGTCCCCGTTACATATGATGCTTACTGCTGGTTTTAAATAGATGCTACTGATTATTTTAAGGAAAAGTCCATTTATTCTTATACTCTCAAGAGTTTTTAATAGGAATGGATGTTGGATTTTATCAAATGCTTTTTCTGCATCTATTGAGATGATCATATGGTTTTTGTTAATTTGATTATTAATATGGCCAGTTATATTGATAGTTTTCCTAATATTGAACCATCCCTGCATTCCTGGTATAAATCCTATTTGATCATGATGTATTATCCTGGGGATGATTGTCTGTAGTCTTTTTGCTAATATCTTATTTAAGATTTTAGCATCAATATTCATTAGGGAGATTGGTCTATAATTTTCTTTCTCTGTTTTCAACCTACCTGGTTTAGGTATCAGTACCATGTCTGTGTCATAAAAGGAGTTTGGTAGGACTCCTTCATTCCCTATTTTTTCAAATAGTTTATAAAACATTGGGGCTAATTGTTCTTTGAATGTTTGGTAAAATTCACATGTAAATCCATCTGGTCCCGGGGATTTTTTTTTTTTTTAGGGAGTTGTTTAATAGCTTGTTCTATTTCTTTTTCTGAAATGGGACTATTTAAGCAATTTAATTCCTCCTCTGATAATCTGGGAAGCCTGTATTTTTGGAGGTAGTCATCCATTTTGCTTAGGTTATCAAATGTATTGGCATAAAGTTGGGCAAAGTAACCCCTTATTATTTCTTTAATTTCCTCTTCATTAGTGGTAAGTTCTCCTTTTTCATTTTTAAGACTGCCAATTTAATTTCCTTCTCTCCTTTTTCTAATCAGATTTACCAAAGGTTTATTAATTTTATTGGTTTTTTCATAAAAACAACTCTTAGTTTTATTTATTAGTTCAATAGTTTTTTTTTTACTTTCTATATTACTAATTTCTTCTTTTAATTTAAGAATTTCAAGTTTAGTAATTGATTGGGGGTTTTTAATTTGGTCTTTTTCTAACTTTTTAAGTTCCAGGCCCAATTCATTGATCTTCTCTTTTTCTATTTTATTCAAGTAAGCTTCTAAGGATATAAAATTTCCCCTTATTACTGCTTTGGCTGCATCCCATAAATTTTGATATGATGTCTCATTGTTGCCATTATCTTGAGTGAAATTATTAATTGTGTCTATAATTTGCTGTTTCACCCAATCATTCTTTAAGATGAGATTATTTAGTTTCCAATTACTTTTTGGTCTATTTACACCTAACTTTTTGTTGAATGTAGTTTTTATTGCATTGTGATCTGAAAAGAAAGCATTTACTATTTCTGCCTTCCTGCATTTAATTTTGAGGTCTTTATGTTCTAATATATGGTCAATTTTTGTGTAGGTTCCATGAACTGCTAAGAAGAAAGTATACTCCTTTCTGTCACCATTCAGTTTTCTCCAGAGATCTATCATACCTAATTTTTCTAATATTCTATTTACCTCTTTAATTTCTTACTTATTTGTTTTGTGATTTGATTTATCTAAATCTGAGAGTGCAAGATTGAGATCTCCCACTATTATAGTTTTGCTGTCTATTTCTTCTGGCAACTCTCTTAGCTTCTCTTTAAGGAAGTTAGATGCTATGCCAGTTGGTGCATATCTGTTTAATACTGATATTGCTTCATTGTCTATAGCACCCTTACGCAAGATATAGTTTCCTTCCTTATCTCTTTTAATTAGATCAATCTTTGCTTTTGCTTGATCTGAGATAAGGATGGGTACCCCTGCTTTTTTGACTTCACCTGAAGCATAATAGGTTCTGCTCCAGCCTTTTACCTTTAGTCTGTATGTATCTCCCTGTTTTAAATGTGTTTCCTGTAAACAACAGATTGTAGGGTTCTGACTTTTGATCCAGTCTGCTATCTGCCTCCTCTTTATGGGAGAGTTCATCCCATTCACATTTGTGGTTAAAATAACCAATTCTGCATTTCCTGCCATCCTAATATCCCCAGATTATACTTTTCTTTTTCTTGCTCTCCTTCCCTTCTTCCCTATTGGTCCCACTAACATCACACAGCTCTCCCTCTTTAGTGTCCCTCCCTCCTCCCTTTGAATCCCTTCCCCTTTCTTGTACCCTTCCCTTATTACTCTTTTTCCTTCTCCCTTTTCCTCTCCCACTTTTTAATGAAGTGAGAGAAGAATCTGTGCAAAACAAATATGTCAATTGTTTCCTCTTTGAGCCAACTCTGATGAGAGTAGGATTCACACAATGTTCCTCCCCCTCTCTAAGTTCCCTCATTATGATAGATTTCCTTTGCCTCATTTTCACATGTAGTTTCCCTCTTTTTATCTCCCTTCTTCCCTTTTTCTGACACTATTCCCTTTCCATTTCTACTTCCTTTTTTTATGTTATATCAGCAAAATCAAATTATACATATGTTTTTATGTATATTCACAACAGAGATACAGTTCTCAAGAGTTCCTTTTACCTTTTTCTACTTCTCTTGATTCCTGTTGTTGAAGATCAAATGTTTTGTTTAAGTCTGGTTTTTTCCTTAGAAACAGATGAAATTCCTCTATTTCATTAAATGTCCATCTTCTTTCATGGAAAAAAAAATACTCAGCTTAGCTGGATAGTTTATTCTTGGCTGCATTCCAAGTTCTTTTGCCTTTTGGAATATCGGGTTCCAGGCCCTTCGATCCTTTAATGTTGAGGCAGCCAGATCTTGCGTGATCCTTTTTGTTGCATCTCGGTATTTGAACTGTTTTTTCCTGGCTGCTTGTAAAATTTTTTCTTTAGTCTGGAAATTCTGAAGTTTGGCCACAATATTCCTGGGAGTCTTTATTTTAGGGTCTTTTTCAGAAGGTGTTCAATGAATTCTTTCAATGCCTATTTTCCCTTCCGGTTCTATTACTTCTGGGCAGTTCTCTTTGATGATTTCCTGTAAAATAGTATCTAGGCTCTTTTTTTCATCATAATTTTCTGGTAGTCCAATCCAATGATCCTCAGGTTATCTCTCCTAGATCTATTTTCCAGGTCTGTTGTTTTTCCAAGTAAATATTTGACATTTTTTCCAATCTTTCATTTTTTTGGTTTTGCTTGACTGATTCTTGATGTCTCAATGAATCAGTCATTTCTATTTGTTCAGTTCTGATTTTTAGTGAGTTATTTTCTTCATTAGCTTTTTTTACTTCTTTTTGTATATGTCCAATTGAGTTGTTTTTCTCTATGGAATTTTTTTCCATTTCCCTAATTTTTTTTTTTTTTTTTTTTAGTGAGTCATTTTCTTTTTCCAATTTGCAAACTCTGTTTCCCTGCACTTCTTGGGAGTTTTTTACCTTTTCCAATTCACATTTCAGGAAGTTGTTTTCTTTTTCCACTTTATCAAATTTTTCTTTTAGTGAGTTATGTGTCTTTCCCCATTTCTCTTCTAGCTCTCTTTTAAGGTTTTTAATAGTCTCTTCTAGGAGAGCCTTTTGTATTGGAGACCAACAATCGTCTGGAGACTGTCTGCTATTAGTCTCTTCAGGGTTGAAAAGCTGTTCTCTTTCTGTGTAGAAACTATTCATCGTTCTTTTGATTTTTTTGCTTATTTTGTTAAAGCTTGTAAGGTCTGCCTTCGGAGCCAGGAGGTTACTAGCTTCCTCTGCAGAGCTGTGAAAGGTATATGGACGGGTAGTTGTCCTGCCGACCAGCTACAAAAAGCAAGGAGGTACTGGAGTGCTCTGGGAAAGAGTTCCCCACCCAAAGTAACTCAGGCCTGCAGGGCCGGGCCTTTCAAAGAACTTCAGCTATGTGAGATAACGACTGCCCTGGGGCTAGACACTTAGCAGTGAGAGTTTCACTGCCCCAAGCCAAACCCGGACCTGGGGCTATAGGTATTAGCAGCTGAGCAGTGAATGGATTTGCAGGGACAGGAAGTGTCTGCCCAGGAAGCGCAGTCAGCTGGGGAGGTTCTATTGCCCCAGGCTGAGCCCCCCACTCTGCCGATTAGAGGCTGCCCAGGATTTGCCCTGCTGCTGTGCAGAATAGTAACTGCCCCCGAAAAAGCCCCGAACTGCGGGATGTGGCCACAGGGCTGCGGTAAAGTCTGCCTGAGTCACATCCGGGTTTGAGGGGTTACAGCCAGATCTCGTTAGGTTCTGGCATTTTTTTAGAGGACCCTCTGTTTTAGGCTTTAATTTCTCTGCCAGTTTACTACTTTGTAATCAAGGCAGAGCAATTACCCTATAGCAGAGTGGTCCCTATAACTTCTCTAGCCACAGAGGTCACCCCTGCCCCTGGTCTGCTCAGGATGCTAGCCTCTCACTATCTCTGCTAGTCTGTTCCTGGCCCCTCAGGACAAACCTTTCCTGGTGAGCTTCCTGATTGACTTTGGCTAGTAAATTGTAGTGCTTCT
The DNA here is from genome assembly GCF_016432865.1 of Antechinus flavipes. Classification (NCBI taxonomy): domain Eukaryota; kingdom Metazoa; phylum Chordata; class Mammalia; order Dasyuromorphia; family Dasyuridae; genus Antechinus; species Antechinus flavipes. The sequence goes on from NC_067398.1 coordinate 274,822,816, forward strand.
AATCTTCATGAATTTAAGCAGTGAAGAGTTGTTTTTGAGGCTGGATTAAATAGTTGGTTATGAGGGTAATGAGAGGAGTTTAGAGAGTCGTGTGTGCCTGCTCTGCTATCTTGGCTCCGCTCCCCACATTTTCTTCTCTTATTATTATTTTTTCTTATTGATTTATCCTTTTAGGTTTAAAGTCTTTGAGAATTTTTTCATCCCCAAATATTTGGTACTTTCAGTTTTGTTTTTGTTTTTGTTTTTTTTACCATTTAAAAATATTATTATTTTATTGCTCATTTCTTGACCCTCTCCCCTTTGATGGTGATATCCATAAGGACAGATCTCAAAGAATCTCAGCTTCCTCTTGTACTGGGCAATTTTCTATTCAACTGTCTAATTGTTTGACCCAATTGACTTTTGAGTAGTCAGAACTGGTCATTGCTGAGTACCATATATTTTTCACTCAAGTTTTTGGAGTACTTCAAGCCACTTCCCCTTTCCTCCAACTTCTCCATCCTCTACCTCATTCCCCACCTCCCCATTCTAGGCTCCATTATCTTGGTTCCTGAAATGGCATTAGCAGTTCAGAGCCTGTTCCACCCCCTCCATGGCACTGGAAGTTCATTACTTTGCAGTGCTAGTGCAGATTTTAGCCCTTGGAAGGCTGTTGCTCCTGAAAAGATTTGGCAAAGCTGGCTGTTAAGACTCAAGAAGACTTCTCCATCCTATAATTGGGCTCTCTATGGAATAGGAAAGCAGGTGAGAGGTTGGGGGGGATAATGAAGTGCAGAGGTAGATTTTCATAAATGCTTACCTTATGTCATTCTGAATGCTAGTGCAGCTATCTTGTTAGTGTGGGAAGTAGAAGAGGAGTGCTAAGCAAGATCAGGTTCAGTTAACATCCATTCCCATTTTCCTCTCCTTCTTTTGGATTCTGGGTCTTCCAGACCAAAGAAACAGCTAGAATTGCTTTAACTTTGGCATGTAACTTCTGTTTGAGAGAGGTTTAAGATAAAAGAAAATGGGGGTAAAAGAAAATGTTTCATCCACCATTTTTTTTGCTCATGTGACCCAGAAGACACCTGTACTTCATTTGATTTAGAAACCCTAATTTTATTGACTCAAAACCTCTGATGTCTAAACCACATTGATCAGATTTCCTCATCTTCAGTTGCATCATCTGAGTTCTGGATTCTGGGACATTAATGTGTATTTCATTAATTCCTTTTTTGGTATTTTGCATTTGTTTTTAAGAATGACTTTTACTCCAGGGAAATGTGCAAAAGTGTACTTCTTTAAGAACTACTTCAAAGATTGGAAAATAAATACTAGGGGCAGCAATGTGATAATTCAAGTGTTTCAATGATTATTCAACCTCAAAATGAAATGGAATCATTTACCCCAAAGTACAAGGGAAAGTTCAGTAAAACAAAAAATAACAAAAGCAAAATTGCAAGAATTTAGGAATGATTGGTGCATAGTCTCAACTGATCAGAAAAAAAGCAGATATCTTCGAAGGTTTCTTTGAAGACACTCTTTATTTGCTATAAGGTTTGTTAGTTAATTCCTTTTTGTTGTGGCACAGACTGTCTTTAAAAAAATATTTTAAAAATAGCTTTTTAATCTTCAAAATATGTGCAAAGATAATTGTTAACATTCACTCATCCAAAATCCTGTATTCCAAATTTTTTCCCCTCTTTCTTTCCTTTACTCCCTCTTTTAGATCCTAAGTTATCAAATATATGTTAAACAGGCACAGGTCTTTTGAATTTAGAAGCACAGTGAAGAAACAAGTTTAAAAAATGGGAAAAAAAATAAGCTAGTTATCTTTTTGTTAAAAAATTAGTGGCCAGCAGCAAATAGTGCAAAAATTAGAGTATTGACAATTGTGAAAATCGAAATAAAATTTATTTTAAAAAATTAAAACTTATACCAAAATTGTTTTTAGACTTCTAACTAAATCTGTAAGATTTAGGATCTTTATTATACTATAAATAATCAACTCAACACTATCTCTTCCTCTTCAGTCCTGGAAATCTTGTTTCCTTCATAGAAATGATGAAATCTGATAAGTGTTTTGACAGAATTGCTCTGGAGCCACAGAAATCCACAGGTATAGAATAAGTACTATATAATGTTTATGCCACTCATCAAAAAGTTTAAGTAATTTTTTTGAAAAAAGGATGGAGATAAATAATAGATTCTGTGATCTGGTAATTTTCCTCATTTACACCCCATTAAAAATCTATGAATTATAATTAAGGCAATTCCTGGAAAAAATGACTTCAACAAAAGTAACCTTAACTTTTTTCTTACTTTTTAAAAATATAAAATAAGAAAACATTGTCGTGTGCACATTAGAACATGAGAGGATTCAAAATATAAAGCAATAAATTTCCATTTCAAGAGAGTCTGTTCAGAGGTGTCCACCTTTTCTTTGCTTCATTTTGCCTTCTTTTGTTCTCTTCAGTAAACTTTTCACTTTATTTTTCCACTTCCCCAAGAAAGATACAATTAAGTGTGGAGATATATACACACTATATATATATATATATATATATATATATATATATATATATGTGTGTGTGTGTGTGTGTGTGTGTGTATATATATATATGTGTGTGTGTGTATATATATATATATATATGTATGTGTATATATATATATATACACACACACATACATACACATATACATTAATATTCATGTATGTAAGATCATGTTATCTTTATTTTTATTTGTCTCTATAAAAGTGGACAGCATCTTCCTTCATAAGTCCAATCTTTCCTGTTTTGTTTTTCTTTCTTTTTCTTTTTTGTTGAGGCAATTGGTATTAAGTGACTTGCCCAGGGTCACATAGCTAGGAAGTGTTAAGTGTCTGAGACCAGATTTGAACTCAGGTCCTCCTGATTTCAGGGCTGGTGCTCTATCCACTACACCAACTAGATGTCCCCTTTCCTGTTTTTCTAAATCCACCAGTTCATTATTTCCTACACCACAGCAATATTACAACTTTATAGCCTATTTTAAAAAGAGTAAACCATTATTGATTAAGATGGCTGAAATATATTGTGGTCTCCTTGTTTTTCTCTTTGGATTAAATGTACTCTAACTTTAACTTTGAGATCATAATTACTACCTGTGATTTCTTCTTCTCCTTCTTTCTCTCCTTCTCCTTCTCCTCCTTCTTTTTCGCTGAGGCAATTGGGGCCCAGGGTCACACAGTTAGGCAATATTAAATGTTTGAGACCACATTTGAACTCAGGTCCTTCTGAGTTCAGGATTGGTGCCCTATCCACTATGCTACCTAGCTGCCCCTGTTATCTCTTCTTTTGATGACATTTCTTGAAAGCAACATTTTGCTGAATTCAAATTTTTAATGTTTTCATTTTTTGAGATGAATTCAATTAAGTCATATTCAAAGCTATAATTACTAGTTTATTTGCCTCACTATCTTTCTCACCCTACTCCTGTTCCTCCTCACTTTTCTGTCTTGCTTCTATCCCTGAAACCATCTTTAACCCATTCCTGATGTGAGTAGGTTTTCAGAACTAACAGTCTTCCTCCACTATTTAATTCTTCTGTCTGTTCTTGCTCTAGTATAGAATTTGTATAGAATAATTTGTATTTTTATCTTTTGCTTTTTGGAGTCACAAAATACTCAGTTTTTTTTTTTTGATTACCCAAGTATTAATGTCAATCTTATACTTATGGTTTACATTTCCACATTTAAAGCATAAACGGTCTGTCTTGATTGAGTCCTTTGAAATTGGTCTTTGATATTGACTCTGATATGGTAAATTACCTATTGAGTTCAGGTTTGCAATGTGAGATTTATAGGTGGTTAGCTTTTGTTTTATAATTTTCTTGTTTTTCCTTATATTTTTCTTTCTCTTTTTCTGTCTCTCTCATTTGATTTTTAAAGTTTTTTTTTTCTTTTAGTTCTTATATAAATTATTTTTGGCCAGGTAACCATTTAATATTACTATTTGCAGTAGGAGAGCATTTTTTTATTCTTAAAATTAACTGTTTTTTTTTCCAGTTATACATGTATATTAAGTTTATTAAAATATTGGGAGAGAAATCAGAAAAAAAGTGAACAATCATGAGAGAGGAAAAAAATGCCAGAAAAAAAGAAGTGAACATAGCATATGTTTATTTACATTAAGTCTCCATGGTTTTCCTTCTGGATCCAGATGGCATTTATATCCAAAGTTTAGAGTCTACTGGTGGGCAGAGCCAAGATGGCACAGAGCAGAAAAGACTTTTTTGTGACCTCCTCTGACTTCTCTCAAACCAATAGTAGATTAAGTCTAAAGGGGTTTTGAAGTGACAGAAACACTGTCATATTTGGAGTACAACACATTTCCAGAAGAAGATATCTTGGAAGAACTTCAGAACAAGCCTGTTTCAAACAGGCAGAGGAACAATCTGCCAAGCCCAGAGAGCAGCAAACGGAGATGAGAAGAAGGAGCTGGGGTGGGGAGCCAGTGTGTTGTGCATCCTGCACCTGGGAATTTTCCATGAGCCTCTTAGGCTACTCTGTCCTGGTTTCAAGTGGGTGGATTGACAGATTTGCTATCAAAGGCAAATTGTAAACCATTGAGCCCAGGAAAAACATGGGATCAGGCCATGATTACTCAGCACGAGAAGTCAATCAGCAGAGCTGTCCCAGGGTAAACTAAAGCAGCTGTTTCTCCTTTTCACTAAGAGTAGAACTCAACCCTTAAAAATGAGCAAAAAAACAAAAAGAACTCTAATTGTAGACAGCTTTTATATATAGAGAGAAGAACAGATCTCAAATCTTGAGATTCCTAAAGACAAATCAACTCCATTTGAAGCCCTAAAAAGAATTATGAGGTGGTCCCCATTTCACAAGGCTTTTTTGGAAAATTTGAAAAATGATCTAAAAAAAGAGTTAGAAGAAAAATGGGGAAAGGAAACGAGATCTTTGCAAGAGGATATGGAAAAGGAAAAAACAGAAATAGTCTGAAAAAAAATGCCTTAAAATGGATTTAATGAAGGGCCAGTTAGGTGGACTAAAGTCAGGGGGATCTGAGTAAAAAAAAAATGGTGTCAGAAACTTAACACATCCTAGCTGGGTAACCCTGGGCAAATCATTTAACCTCAATTGCCTCAGCAAAAAAAAAAAAAAAAAAAAAAAAAAAGATTTGATGAAATGGGGAAAATATATAGTTCCCTACAAAATAGATCTGATGAAATGGAAAAAGCATATAATACTTTACAAAACACATATTAAAAAGATATCAGTTTGTTGACAAACAGAATTTGTGAAATGGAAAAAATGCAATGAATAAAACAATTCAATTGGCCAAATACAAAACGAGCAAAAAAGTAACTGAAGAAAATAATACACTAAAAATCAGAATTGAACAAATAGAAGTGAATGACTCAATCAGACAAACAAAACCAAAAAAAAAAAATTCTTTTGAAAAAATAGAAGAAAATATGAAATACCTAATAGGAAATATAACTGACCTGAAAAATAAATCTAGGAAAGACAATCTAAGAATTATTGGACTTCCTGAAAACCATGATAAAAAAAAAGAACCTAGACATTATCTTACAGGAAATCATAAATGAAAACTTCGCTGATGTTCTACAATCACAAGGTAAAATAACTATTGAAAGAATTCATCGATCACCTCCTAAGACCCCAAAATGAAAATTTTAAAGAATGTTCAAAATTAAATTTCAGCACTATTGGACTAAAGAAAAAAATATTGCATGCAACCAGAAAGAAACAATTTAAATGCTGAGGAGCCACAATCAGGATTAGCCTGAACTTAGCAGCTTCCACATCAATGGATCCAAGGGTGTGGAATCTGGATTTCCAAAAGGCAAAGGAACTTGGATTACAGCCAAGAATAAGTTATCCAGCTAAAATGAACATTATCAGTCAAGGAAGAAGATGAACATTCAACGATACAGGTGAATTTCATTTATTTCTGATAGCAAAACCAGGGCTGAACAAAAAATTTGATCTCCACAAAACTCAAGAGAAGTATAAAAAGGTAAAAAAAGAAAACTCTTGAGAATTATATTTCTGTTAGGGATATACTTAGAGAGCGTGGGTATAATTTGATTTTACTATGATAATATCAAAAAAAAAAAAAAACCCAAAGGTCTAAAGGCAATAGTACTAGAAAAAGAGGAAAAAGAAGGTAAAATAAGGGAAATTGCTTCTCACAAAGAGGAAAAGAAGACCTATTATAATTGAGGTAAAGAAGGGAGGGGTATGAACATGCTGTGAATCTTACTCTTATCAGCTATTGGACATGTTTGAATTCACACCTGTTTCATCTTATAGGGAAATGAGAGGGAAAGGAGAAAAGAAAGTGGAAGGCTAATAGAAGGAAAAACAGAAGTAGTAGGAGAAAGGTGTAAGAAAGTGGGAGGGACTCTAAAGGGGGACAACTGTTTGAGGAGGTGCTGATCAGAAGCACAATACTGGGGAGGAGGGAATGGGGAAAAGAAAGAGAAAAGCATAACTTAGGGTAAATAAGATGGCAGGGAATACAAAATTAGTTATTTTAATTGTAAATTTGAATAGGATGAACTCTCCCATAAAACGGAAAGAGATAGTAGACTAAATTAAAAGCCAGAATCCTACAATATGTTGTTTACAAAAAACACATTTAAAGCAGAATAGTACATACAGAGTAAAAGTAAAAGGCTAGAGGAGAATCTATTATGCTTTCAGGTGAAGTAAAAAAAAAAAGTAAGGGTAGCAAACCTGATCTCAGATCAAATAAAAGTGAACATTCACATAATTAAGAGAGATAAGGAAGGAAACTATATGTTGCTAAAAAGTACCATAGATAATGAAGCAATATCAATGCTAAACATTTATGCACCAAGTTATATAGCATCCAGATTCCTAGAGAGGAAGTTAATAGAGCTGCAAGAAGAAATAGAAAGCAAAACTACATGAATGGGGAATCTCAACCCTGCTCTCTGAACTAGATAAATCAAACCACAAAATAAATAAGAAAGAAGTTAAGGTAGTAAACAGAATATTAGAAAAGTTAGATATAATAGATCTGTGGAGAAAATTGAATGGAAACAGAAATGAGTACACTTTTTTCTTGGTGGCTCATGGAATCTACACAAAAAATGATCATGTATTAGAGCATAAAATCCTCAAAATTAAATACATAAGGACAGAAACAATAAATGCATTTTTCAGATCATGATGCAATAATTGCATGCAATAAAAAGGCCAGGGGAAAATAGACCAAAAATTAATTGAAAAATGAATAAATGATAAATTGAATTCTAATCCTAAAGAATGAATGGGTAAAACAATAAATCATAAACATAATCAACAATTTCATCCAAGAGAATGGCAATAATGAGACAACATACCAAAATTGTGGGATGCAGACAAAGTAGTTATTAGGGGAAATTCTATTATCTCTAGATACTTGCATAAAATAGAGAAAGAGAAGATCAATGATTTGGGTTACAACTAAAAAAGCTAGAAAAAGAACAAATTGAAAACCCCCAATTAAATACTAAATTTGAAATACTCAAAACAAATGGAGACATTAATAAAATTGAAAATGAGAACATTATTGAATATATTAATAAAACTAAGATTTGGTTTTATGAATAAATCAGCAAAATAGGTAACCTTTTTTTAAAATTTTATTAGAAAAAGGAAAGAAGAAAATCAAATTGTTAGTCTCAACAATGAAGGGGGAATTTTCCACTAGTGAAAAGGAAATTAGAGCAATAATTTTGCCCAACTATATGTCAATAAATTTGTGAATATAAGTGAAATGGAGGAATACCTAGAAAAATATAGATTGCCCAGGTTAACAGAAGCGGAAATACATTATTTAAACACTCCCATTTTAGGAAAAAAAAAAAAACACTTAGAACAACCTATTAACTCTCTAAGAAAAAATCTCCAGGGCCAGATGAATTTTCATGTGAATTCTCTGAAACATTAATTGGAATTAATTCTCAATACTGTATTAACTATTTGAAAAAAAATAAGGAAAATAAGGGAAAAAATAAGAAAAGAAAGAGTTCTATCATATTCCTTTTGTCACATAGATAGCAACAGTTTGTATAGGTCTCTCCAAACCTCACTGAAATCATCCTGCTGGTTTCTGACATAACAATAGTATTCCATAGCATTCACATACCATAATTTTCAGCTATTCTCCCATTGATGGGCATTCACTTAGTTTCCAGTATCTTGTCATTACAAAGAGGGCTGTCACAAACATTTTTTCACAAGTGGGTCCCTTTCTTTGTCTTAAGATCTCTTTGGGATAGAATCACAGTAGAAACACTGCTGGATCAAAAGCTATGCACAGTTTCATAACTTTTTGAGCATAGTTCCAAACTGCTCTCCAGAATGGCAGCATTCGTTCACAGTTCCAACAACAATGTATCAGTGTCCCAGTTTTCCCACATCTGCTCGAACATTTGTCATTATCTTTTCCTGTCATCTTAGCCAATCTGACAGGTGTGTATCATATCTCAGAGTTGTCTTAATTTGCATTTCTCTGAACAATAGTGATTTGGAACAGACTTTCATATGAGTAGAAATAATTTCAATTTCCTCATCTGAAAATTGTCTGTTCATATCCATTGACCATTTATCAATTGGAGAATGACTTGATTTTTTATAAATGAGAGTCAATTCTCTATATATTTTGGAAATGAGGCCTTTATCAGAACCTTTAAATTAAAAAAAAATGTTTTCCCAGTTTATTGCTTCCCTTCTAAACTTGTCTGCATTAGTTTTATTTGTACCAAAGCTTTTAAACTTGATATAAATAAAAAAATTTCTTTTTTTGTGATCAATAATGGTCTCTAGTTCTTCTTTGATCAGGAATTCCTTTCTCCTCCACAAATCTGAGAGGTAAATTATCTTATGTTCTTCTAATTTGTTTATAATATCATTCTTTATATCTAGATCATGGACCCATTTTGACCTTAGCTTGCTATACAGTGTTAGGTATAGGTCTATGCCTACTTTTTGCCATAATAGTTTCCATTTTTCCCAGCAATTTTTGTCAGATAGTGAATTCTTATTCCCAAAGCTGGGCCTTTGGGTTTGTGAAATATTACATTGCTATAGTGATTGACTATTTTGTTCTGTGAACCTAACCTATTACACTGATCAACTTTGCTCAACTGGCTCTTAGCTATTTCCAATAGTTTTGATAACCACTGTTTTACAATATACTTTTAGATCTGGTACAGTTAGGCCACCTACATTAATTTTTTTTTTCATTAGTTCCTTTGAAATTCTTGACCTTTTGTTCTTCCAGATGAATTTTGTTCTTAGGTCAGTAAAATAATCTCTTGAGAGTTTGATTTGTATAATACTAAATAAATCGATTGTTTAGAGATTATTGCCATCTTTATTATATTCACTCGACCTATTAACGAGCACTTGATTTTTTTTTTAATTGTTTAGGTCTCACTTTATTTGTGTGGAAAGTGTTTTGTAGTTTTGCTTATATAGTTCCTGAATTTTCCTTGGCAGATAGATTCCCAAATATTTTATATGATCAACTGTTATTTTAAATGGAATTTCTCTTTGGATTTCTTGCTATTGGATTTTTTTAGTGATGTATAAGAATGCTGATGATTTATGTGGACTTATTTTGTATCCTGCAACTTTGCTGAAGTTGTGTATTGCTTCAAATAGTTTTTTACTTGATTATCGAGGGTTCTCTAAGTATACCATCTTATCATCTGCAAAGAGTGATAATTTGGTTTCCTCATTACCTACTCTAATTCCTATAATCTCTTTTTCTTCTCTTATTGCCAAAGCTAGCATTTCTAACATAATATTGAACATAATAGTGAACATGTTCAACATTGTTTCACCCCTGATCTTATTGGGAATCATTCCAGTTTATTCCCATTACATATGATGTTTGCTAATGGTTTTAAATGGATGCTACTCACAGTTTTAAGGAAAAGTCCATTTATTCTAATATTCTCTAGTGTTTTTTATTAGAAAAGGGTGTTGGATTTTATCCTATGCTTTTTCTACATCTATTGAAATAATCATAAAGTTTTTGTTAATTTGATTATTGATAGTATAGCCATGATGGCAGAGACAACTCAAGTGTCTCTCTCACCTTCTTTAAAACCTTACAATAATTATAAAATCCAGCCTCTGTATTGGCAATGGACGGGCAGAATCCACAAATATTGGGAGGGCAACATATTATCAGCAGAAGATTATTTCAAAGACCACCAAAAAAAATCTGTTTCAATTGGAAATGGGAGGGAGGCAGTCAGGGCAACCAGTACAAATGCCAGAACAAACAGCTCATAGTCCTGGGGCAGAGAACTTATGGGCAAAAACAGATCAGAAAAGATATGGTTCAATCAGAAATGGGAGAGAGGCAGCAAAGCACAAACAGCTGACCACAGACACCAGTGCAGACAGAACAGAGACCCAGGACAGAGCAGTTTCAGTGTGGCAGTATGATTTCCCCAGGGCAAAGAATTTGCCAGAGGAAGTGGATCAGAGAAAGTCTGTTTCAATCAGAAGTGGAAGAGAAACAGTGAGTTCCATGCAGCTGACCACAAATGCCAGCACAGACATCTCAGAGTCCTGAAGAAGTGGAGTCTAAGGGTGACTGACCAGACTACAACCATAAACACCGAGGCAGACAGCACAGAACCTTGGGGCATCGCTAATGACTTCATATGGCAGAGCCAGCATTAGGAGTGAATAAGCACTGAACCAGTGCAGCTGTGGTGGCTTGGAAATCCTCTCCTGCCCTAAAGGCAGACTTTAACATAAGTTTTAAAAATTAGTAAAAAAAAGAGGAGTGTAACAATTGACAGCGTTTATGGCAAAAGAGAACAGATTTCAAAACCTGAGGGGATAAAAGGCAGATTGTCTCTAGATGAAGCTTCAAAAGGTGAAATAACCTAGTCCCTATTACACAAGGCTCTCCTAGAAGAACTTAAAAAGAATCTTAAAAGAGAGCTAGAAGAAAAATGGGGAAAGGAAATGAAAGCCTTTCAAGAGAATTTGAAAAAAGGCAACACAAAATAAACATAGTGAAATGAAAAAGGGATATAATTCATTTAAAGATAGATTTGATAAACTGGAAAAAAGAAAGCAACTCCCAGAAAAACAGAATTTGTGAAACAGAAAAAGAAAATATCTTCTTAAAAAACAAAATTTGTGAAATGGAAAAAGAAAATAACTCGTTAAAAAACAGAATTTGTGAAATGGAAAAAAAAAATCCCATAGAACAAAACAACACATTCAAAAATTCAATTGGATGAATACAAAAAGAATTAAAAAACAAATAAATGAAGAAAATAGCACACTAAAATTCAAAAGTGAACAAATGGAAATGAATGAGTCAATAAGGCAACAAGAATAAGTCAAGTAAAACCAAAAAAAATTTTTTAATGGAAAAAAAGTAAAATATCTAATAAAGAAAACAACCAACCTGGAAAATAGATGGAAAGAGAGTTTAGAGAGCTGCAAGAAGAAATAGACAGCAAAACTATAATAGTGGGAGAGCTCAACCTTGCACTCTCAGAACTAGATATAATCAAACTACAGAATAAATAAGAAAGAAATTAAAGAGATAACTAGAACACTAGAAAAGTTAGATATGATAGATTTTTGGAGAAAACTAAATGGAGACAGAAAGGGGTACACTTTCTTTTCAGCAGTTCATGGAACCTATATAAAAATTGACCATATATTAGGACATGAAGACCTCAAATTCAAATGAAGAAAGGCAGCAATAATAAATGTATCCTTTTCAGATCACGATGCAATAAAAATCACATTCAATAAAAAATCAGGGGGAAATAGATTAAAAGGAAATTGGAAAATAAATAATCTCATCCTAAAGAATGAATGGGTAAAACAGGAAATTATAGACACGATTAATAATTTCATCCAAGAGAACAACAATTATGAGACAACATAACAAAATGTGTATGATGCAACCAAAGCAGTAATAAGGGAAATTTTATATCTCTAAAAGCTTATTTATTTATTTCTCTATTTTAATAAAGAGAATATCAATGAATTAGGCTTGCAACTAAAAAAAGCTAGAAAAAGGAAAAAAAATTAAAAACCCACAATCAAACACTAAACTTGAAATTCTAAAAATAAAAGGAGAGATTATAAAATTGAAAGTAAAAAAAAAAAAACTATTGAATTAGTAAATAAAACTAAGAGTTGGTTCTATGAAAAAAAAAAAAAAAACAAAATAGATAAACCCTTGGTAAATTTGATTAGAAAAAGGAGAGAGGAAAATAAAGTTGTTAGTCTTAAAAATGAAAAGGGAGAACTTGCCACTAATGAAGAGGAAATTAGAGCAATAATTAGGAGTTACTTTGCCCAACTTTATGCCAATAAATTTGATAATTTAAATGAAATGAATAAATAATTTCAAAAATATAGGTTGCCCAGATTAATAGAGGAAGAAGTAAATTGGTTAAATAGTCCAATTTTAGAAAAAGAAATAGAACAAGCTATTAATCAACTCCCTAAGAACAAATCCCCAGGACCAGATGGATTTACATGTGAATTCTACCAAAAATCTAACGAACAATTAAGTCCAATGCTATATAAACTATTTGAAAAAAATAGGGAATAAAGAAGTCCTACCAAATTCCTTTTATGACACAGACATGGTACTGATACCTAAACAAGATAGGATGAAAACAGAAAAAAGAAAATTATAGACCAATTTCCCTTTGAATATTGATGCAAAAATCTTAAATAAAATATTAGCAAAAAATTATAGAAAATCATCTCCAGAATAATACATTATGACCAAGTAGGATTCATACTGGCAATGCAGGATTGGTTCAATAGTATGAAAACTATGAACATAATTAACTATCAATAATTAAACTAAAAAAATCATGATTATCTCAAAAATGCAGAAAAAAGCATTTGATAAAACCCAACACCCATTCCTATTAAAACATTAGAGATTATAGAAATAAATGGAGCTTTTCTTTAAATGATCAGTAGGGTCTATTTTAAACCATCATCAAGCATCATATATAATGGGAACAAACTAGTACCATTTTCAACAATATTATGAGTGAAACAAGGTTGCTCACTATCACTATTACTCTACAAGTAAATGTATACAGAGATTGGATTTAAAATATAGTTTAACATGTATAACATATATTGGATTGCTTGTCATCTAGGGGAGGGAATAGGGGAATGATGGGGAATTTGGAACACAAAGTTATGCAAGGGTCAATGTTAAAAAATTATCCATGCATATGTTTTGAAAATAAAAAAAAAAGATTTAATTTTTAAAAAGCAGAAGAAAACAATACAAAACAAACAAACAAAAATAAAGTTTATTGGGATTTCTTGAATCATTGAATCACTGAGAAAAACCAAGTCTTTTATAGTTGATCATTATGCAATCTTGCTGTGACTGTGTACAAGGTATTCCTGGTTCTGCTTGTTTTTCCTCACCATCAGTTCATATAAATCTTTCCAGGAGGTTTATTTATTTTTTTTTAACTTCATTATCCTCCTCTGAAGATGAACCTTCATCTTCCCTATTTTCATAGTGGCTTTCTATGTTTTAGTTCTTTCAACTTTGGCTACTCATTGCTTTAAAATAAGACTTTATTAGTATAGTCATTTCTAGTCCTAGACTGAGGGCAGAAGGAGAGGAGGCCTGTTGGTTCATTTTAGTTCTCTTCTCTGGCCTGGAACCCCAAATCAAGAACTTCATCCTCCTGTAAAAGCCCAGTCTCTGCAGTGTCTCTACGCCATTGCTTCTGCACTCAGCTATAATGTGCTGGTTCCTTCTTGCCCAGGATTGCTTTTCAGAAGCACAGCTGAGTCTGGCCTTCCTTATCAGCAGAAGGTCCCTTTTTCTAGATGCAGATTCCAGATACCTCATGCTGTGTGGAAAATGAATATTTCTGTTTTTCAGCCTGAGGCTACAGGTTAAATCTGTCCTAGGGTCTTTTTTCAGGTCTTTGTTTGCCCCAGAAGAAATCCTATTCTACCAAAACAAAACAAAAAATACCACCATCACAATAAAAGACAAGAAATAATAAATGAAAATGGCTCTGAATTTCTGAGCTCAGAAGACAAATTGCTGGATGAAAGAACCAAAAATCATTCAAAGACCACCTACAGGGAACACAAAACAAAACAACATGACAACAACAAAACTCTATGCCAGGGGTCCTCAAACTACAGCCGTGGGCCAGATGCAGCAGCTGAGGATGTTTATCCCCCTCACCCAGGGATATGAAGTTTCTTTATTTAAAGGCCCACAAAACAAAGTTTTTGTTTTTACTATAATCTGGCCCTCCTACAGGCTGAGGGACAGTGAACTGGCCCCCTATTTAAAAAGTTTGAGGACCCCTGCATGGTGAAAACAACAGGACACATAGTGGATAATTCAACAATTCTAATAACAGATAACAAATCCTGGACTCAATTTATAGGTAGAAAAAAGTATAAAGAAAATTAAAATCAAATAACATAAGATTACTTGCTGTCCATCTGAAAAAAAAAAAACAGTAAGGGACAGAGCTAAGATGGTAGAATTATAGCAGGAATTCTTCTGAACTGTCTGGTTTTTCATCTATAAACAATATCAAATCACATCCCAGAATTAATTCTGGAGGCAGAACCATGAAAAAGCCATTGTGAGAAAATTGAAAAATCTGAGAAACAGAATTTCTGGGCAATTTTTAATAATCAATTTATTAATTAGACTAGCAAATAGAGAATTTATATTACAAAGAAAGGTGGGTAAAAATCTGAGTGTGTGTCTCTGTTTATGTCAGTACTCTTCCAAATCATTCTGCCCCCAGCAGTATATACAAAAAAAAAAAATCTATTCCCCTTCTAAGACCTTCCTGAGTTGAAAAATGGTTAAATAAGATGTCTAAACTCTGAGATGCCACTACCCAGCTGTCAGATTGGCTAAGATGACAGGAAAAAAATAATGATGAATGTTGGAGGGGATGCAGGAAAACTGGGACACGGATTCATTGTTGGTGGAGTTGTGAATGAATCTAACCATTTTAGAAAGCAATCTGGAATTATGCTACAAAAATTATCAAACTGTGCATACCCTTTGATCCAGCAGTATTATTACTAGGCTTATATCCCAAAGAGATACTAAAGAAGGGAAAGAACCTGTATGTGCCAAAATGTTTGTGGCAGCCCTTTTTGTAGTGGCTAGAAACTGGAAATTGGATAGATGTCCATGAATTGGAAAATGGTTGGATAAATTGTGGTATATGAATGTTTTTTGTTTGTTTGTTTGTTTTTACAATGCTTAACAATTTGAGTGTTTATTTGGGTATGCTTTCTTTTTCTTTTTTAAATAATTATAACTTTGTTATGGACATTGTTCCATAATATTGTTATGGAATATTATTGTTCTGTAAGAAATGACCAGCAAAATGAATACAGAGAAGCTTGGAGAGACTTATATGAACTGATGCAGAGTGAAATGAGCAGAACCAGGAGATCATTATATACTTCAACAACGATACTGTATGAGGATATATTCTGATGGAAGAGGATATCTTTGACAAAGAGAAGATCTAATTCAGTTCCAATTGATCTATGATGGATAGAATCAGCTACACCCAGAGAAGGAACACTGGAAAATGAGTGTGAATTGTGTGCATTTTTGTTTTTTCTTCCCAGGTTATTTCTATCTTCTAAATCCAATTCTTCTTGTGTAACAAGAGAACTCTATGGTTCTGCACACATGCATTGTATCTAGAATATACTATAACTATAACATATTTAACATGTGTAAGTCTGCCTGCCATCTAGGGGAAAGGGTGCAGGGAGAGAAGGGAAAAGTTGGAACAGAAATGAGTAGAAGGGATAATATTCTAAAAAATAATCCATGCATATGTTCTGTCAATAAAAATTTATAATAATTAAAAAAAAAGATGGTCTAGGTAGGGTAATTTTTTTGAGTAGGGTCAAAAATGTCCTTGAGAGATTAGGCTTTGAATAAGCAAACAAAAGAAGAGTAATTTTGGATTCCACATGTAAAGGAGCAGGTTTCTTAGGGATGTTTTCTGGAGGCAGCCTTAGTTTCAGTTAATAAATAATATTCATCCAAATGCAGCCAAGTGCTAACAGTTCAGATCTTTTATTGTCTCCAATATAGCCCAGTTAGAGGCCTCTCCAGAGAGATCTCTGCTTGGTTCCAAGAGCTCTTGCAGATTGTCCCTTGCTTCTGCCTCTGCTTTCTTCAGCCTCCAGCTAGCACCAAGGTGAAAGTTGCAATGAATCTTTCTTGCTTCCAAGGCTTCTGGCTGAACTCACTTGATGCTCCCCTCTCAATGCTAATTCAGCTGAACCCCCTTGACTGGCTCACTGAAGCACTAGTTATGCTCCTTCTTCTAGAGAGGGATTGTTGCATATGAGAGAGTGGGATTATAAAAAATCATCTTTCTCCTTCAGGCAAAGTGTTAAGTCTGGGGACCTCCCTGGAAGCCTCACAATCAGCCAGAGTCAGGATAAGCAAAAGTCCTTGGTCTTTAGGGGAAGATGTGAAGGAGACAGACAAAACTCCCAGGAATTTTGCCAAAGATCTCTTCTCATTTCTAAAGTCCAGAATCTCCACTTTTCTCCTCCTGGTCCTGCTGCTAAGTGAGCTCTGGCCTCTACCACCCCACCCTCTAATCCTTACCTAAGATTATATTTATACCAAACACTGAGCTAGCATCAATGGTGAGAAGAGCCATTTATCCAAACATATGCTAATAAAGTCATTGTCTTATTTTGAAAAGGCAATTAGCCTTAAGTGCTTGGTTGTCTGATTCAAGTGCACCTATTCAAAGTTTCAGCCCTTTAGAGTAAAACAATTTTCTAACCCAAGAACTTGGAAAGTTGAAAGGAAAGGTCTTCCTCAGTGGAACAGAGTCCAGTACAGGCCTCACCAATGCACAGCAAACTTTCCATAGGTTATTGGAAGCATGTGAATCATGGCAGTGGCAACTTCTGGACACTTAGCCCCCAGACTATAAAAGGGTTTGACAACTAATCAAAATGAGATTACAGGAGCTCTTTGGCTGAGCGGACTTGTTGTATTCCCCATAGGTATTCTGTGTTGTAGTCCCAGAAAGTTGCAGCACAGGAAAGAACTAGAACTAGTCAGAGTTCCAGGGCAGAAAAGAATGCTCACAAACCAGAACAAGACAGGTGAGCAATGACTACACCTTTTCTTATATCATACCATTTGAAGATGGTATGAAGAACTGAGAGCTAACAATGTGGCAGATCTAGATCTCAGAACAGCAGCAAGAAATACCTGAAGCTTAGAAAAGTTCCTTCTATAACTCTAGTATAGACCTCAACTTTTAACATAAAGAAAAAAGTCAAGAAATAGGCTGGGAATCTGAGCAAATGACAATAAAATAAAAACCTTACCATAAAAAAATTATTTGGTAATATGAAAGATCAAATCACAGACTCATAAAGCAACAAAGTCAAAACTGCTACTTCCAAAGCTACAAAAAAAATGTGAATTGGTCTTCGACTCTAGAAGAACTCAAAAATGATTTTATTTTTTATTTTTATTTTTTTAAATAACTTTTTATTGATAGAACTCATGCCAGGGTAATTTTTTACAGCATTATCCCTTGCATTCACTTCTGTTCTGATTTTTCCCCTCCCTCCCTCCACACCCTCCCCCACATGGCAAGCAGTCCTTTACATGTTGAATAGGTTACATATATCCTAGATACAATATACGTGTGCAGAACCGAACAGTTCTCTTTCTGCACAGGGAGAATTGGATTCAGAAGGTATAAATAACCTGGGAAGAAAAACAAAAATGCAAGCAGTTTATATTCATCTCCCAGTGTTCTTTCTTTGGGTATAGCTGCTTCTGCCCATCTTTGATCAATTGAAACTGAATTAGCTCTCTTTATCAAAGAGATCCACTTCCATCAGAATACATCCTCAAATAGTATCATTGTTGAGGTATATAATGATCTCCTGGTTCTGCTCATTTCACTTAGCATCAGTTCATGTAAGTCTCGCCAGTCCTCTCTGTATTCATCCTGCTGATCATTCCTTACAGAACAATACTATTCCATAACATTCATATACCACAATTTACTCAACCATTCTCCAATTGATGGGCATCCATTCATTTTCCAGTTTCTAGCCACTACAAACAGGGCTGCTGCAAAAAATGATTTTAAAAATCAAGTAAGAGAAATAGAATACAAATTAGAAAATAAATGAGAATGACACAAGAACATGTTGAAAGAAGTCAGCAGTTTGGTAAATGATCACAAAAAATTAGTGAAGAAAATAGTACTAAAAATCAGAATAAAATAGATCACAAAAGAGACACAAAAATCAGAAGAGAAGAATTTAAAAAGTAAAATTAGACAGATGGAAAAAGAAATACAAAAGCTCAATTAAGAAAATAATTAAAATTGGATGAGTAGAATCTAATGAGTTCATCAGACATCAAGAAACAATAAAGCAAAACTTTAAAAGTGAAAAATAAATAGGAAAAAATTGAAATTTGTCATTGAAAGAAATACATTCTGGGATATAATTTTGGAATTATTAAAGTACCTACATGTCATGATAAAAAGAAAAAAAAACTACATCATATTTTGCAAAATTGTCAAAGAAAACTGCCCTGATATCCTAATACCAGAGAGAAAAATGGAAATTAAAAGACTAGGGATCATTTTCTCAAATATATCCCCAAACAAAAACTTCTAGGAATACTATGGTCAAATTCCAGAACTTCTAAGTCAAGGAGAAAATGTTGCAGGAAATCAGAAAGAAACAATTCAAATACAAAGCCAAAGTCAGGAAAATGGAAGATTTAACACCATCAACATTAGAGAGCACTTGGGATATGGTATCCCAGAAAACAAGGGACCTAGGATTATAACCAAAAATCAATTATTAAGTGAAATTGAATATGTTCTTTCAAGGAGAAAATAGACAATATATTTGAGGAGTTTCAAATATCCCTATTAAAAAGACTGGGACTGAATAGAAAATTTGACTTTCCAATACAACCTTCAAAGAACTCAATAAGGGACTTGATATAGTTAAACTGTTTTTATTCCTATATAATAAGATGATACTTGTAATTCCTAAGAATATTAGCCTGATGAGGGCAATCAAAAGGAGTATACATAAACAGCACAGATGTGAGTTTACTATGATGGGGTGATATTTTACAAAATCAAATTAAAATGTAAGAAAAAGTAATTTACTGGGAGAACTGGGAAGGGAAAGGTAAATGGGGAAAATTATCTCATTTTGTTGTTGTTTGTCCTTCATTATGAAGGAAGATCAATGGCATTCTGATATGATAGTAGTAGATTAAAGGTACAAAAAGTTCTTTTATGGAGGAAGGGAACTAGGGAAGTTAGTGGACAGTGCTTGAACCTTACTCTCATTAAAATTGGCTCAAAGAGGGAATAAAATGAAGAATTGAGCACAGAAATATATTTTCCCCTGCAGATAAATATAGCACAAAATAATTGAAAAAATATTTAAAGACAAAGAAAAACATAAAACCTCAGAAAAAAGTACTATTAGATCTATATCCCAAAGGGATCAAAGAAAGAAAAAAATGATGCATATAGAAAACAATTCTTTATAGCAGATCATTGCATATTAGGAAAAAAAACACCCTTAAAATAAGAGCCATTAGTGGAATATTTTTGCACCAGAAGAAATGATGAAAGAGGCAATTTCAGAAAAGCCTTGCAAGATATCTGATCCCCACTTCATGTATGAATTTTAAAATATATATATATATATATATTTCTCAAATTCCTTTTCTCTTTCTATTCCTCCACCTAATTAATATAATATTGTTATTATTGCATACAATATTCCTTGGGTTCTTCTCACTTCACCTTGAATCAGTACATATGAGTCTTCACTGCAAAGTGAAAAAAGCAGAAATAACAACAATAATGTATAGAAAACCACCTTTTAAAGACTTAAGAATTCTGATCCATGTAATGGCCAATTACAATTCCAGTATATCAAAGCTGAAACACATTACACACCTCCTGACAGAAATGACAGAAATGCAGAATGACATACACATTTTGGACATGTTCAATTTGGAAATTTGTTTTGTATTTAAACAAACATTTGAATGTAAATTTGTTACAACGAGTATGTCCTTCATTATGAAGGAGGATCAATGGCATTCTGATATGATAGTAGTAGATTAAAGGTACAAAAAGTTCTTTTATGGAGGAAGGGAAATAAGGAAGTTAGTGGACAATGCTTGAACCTTACTCTTATTAAAATTGGCTCAAAGAGGGAATAAAATGAAGAATTGAGCACAGAAATATATTTTCTCCTGCAGATAAATATAATACAAAATAATTGAAAAAATATTTAAAGACAAAAAAAAACATAAAACCTCAGAAAAAAAGTACTATTAGATCTATATCCCAAAGGAATCAAAGAAAGAAAAAAATGATGCATATAGAAAACAATTTTTATAGTAGATCATTGCATATTAGAAAAAAAAACACCCTTAAAATAAAAGCCATTAGTGGAATAGTTTTGCATCAGAAGAAATGATGAAAGAGACAATTTCAGAAAAGTCTTGCAAGATATCTGGTCCCCACTTCATTTATGAATTAAAAAAAATATATTTCTCAAATTCCTTTTCTCTTTCTATTCCTCCACCTCCATTGAGAATGCATGCAATTTGATTACAATTATATATGTGAATTGATACGAAATATTTCCACATGGCGAACCACATGGAATTTTGAATTCACTGGCAACAACAAAACCCCCCCCAAAAATAAACAAAATGAAACAAATAGGCTTCAAATTGCATTCAGTTTATTAGTTCATTCTCTGGAGCCAGATAGCATTTTTAATTCTTTGGGATTTTCTTGGAATATTACTTTCTTCAAAACAGCTAAATCTTTAAAAGTTATTTTTCACTATAATATTGTTATTATTGCACACAATATTTCTTGGGTTCTTCTCACTTCACTCTGAATCAGTACATATGAGTCTTCACTGCAAAGTGGAAAAAGCAGAAATAACAACAATAATGTATAGAAAACCACCTTTTAAAGACTTAAGAATTCTGATCCATGTAATGGCCAATTATAATTCCAGTATACCAAAGCTGAAACATATTACACACCTCCTGACAGAAATGACAGAGATGCAGAATGACATACACATTTGGACATGTTCAATTTGGAAATTTGTTTTTATTTAAACAAACATATTTGAATGTAAATTTGTTACAACGAGCATTTTTTCAATGGTAGTGATAAGAGAAGTGGGAAAAAGGAGGCTAATGATAAGGTCTCCAGCCCCAAAGAAGAAGAGATTAGAAGGAATATCAGAAGAAATCATAAATAAGAATAGTTATTTTTTAGATATTATATGCTAAACTTATTGTATAATTAAAAATAAAATCAAGCTCTCCATAATATAAATTATTTGTGTGTGTGTGTGTATATATATATATATATATATATATATATATATATATATATATATGTGTGTGTGTGTGTGTGTATTCATATGTTATGGATACATTATACATATATAATTTTATTTGTTATATATTAAGTTCAAGACAATCATGAGGTTAAAAACTTAAAATATCCAAAATGACAATAGTGTGATATGTTGATTAAAAAAAAATTATTTATTTTGTGCTCAAATCTGTTCAGCTCAATGATAAAATATGAAACAGAAGAGATTTCAACAAAATGAAACTATATTGATCTTAAATATCTAAAAAAAAACCCTGTCAACTTTATTACAGAAATCAATAAATTTAGTTATTCTACTTCTCTCCAGTTAGTCTGCACACCAATGTACAATGAAGGAATAAGAATGGCATCTGAAAAATTGAGAAGTTCATAGGAGAAAAAATCTAATAAAGAAATCAATAATAAAACCCATGGCTTCCTATGTCAGTGCACAAATACAAATACAATGAAAATAATGAATAAACAAAAAAATATAAATTTAAAATAAATAGGCAATAAGAAAAAGAAACAAAGGAACTTTTTAGTCCTAATGCAAAGAAGAAAATTTGATTTCATAGATATCATTGGTGAAATTAAATGCATTTTATAGTGGAAAGCATTTAGTTGAAGATCAATAGAAAATAAACTATAATTAACTTGGCTTGTATAAAGAGATGAAGAAGCTGAGTATTTTTGGATTTAGGCTACATGATTGCAACAGATACATAGTAGAGCAAGCAATAGAAGAGTTTATTATCCAAATATCTGCCTTTTTTTTTTCAGAAACAGAGCAGACAATGGCTTCTTGCCTTTATTTAGTGATAATTTCATTCTCCAAAAAGAATCCAACAACTAGAAATTTTATACTGGATGTGATTTAATTAACAGAGAAGATTTAATTATTGGAGTGGAACTGATAGACAAGGGAGAAGATAACAGTTCCCTCTCTGATGGGAAAAAAATTAGGCATACCTGACATTAACTCTAGCTTTGGAGAAAGCAGATTTTGAAAGTTTCAGAAATAGGAAAAAAAAATTGGGTATCATATAACTTTTGAAGGAAGTCATTCCAGAAGGAATAGAGAATGGTCAAATCTGAAATTCTAAATAGATAAAGGGAAGTAATTCCAATAATTATGAATTATTGTCAAAGGAATTGATGTAGATTTACATGGAATTTACCAAATCACTTTTATTTTAAATAATTATGAATAGGATATAGAAGCAAATAACTGTGTATTTGCAAAATGGAAAATAATAGCATGATAGAACTAAAAAAGTATAAGAACTAAATATTAGAATGAGGTGAAATTGGAGAGGAAAATAAAAGAAAACAAAAAGTGTGATATATCAAAGTTATATGGTGGAACAAGGTGTATCAAAAACAGATTAACAATGCTGTATGAAGAAGATGGAATGGTAATAATTGAGAATAGTAATGTGAATAAAAATTCTGAGAGACAATATCTCTGGGTATTAAAATCAGTTTATTAATTAGACCATCCATTAATCAATAAATGAATGGTCAAGGATTTCTTGCTAATCAAAGGAGAAAAAGGCATCTGAGCCACCTTAAATCTCCTTGTTTCCCTTCTGACTTCACTAGTCATTTTATGACTAGTGAAAGGCAAAACTGATTACTGAGGAGGTGGGCCTTGAGTCCTCAGTCCTTACCCATTAGTTAATCATCAAGGGGATGGGTGGTAAACTGAGGAATAAGACATCACTTTAAATTTTACCAGCCTCCAGCAATCAGGACAGGAAAACCTTTCCACATCAGGATCTGTCTGGTTTTATTTCTCCTTTATGAGCCAGGCTGCCCCAAACTCTAATGAAGTGACCAAGGATACATGAACCTCTTTGGGTAGTCACAACCTCAATTACGCATAGTTAACAAAAGTAAGCTTCCCATTTAGATGGGGACCAGACCAAAATAATTAACAAATAGGTACTTTGAAAATAAGAAATGTTCATACCACTCAGTCATGCTCCTTAGAGCCTGTGTTTTTTTTCAGGAATAGGAACCTGACAAACACAGGAGTAAAAAGAATATATTACAAATTAATATTTGATTATTAAAATAAGGCTATAATGTTGATTTCTCTAAAAGAGAAGTAATTAATGCTTAATTCTGATTTTGCTTATATTTTCTCTGCCAAGGAGAATTATTATTATACCAGAAATGACGGAACAAAAATGGATTACAAGGAATTTATATTCAAAATTGAATGAGTTAGTATCAAAGTACTAATTTTCAATGATGAATTCAAGTTACTTGGACAAAATGAAAATTTTGAGTATAGAAGGATTTTGCACATATAATTGCCAATATTTTAGAGGTCAAAAATAACAAAGAGGTACTAGTATCACAACACTGAAGAATGGAAGAGAGGACAAAAAAATCATCAAACTATAGGTCAGTAAGCTTGTCTTCAGCTCCTGGGAATATTTTATTTTATTTTATTTTATTTATTTATTTATTAATAATTATAACTTTTTATTGACAGAACCCATGCCTGGGTAATTTTTTTTACAACATTATTCCTTGCACTCACTTCTGTTCTGACTTTTCCTCTTCCTCCCTTCACCCCCTCCCTCAGATGGCAAGCAGTCCTATACATATTAAATATGTCACAGTCTATCCTAGATACAGTATATGTGTGCAGAACCAAACAGTTCTCTTGTTGCACAGGAAGAATTGGATTCAGAAAGTAAAAAATAACCTGGGAAGAAAAACAAAAATGCAAACAGTTTACATTCATTTCCCAGTGTTCTTTCTTTGGGTGTAGCTGCTTCTGTCCATCATTTATCAATTGAAACTGAGTTAAGATTTTCTCTTTGTCGAAGAAATCCACTTCCATCAAAATACATCCTCATACAGTATTGTTGTTGAAGTGTATAATGATTTCCTGGTTTTGCTCATTTCACTAAGCATCAGTTGATGTAAGTCTCTCCAAGCCTCTCTGTATTCATCCTGCTGGTCATTTCTTACAGAACAATAATATCCCATAACATTCATATACCACAATTTGCCCAACCATTCTCCAATTGATGGGCATCCTTTCATTTTCCAGTTTCTAGCCACTACAAACAGGACGGCCACAAACATTTTGGCACATACAAGTCCC
This sequence comes from Antechinus flavipes, assembly GCF_016432865.1. Taxonomy (NCBI): domain Eukaryota; kingdom Metazoa; phylum Chordata; class Mammalia; order Dasyuromorphia; family Dasyuridae; genus Antechinus; species Antechinus flavipes. Next base: position 274,847,456 of record NC_067398.1, read on the forward strand.
TTTCCCTTCTTTAGTATCTCTTTGGGATATAAGCCTAGTAGTAATACAGCTGGATTAAAGGGTATGTACAGTTTGATAACTTTTTAGGCATAATTCCTGATTGCTCTCTAGAATGGTTGGCTTCATTCACAACTCCACCACAAATGCATCAGTGTCCCAGTTTTCCCGCATCCCCTCCAACATTCATCATTAGTTTTTCCTGTCATCTTAGCCAATCTGACAGGTGTGTAGTGGTATCTCAGAGTTGTCTTAATTTGCATTTCTCTGATCAATTGTGATTTGGAATACTCTTTCATATGAGTGGAAATAGTTTCAATTTCATCATCTGAAAATTGTGTGTTCATATCCTTTGACCATTTATCAGTTGGAGAAGGGCTTGATTTCTTGTAAATTAGAGCCAATTCTCTCTATATTTTGGATATGAGGCTTTTATCAGAAGCTTTAACTCTAAAAATGTTTCTGGGAATATTTTAGAACCCATAATAAAGCTATGGTTAATAAAAATCTAGAAAAAGAAACACATGATCTCAAAGAAAAATCATTACTCAAAAATGAGCAGTTCATAAAAGTTTAAGTTTATTTCCAAACAGACAATATTACTAATCTAGTAAATAAGGAAAATTCTGTAGCTAAAGTTTGCCTAGATTTTAGCAAAGCATTTGATTAAAATATTACATAGTGTTCTTGCAAAAAGTGGTATGAATTAGATAGCAAAAAAGATTCTATTGGGCCTAGATTAATAAATTAATAGTTATAAATGAATTAACGTCAACTAGGTAGGAGATGTATCCTGTAATCCTGTAGGTTTCTGAGGATGTGTGCTAATATATTTCACCAGCATCTGAATACCATTGAAAAAAGAAAGAATACTACTATTGTAATTTTAAAAATTAGATTATATATGCACATTCATATTTTACATGTTTCCATGTGAATCATATTGGGTAATACTACTATTATTAGCAATGAACAATATCATCAACAATAATAATACAAACAAATAACTGTCAGTTTGATTTATAGACATAGAAATTTTATATTAATTCAAACCCCACTTCTATCAGATATCATTTTTATCAAATTATCTTTAAAGATTCTTGACTGTCAATGAAAAGCTTTCCAAAAATGGTAGAAACTGTGTAACTTAAGATTGTACTTTTCAAAAAAAAAAATCTGGCATCTACGAAATACTTAGAAATATATGATCAAATGAAGAGAATAGCACCTAAAATTACCCTCTTTGATAGAGAGTTGACAAATACCCATGATAACCCCAAAATATAATTGAGAAATCAAGAAATACACTGTACTGGAAAAAAACTGTGCCCATAGTTGTGGAGATATTATAATGATTAATAAAAATTTAAAATCAATTTTAAAAATAGATGTTTCATGCAACATTTTCCTAACTCCCAAACTAAAGATTGAAAGGACCTTAACATATATAGCACTAGTGACTGAAATCAAGATCATATGAGAACAGGATGACTCCCTTTTATCATCTTTTAGATTTGTCCTGAAGTTATTTTCAGTGAATTGAGGTACAATAAATCTATATTTTATGACTGTATTTATTTGTAAAAAATCAGTCATTGTCTCTACTTGTGCAATTGTTTGTTCCCCATTAATTATGAAAGAGTAATAATAGGATAATGATTTTTTCCTAGGATTGTTTCTTCCTGAGATCCATGAGAATAAAATGGTAATATTAAAAAAAAACAGTATTTATGTAAAGGAAGGGTTCCCATCTATCTTCCCAAGCTGCTATAGTCTCAGAAGGCCTTCAATATAATCACAAGTTGTTAGTTATTACAGTGGGTGTAAAGATTATGAATGCCCTAATCCCTTTGTGAGATGGTAAAGGAATATTTCTTTTATGGAAATGAAAAGGAAACAACTTGAATGAAAATAAATTAGCATAAAATTAACTAAGCTTTTTTAAAAATTAAAGGCATTCAGAGTTCCAAAAAAACTTTGGTGAGGAGACCATCTTCAAGGTTGGGAAGAAAGATTTTCTTTTTTTCTTCTCACCTTCTGTCTTTCCCCTTCCTTGTTCCCAATCTATCAGTTATGGCAACTTGCCCAGAGGGATATATCCTTGGTATATGCTACCAGTTCATATCAAGAAATATTTAAATTTCAGTATGAATATTTACACTTTAGAACTTGGCAAATAATATAATCAGGACATGATTTTTTTTTTTTTTTGATTGTCTAGGCTTTAAAAAATGATGGAGAAAATGCTACTAATATAAACTAAACTTTAAAAATGTATTTTATGGGTACATTTTTCTCCTTGGAGAAAGTTGTCAAACATTTTCCAGCACACTAAACAGTTCAAGAATTTATCTTTTCAGTAGAGTTCACAAGGGAGAAAAATCACCTACAATCTAAGCAGGGCGGAGTAGTTTCAAAGAGACAGACCACTGACTACTTAGAGTCAAGCTGAGGAAAGAAATTGTCCGAAAGAAATTTCAGAGTCCAGCTAAGCAAGTTATTTAGTAGAGATAACATTTTTAAATCAGCTACAAAAAGCAGTTGGTATATTCATCAGTGCCAATAGTCAACAAAACATAAGAAGCAAGCCAATGGTATAGAGAATCATTGTTATTTTTTTGTGAAATTGGGCTTGACATTCTGGAAAATCTCTACTGAAATCTAAAAGGATCCTTATTGGGTGTTTTGTCACCCTAGGCAATCTCTGTAAGAAAAGAGAAAAGAATCTGCCACTCTTTCCCAATCTGATCCATAATCAAATCCATTCTTTGATCTTGGAAAGATTTTGTCAATTTACTACTCTATGGTTGTACTTATGATCTCCATAGCTTTCAAATTGAAATGCCTTTGCCTGTTTGCTCCTATTAAAATATAAGCTTTTTGATGTTAAAGACTTTTTGTTGTCTTTTTATTACCACAGCTTATCAGAGTGTTTCCTACATAGTAAGTGCTTTAAAAGTACCTTATAATTATTTAATTCAACCATATACTAAAAGTATGTTTACCTAAAAATATCAAAAGCAGTTCTATTTTCAGTAATCCACAGAAAAGAACTCTAAAAAGGTAGCCTTCTTTCAAGTACATCAGTGCCTAAAAACTAGAATCCAGAAAATTTCCTGTCAATAAAAATGCTTAGCACTGGGAGGAAGCAATCTCTTCAGGCACTAATATTACTTCTTGATATTTTTCCTTTCTGAAATGACAGGCTTAGATGCCACTTCTTCCTCAAAAAGCCCTATAGTCAAAGTGGGAAACATTGTATTTCATGAAACCATGTTTTCAAATAGCTTTGGTGTGAGCTGAGTCTCAATATAAACAAAGCAAAGGCAAAAAGGAAATGGTCTTTCAGGCTTAGTTTCTCTATCTCTAAAGAGAGTAGATGAAATAATCTTTAAGTTCTTTTCCAGTTGAAAGTTTTTGAGTTTTCTGTTCCTGAAGAAAGAAATCTAATAGATTTCTAAAGAGAATAAAAGACTTGAGTCAATTCGCCATTATGGCACTTTTAACATGTCAATTGATTCTTAATATGAAAAAAAAAGTTTGATAGTATTTAGACCACCTACCTCTAAGGATTGTTGGGATATCAATCAACAATGAATTGTTAATCATTGACTAGTGCCAGGTACTGTGTTAGGTGCTGGGGCTTCAGACAAAAATGAAACAGTCTGTATCTTCAGTAACCTGATATCCCATTGGAGGAAATATGATACATACATACATACATGCATACATGTGTGTATGTATATCCATAAGATAAATACAGTATTTTGAAACTATAAAGAACTTCATGTTACTGTTATAAAAAACCTATGAACTTTTTCACTGTCTTCTCTAATGAGTAAACAACAAGGCCTAATCCTATTTCCCACCATTTTCTAACCATTTGTTTTTTAGTTTTTTATTTCTTCTTTCTACACACCAAGTTGGAAATAATAGAGTAATTAATCATATAATATTCCTGGTTTGACAGTGCTGGCCTCCACTGACCACATCTATATCTCATCTGCCAGGACTTCTTTCTGGCTTGTCATAGGTTTCCCAGCAACTTTTCATAATATCAATTATTTAGCTCAAGCAGCACTATGTATCCATTCAAGAATGAATATTCATCAGCATAAATCAATAAGGTAAAACTCTATTAATAACATACATTATAAGGGAGATTCCCTAAAAATCATTAGAGACTTATGTAAAGGCTGCTTTACACACAGAAAGATATCACAAATATGCTAGAGTTAAATTATTCAGGCAGCTTCATTTTTCTTCTTCTTCTTCTTCTTCTTCTTCTTCTTCTTCTTCTTCTTCTTCTTCTTCTTCTTCTTTTAAGTAGAGTGCCATCATTTTCATATTGCTTCTTACTACTTACTAATAGATTTCTAGAGGGGATAAAAGTTCTCTTCTGAACAAGGGACTTTTGAAGCTTTGCAATTTTGACAGACTGAATTCAGAAAAAAAGATATATTATCCATTGCCCCAGGACATAGTTGGAGACTAGTGATTCAAACACTTTGATTTAAGAGGAATTGGGAACTTTTACTGCTTAGCCATAATCAAGAGGACTCCAGAAGCAATTAATATCAGGGAAAAATTGAAAATTACTGATCACACTTGCAGGATTTTAAATTAATCCCATTTGCTGCCTGATGTTTATTACATTTTAGTCGGGCCGATAGTATATAGATGGATATGTCACATGAGTGTATTTTTCTCCCACCTCTGAAATCAGAAGGAAATTTTTTTCAGTCTATCTCCTCAGACTTTGCTCCCAGGGTACCAACTCTGAAGCATTATTATAACTCCTCACCCACACTGAACATGATGTATTCACAGCTTAAGTAATAACTGGCTCTTAGCCAGTAAGCCAATGTACCCTAATACACAATTGAGTTGTTGGAGTGTCAGAAATGCAAAAGATACCTTCCAAGTATTCCGTAACAGAATCTTGGTATGCTGGATAGTTAGACTAATATAGAGGATTTCCCTGTCTTACATTTTATATGCCTTTAAATCTATAAAACTGAGCAGAAAAGAGTCAGTAGTGCCCATTTATTTATTTTTCAAAGAAGCATAAATAACAGAAGATATCATTTATATTATTGGAAAATAGACGATAAGTATTTGCATAGAAGCCTGAATATATCATTGTGTCCATTACAGGGCAAGGGAAATATCTCGACTTTCTTTTTCTGGCATGATAGGAACCACACTGACATTGTAATAATACTTGAAGGCTTATAATTAAGGAAGACTATATAAAATAACCACAAGTTTGCAAAGCAATTGTAAAATTTGTAGTCTCTAACAAGAATTCAACACTAACATCACCCTTCTAGTGTAATTCTTCAATGCCAGTTCCCATAGCAACTGTCATGCCCCAGAGTGATGCTTTGTGATAATTCCCAATGTGTCCAGGGACAATCAGAATGGGTCCCTGTAATTTAACAAGAAAAAAAAAAGTAAAATGGAATGAATTGCTTTTGTCCCAAAAGTTTTTTAAAGTCTTACTGGTAGTGAATTCCATATATCAATAATGTCTTTAATTTTTATTTGTTTTAATTTTTTTAATGTTTTAAATTTGAAATCTTGGTGCTTACCTCTATTTAACTCAAAAACCAGAACAGTAAGTTTGAAATTTTTATAAAAACAAAAATTTCACTGTTTCAAGCCATCTCCCTTCTTCCTTAAACTTCTTCCTTTATCTTCAATCAATTTTTAATCATTTGTTTCTAGATCATTACATCAACAAACATGGAGCAATGAACCAAATTTAAACCTGCTCTATCCTAGAAAAGAGACCAAGTCTGTTATTGTCCATTCAAGCCTTCCTATGATGCTTCAAAAACCATGGGAATAACTATTAAACATCCCAGGAAATTTTGGCACATCAGAATTAAGAAAGTTAAATCTACCTTTGTGGCATGAAGGGGTAACATATTCAACTTCAGTTTTCAGACTTATACATCAACATCTGGCATTCTTGGTCATGGTTTCCCAATAGTTTTGTAGTTGTGGTTGTTTCCTCAGTTATCTAATATTTTAACAAGAAGGGCCAGAAATTAGAAATAGATTTCATATAGATAAATTAAAGCCATTTTGACAAAGCAACAACAACAAAAACACTTCCAGGTCCAGTGATACTCTGCTATTCCCTTTCCTTAAAGGACCTATTTGCCTTGAATTTAGTTTTAAACCAGACCTGACCAGGACTCACATTTGTGGTTCTTGTTATGCTGTTTCAGTTGTATCCTACTCTTCATGACCCCATTTGGATTTTTTTTTTTTGCCAAAAATACTGGAGTGGTTTGCCATTTCTTTCTCCAGCTCATTTTATAGATGGGGAAACTGAGGAAAACAAGGTTAAATGACTTGTCTATGGTCACATATCTAGTAAGTATCTTAAGAGGGATTTGAGATGAGAAAATGAATTTATTGATTTTCACATCCAGTGCTCCATGTACTGTGTCACCTAACTGCACATAATTAAATGTTTAATTTGTTTAAATTTGGTGCAGGTGGCAGTGGAGAGGGAAGTACCCTCTTATCTATGAAGTAAAAACCTGATTTATTGCATAATTCTTTTGCAGTATATAACAAATCTTTCACATGGATTTTATTTTCTCTTGTGTTCCTGAGAATAATTTCATCTTTACTACTTCTACCTATGAGAAAGCACTACTGGAACTTCCAGGGGCGGAGCCAAGATGGTGGAGCAGGCATACACGACTCTCTAAACTCCTCTCATTCCCCTCATAACCAATTATTTAATCCAGCCTCAAAAATAACTCTTCACTACTTAAATTCATGAAGATCAGAAGCACTACAATTTACCAGCCGAAGTCAATCCGGAAGATCACCAGTAAAGGTTTGTCCTGAGGGGCCAGGAACAGACTAGCACAGGCAGCGAGAGACTAGCATCCTGAGCAAACCAGGCGCGAGAGTGATCTCTGTCGCTAGAGAAGTTATAGGGACCACTCTGCTATAGGCTAACTGCTCTGTCTTGATTACAAAGCAGTAAACTGGCAGAGAAATTAAAGCCTAAAACAGGTGTTCTAAAAAAAAAAAGCCAGAACCTAACGAGATCTGGCTGTAACCCCTCAAACCCAGAAGTGACTCAGGCAGACTTTACCGCAGCCCTGCAGCCACAACCTGCAGTTCAGGGCTTTTGCGGGGGCAGATACTAATCTGCACGGCAGGGGGGCACAACCTGGGCAGCCTCTAATCGGCAGAGTGCAGGGCTCGGCCTGGGGCAATAGAACCTCCCCAGCTGACTGCTCTTCCTGAGCAGACACTTCCGGTCCCTGCAAATCCATTCACTGCTCAACTGCTAACACCCACAGCCCCAGGGCAGGATTTGGCTTGGGAAGTGAAACTCTCACTGCTAGTGTCTAGCCCCAGGGCAGTTGTTATCTCACACAGCCGGGGTTCTTTGAAGGGCACTTTCCCAGCCCGGCCCTGCAGACCTGAGTTACTTTCGGGTGGGGAACTCTTTCCCAGAGCACTCCAGTACCTCTATGCTTTTTGTAGCCGGTTGGCAGGACAGCTACCCGTCCATATACCTTTAACTACTCTGCAGAGGAAGCTGGCAACCTCCTGGCTCTGAAGGCAGACCTTACAGGCTTTAACAAAATGAGTAAAAAAATCACAAGAATGATTGATAGTTTCTACACAGAAAGAGAACAGCTTTTCAACCCTGAAGAGACTAATAGCAGACAGTCTCCAGACAATTGTTGGTCTCCAATACAAAAGGCTCTCCTAGAAGAAACTATTAAAGACCTTAAAAGAGAGCTAGAAGAGAAATGGGGAAAGGCACATAACTCACTAAAAGAAAAATTTGATAAAGTGGAAAAAGAAAACAACTTCCTGAAATGTGAATTGGAAAAGGTAAAAAAAAAAAAAAAAAAAACAAAACTCCCAAGATGTGCAGGGAAACAGAGTTTATGAAATGGAAAAAGAAAATAACTCACTAAAAAAAAAAAAAAAAAAAAAAAAAAAGTGAAATGGAAAAAAATTCCATAGAGCAAAACAACTCAATTGGACATATCAAAATGAAGTAAAAAAAGCTAATGAAGAAAATAACTCACTAAAAATCAGAACTGAACAAATAGAAATGACTGATTCATTGAGACATCAAGAATCAGTCAAGCAAAACCAAAAAAAATGAAAGATTGAAAAAAAATGTCAAATATTTACTTGGAAAAACAACAGACCTGGAAAATAGATCTAGGAGAGATAACCTGAGGATCATTGGACTACCAGAAAATTATGATGAAAAAAAGAGCCTAGATACTATTTTACAGGAAATCATCAAAGAGAACTGCCCAGAAGTAATAGAACCGGAAGGGAAAATAGGCATTGAAAGAATTCATTGAACACCTTCTGAAAAAGATCCTAAAATAAAGACTCCCAGGAATATTGTGGCCAAACTTCAGAATTTTCAGACTAAAGAAAAAATTTATAAGTAGCCAGGAAAAAACAGTTCAAATACCGAGATGCCACAATAAGGGTCACACAAGATCTGGCTGCCTCAACATTAAAGGATCAAAGGGCCTGGAATCTGATATTCCAAAAGGTAAAAGAACTTGGAATGCAGCCAAGAATAAACTACCCAGCTAAGCTGAGTATTTTTTTCCACAGAAGAAGATGGACATTTAATGAAATAGAGGAATTCCATCTGTTTCTAAGGAAAAAACCAGACTTAAACAAAAAATTTGATCTCCAACAACAGGAATCAAGAGAAGTAGAAAAAGGTAAAAGGAACTCTTGAGAACTGTATTTCTGCTGTGGATAAACATAAAAACCATATGTATAATTTGATTTTACCGATATAACATAAAAAAGGGAAGTAGAAATGAAAAGGGAATAGTGTCAGAAAAAGGGAAGAGGGGAGATAAAAAGAGGGAAACTACATGTGACAGTGAGGCAAAGGAAACCTATCATATATGAGGGAACTTAGAGAGGGGGAGAAACATTGTGTGAATCCTACTCTCATCAGAGTTGGCTCAAAGAGGAAACAATTGACATATATGTTTTACAGAGATTCTTCTCTCACTTCATTAAAAAGTGGGAGAGGAAAAAGGAGAAGGAAAAAGAGTAATAAGGGAAGGGTACAAGAAAGGGGAAGGGATTCAAAGGGAGGAGGGAGGGATACTAAAGAGGGAGAGCTGTGCGACGTTGGTGGGACCTATAGGGAAGAAGGGAAGGAGGGCAAGAAAAAGAAAAGTATAATCTGGGGATATTAGGATGGCAGGAAATACAGAATTGGTTATTTTAACCATAAATGTGAATGGGATGAACTCTCCCATAAAGAGGAGGCAGATAGCAGACTGGATCAAAAGTCAGAACCCTACAATCTGTTGTTTACAGGAGAAAGCACTACTATTCTTAGGTTCTGGGCCTGAGTCATCAGAGGAATGAAATCAGAACCGGACCAGTGTATTTACTTTATTCCTTTAGAACTTAAAGATTTAAATGCCCATGTTAAAGAGTAATAATCATGGAGAATGTCAGAGATGTGAAAATAAATTTATGTTGTAGGTAGCTAGGTGGCATAGTAGGTATGTGGGTTAGCTTTGTGACCTGGGACAAGTCAATTAACCCAGTTTTTCCTCATTTTCCTCATCTGTTACATAAAAATAATAATAGTACCTATCTTCCAAGATTGTTGTGAAGGTCAAAGGAAATAAGCTTTTTGCCTAGCAATACTAAGTACTACATAAACACTTGCTATTATTATTCTGTTATTGTTGTTATAAGATTAGGAATTCCTTCCTTCTCCCAAACTGAATTTTTGAAGCAAAATAGTACAATAGAATATTTTATTTCCTATAATTCTGTAAGGAGTAAAAATGAACTCATTGGGAAATAGATAATTTATAAGCATTGGTGATTTGTCATCATAGAATATGTTATAGTAGTGAGAAAGTATTATGTATTGCAATGAATCACAGAAAAAAAAACTATAATTCTGGGTTATGTGCTATACTTATAATCATCCTTGTGCTTTATTCTTATATAACACAATTTACTGCAATAGCAGTTAGAGTATTTTTCACATATTCTGGATTTTCTTTTCTGGTGAATAGTTTACCAATTGGAAAGCATAAGCACATATATTCATTCTTAGATGTTCACTATCAAGCCTCTAACTTGGAAATTAATTCCACAGTATATACTTTAAATAATGTTGAATGGGAAAATTGGAAAAAGGAGAAAAAAACTGGAAAAACTCAGAGCCCATATTAAATATCTTACAGTGTGGTATTTGAAAGAATGTCACATGGAAAAAGATATCATTTGAATGAGACTGCCCTCTAGCTGGTAGGTAGCTGGAGCTAAACAGAGCAGGCTAGAGATAGGAGAGGAAGGAATCAAACAGAAGTTTATTTCAAAGTGAGAGAAATTGAGAGAAACGGTTTTCAAGCAAAAACAAATGTGTTAGAGCCCCAATCCTATTTGGGATCCCATAGATAGTGTGGTGGAGAGCTCAAAATTTATACTAATGACTATGTAGTGCGCAATAGCCCTGATAATGAGGGGTAATGAGACAATGTTTGATTTATAGCAAGACTTCAAGACCAAAACTTGTGTAATTGTCCAATGCTTGTCTGAGTTCAGAGAATACCTGGTGCTGGTCAAAGCAATATAATAATTATGTGGTTTTGCAGGAGGTTGAGATAATCCAGAGGATGAGCACAAAGGATTGTTGTTATGTAAAGTTCAGCCTGCTTGTTGGCCCTTAGCTCTGGAAAACTGAGTGTTTTCTATTGTCTTGACAAAGAATTAGACATATTCTACTTGTCTTCAAATAGCAAATCTAGAAGGAAGGAGTATAAAAGTTCTAAGCAGCCACATTTTTATTAACTATAAGGAAAAACTTACTTAAGATTATTTCTATTCAAAGCTGGAATGACCTGTCCCTCAGTAAGGTCATTGAAGGTCACCTCCTTGTTAAGTATATTTCAGAGGAGATTCATCCTTCAGGTATAGGCAAACTGCTGGAATCTATTCCAAGGCTTAAATTCTAGGATTATATGAAATGATAATACATTGCCATCAGACTTGTACTAGGTACAAGTATATAGTACCTTACACACATACCCATACACAAATACTGACATGCAAACACATACACTTAGAGCACACATATTAATTTATTTATATATTGAATATATGTCTCTATATTTAAATAAAAAGTACACACATGTTTTATATACATAGATATAACAAAATAAATATTGTGAGCCAACATGACACAGTGAATTGAGTGATAACTTTAGAATTAGAAAGACTGGTATTTAAGTCATGCTTCTTGCAATTACTAGCTGTATGACTCTCGACAATTGACCTCTCAACTATTTAAAATGAGAAATTATAAAGAAGATGCTTTAGTAAGGAGAATTTAATTTCTTCTTTCAGGAATTATTATATCAATGAAATCACAAGTCTAATCGTTCTTGTTGTATGCAGATATATGTGTATAATTACAATATAGTGTTATAGATAGTATACACAGATGATAGAAAAAGATATAGAGATAGAGTAATTTGGAATCTTATGTGGATTATTTTGTGAGATTCTTATGCTTAGTGCAATCAATATAACATCATCCACAAAGAGGAGAATCTACATAATCTTGCACTACATAAGTATCACTACTTTGGACTCTGCTTTGAAGATATTTCATGCTAAATGACAAATATCTGTCTTCCTGTTTAAGATTTCTCTGATATTCCTACAATCATAATTAATTATGCTAATATAATCAGCTTTTTCTGTGATGCTGGATGGATGGTTTTGAACTATAGATTGATCAAGCTCAATAATAAACACCACCCCATTCAATTACATTATAGTCTAGATAAAAATATTTTTTAGATATTTCCCCTCCCCACAGGTAAGTTAAACTAAACACACCCTCTCACTCCCTTCCTCCCTCCCTCCCTCCTTTTCTTTCTCTCTATCTCTGCCTCACACACACACACACACACACACACACACACACATTTTTTATTTTTTTATATGGAAGTACTATCAAGAGATCTAGAAGAAAACTCATGGTATTTAATATTATGACAATTATGGGAGGAATTTATGTAGAGAATGAGAAGGCAGAGATGATTTGTTATTGAATTACTGAAGAGAGTAACAACATGATGACCATGAAGTCACAGATTCAGCAAATATTTGAAATAAGTATGTACACAATTATCTATGTTCATATATGCATAGATATTTTTATATATAGTAGAATGTATGTATGTATTCATATTTATACTTTCATGTATACATGTATAGGAATTAAACTTTTAATTTCATAAGTACAGGAAATTCTGAGGTGAAGACCTTCTTTGAAATTTGTTATTTTATAGAGTTGTAAGAGTTTTGACACACTGTGACTTTTGCAGGGTCACATAGCCAGAATGTATCAAAGGTAGGACTTGATAATCTGATTGGAATTAATGGTTGCAAAGTATATGCAAAACGTGAACTTTTGAGTTCTTAGAGACAGGCTGCTATGCTGCGACTCATATAAAAATAAAATTATCAAAACTGGCTTATCAGATTAATTGGAATTGTATTTAGAAAACTGTACAACAATTTCAAACATCACAAATAATATTAATTGCTATTAATAATAATAAATAACCTTTTATAAAGTTTGCTATGTACCAAGCATTGTGAGGTGTTTTACAATATTATCTCATTTATTCCTCACAACAACCCAGATAGGGAGATGGTATTATTATCCTTCTTTTTATTATAAGGAAACTGAGGGACAAAGAAGTTAAGTGACTTGCCCCACATCACACGGATAGTGTATGAGATTGAATTTGAACTCAGATTTTCTTTTTACATTTTTAATAACTTTTTATTGATAGAAGCCATGCCAGGGTAATTTTTTACAGCATTATCCCTTGCATTCACTTCTGTTCCGATTTTTCCCCTCCCTCTCTCCACTCCCTCCCCCAAATGGCAAGCAGTCCTTTACATGTTGAATAGGTTACATATATCCTAGATACAATATATGTGTGCAGAACCGAACAGTTTTCTCGTTGCACAGGGAGAATTGAATTCAGAAAGTATAAATAACCCGGGAAGAAAAACAAAAATGCAAGCAGTTTATATTCATTTTCCAGTGTTCTTTCTTTGGGTGTAGCTGCTTCTGTCCATCTTTGATCAATTGAAATTGAATTAGCTCTCTTTATCGAAGAGAACCACTTCCATCAGAATACATCCTCAAACAGTATCATTGTTGAGGTATATAATGATCTCCTGGTTCTGCTCATTTCACTTAGCATCAGTTCATGTAAGTCTCGCCAATCCTCTCTGTATTCATCCTGCTGGTCATTCCTTACAGAACAGTAATATTCCATAACGTTCATATACCACAAATTACTCAACCATTCTCCAATTGATGGGCATCCATTCATTTTCCAGCTTCTAGCCACAACAAACAGGGCTGCCACAAACATTTTGGCACTTGCAGTTCCCTTTCCCTTCTTTAGTATCTCTTTGGGGTATAAGCCCAGTAGAAACACTGCTGGATCAAAGGGTATGCACAGTTTGATAGCTTTTTGAGCATAGTTCCAAATTGCTCTCCAGAATGGCTGGATGTTGAACTCAGATTTTTCTGATCCCAGGTCTAATGAGTGAGAGGCAGGACATTTTCTGGGAATAGTAGAGAAATTTCACTGTACAATGAATGATAGATTTGTCCTCTGTTGAAGGGCACAAAGCAGTGGAGATCCTCAGATGATTAATGGTTAGCCTGCATAGGATATCATTGATGCCCTCAAGGGCCCCATTGGAACCATTGCTGTCCCTAAAGAATAATTGCAACAAGGATAGAAATGAGAACGCTGGCTCTTGTGTGAAGAGCAGACATAGGCAGAAATGATGGGAACTTGTTAATCTCAAAATCATACTCTATATGAGCTGGATGCAACTACTTCTTTGTTGTCATCTGTTATTGTGCAGCAGTGGGTCACTGCTTGCTTGATTACTTCAGAGAAAGAAGCTTATTAACACTTAAAAACAACTATTTTGCTAATCCGTACTATTGACAAGGATTGAACCTCCACGTTTAAAAACTGTTTATAAGTGAGCCAGGCTGCTGACTTCCTTCTGAAGTCTAGGAACAAATAACCCTAACCTTAAATTTACTGAATTACCTGGTTGTTACCAGTTTTTCCGGGTAATGCTATATGCCTAAAAGGAAACACATTTTTTTTCCTGCTGAAGGTCAGTGGAAAGAACATGATGGTTACAACTAGATTGCATGAATTTAGTCATGATTATACTTGAAAAGTTACCTAAAAGACATTAAGATGGGGGATATAACTAAGGATGTTGGGCAATGTCACCCTAGGAAATCTTTTAAAAAGCAGAAAAAGTCCTGAAGACATTATTTGTATCATTTGATAAATATTGAAAGAACGCATGCAGAAGAACTACACAGGATGAGAAAATGTGGAGGAATTGTGACTTGCATCACTGAAATATGTTCTTATACTGACTAGCACAGTTCCCCTCACAAAAGTTTTTATAAATATAATATTAAAATCACTATTTTCTATTTTCTCCTTTCTATTTTCAGTACATTTTTAATGTTCTTAGTATTTGAATTTTATTGTATGAAATATTAACAACCAGTTCATCTAAAAAGTGTTAAAGTATCAACAAGAGTGATTTACTCTACATGAGTGAAATAGAAGAGGAAATTGAGGAGACTTAAAAAAATATAATATGTAGGGCATTCAATTGGAATACCACATTTATTTGTCTCCTATATATTAGGCATAAATTAAACATAACTGGATGTAGAATACTCAATACTTTCCTTCCCCATTTTTTCCTATGCTTATTTCATAAGTAAATTGTATGTGTTTATAGTATATAAACATTTATTGTAATTCATTTTCTTCTAAGGTTGGTCTTAAGTTATTTTATTATAACACATATAATTCACCAAATTCTTTATAAAACTCTGGACTATTGGGAAATCCAAACATGTACTTTCCTCAAATCCATTCACTCGTACCCTTTTAAAAGACATGGGGGAGTAGAACCAAGATGGTGAAGAAGAGATAGAGACTCTTTTGACCTTTCCCAAAAACTTTAAATAATACCTCAAAACAAATTCTTGAGTGGTGCAAATCACAAAAGGATAGTGGTGAAACAATTTTCCAGCACAAGATAACTTGGAGAGCCAGCAAGAAAGATCTGTTACATGATGGCCTAGCACAGACTGCAGCCCAGGAAACCAGCAATAGGTTATGGGGTGATTGCATCAGTGGCAACAGTGGCAAATTCTGGATCCCTAAATCCACAAATGGTAAGGAAATCAAACAACTGATTAGAAAGAGATTTATAAGGATACTTTTGCTGGCAGTAATTGTAGAATTCTATTGCAATGCCCATATTTGTATATGAGTCACAGTCCTAGGTCTCAGTCCCAGGACAAACAGAAGCATTAGAATGCCAGATTTAGTGCCCACAGGAGAGCTAGGATCCTAGTCACAGTTCCAGGTCACAAAAGAATTTTTATGATCATTTAAAGAACAGAGCAAATGTCTGAAAAAGAGTGAACACCTCTCTCCCTAAATTACACCATTTGGAAGAACCAAAAACTTGCAGATCCCCAAAATTATTTCTAATAAAGTGAAACAAAATAACCTGAGGCTTGGGAGATTTCTCTCTACATTGCAGAAGCAGAGTCACACATTAATAATGAGTTAAAAATCAAGAAAAAGATTGGAAAAATGAGTAAGTATCAGTAAAAGATTTTAAAATTTACTTTAGTGACAGGGAATATCAAAACATAAATTCAGACAATAAAGTTAAAACTGCTACATGCAAGAATCAAAGAAATATATGAATTGGTCTAGACTTTCATCTATCTTCTCTCAAACTCATGATTCACAATGATACTTAAGACTTTCCCAATGCATAACTCTGACTGTATCACTCCCCTGTTCAAAAATCCATTGCATATTCCAGAAGCCAAAGACATACTTGAACTGAAAGGTGATTGGACAGTAGACATACAAGGCTCTAACTGGTGCATATTGGAAACCTTTTCCAGAGCTCATGCTATATTTGACCAGTCTTTAGAAATCTAGGTGGTCCTACATACTTTGATCGGACATATAAAGAGGATTTTATACCATTAAAATTTATTTAATTTTGTCCATCTTATCATTCTAATGTGATTGTTAGAAAAGCAAAATGTGGTTACCATGCATTAGTGATTAACATTTAACAACAAAAACTAAAGCAAAAAAACAAACACAAAAAAGGAAAACTGTTTTAGATTTCAGAAATTGGCAAATTTTTTACCATATTATTATTGTGATAAATATTTTTTGCTACATATTGTATTTTACATTTTGTATCTGGAGCCTGTCATTAAATTATCTTAATTTTGACATTTCAAAATTCCTTATGTGTAGAGGGCCACAGACAGTGGGGAACTCTGGGTAAGATATAAGACTCTTCATCCAAGAGGGAATCTGCTGACAAAGTCTGGTTTAGCTCCCTATTTCCCTTTGGTACTTCTTACCCTTCCTGAGAAATCAAGGAGGACATGACCACATGTATTCTACTTGAAGCAAGGGATACTTACAATAAAGAAGAATTTACATATCAATAGCAGGGTGCTTATAGTTAATACTTGGGCAGTGTGCTGTGGTGATGTGGTGATGTAATGGTTCTATAGTTAACACATGCTTAGTGTGCTGTAGTGATGTTTGTACTATGGGCTGAGAGGACTTGAAATAAAGGGACTCCATTTTTGACCAGCCTTTTGGGTCTCCTTCATCTCTCCTCCACTAAGACCACTACAGTTATGTTTTTCATGTAGAAAAGTATAGAAGGTGAATGGTGGGAATCTTTTAGGGTCTTTCCAAGTGTGTCCTTAAACTCATGATGCTGCCCCCTCTCCTGCCACTAAGAGACAGACAGACAGAGAGAGAGAAAGACAGACAGACAGACAGGCAAGCAAGCAGACAGGCAGGCAGGCAGAGACAGAGACAGAAAGGCAGAGAGAGAAACAGAGATTTAGACAGAGACAGAGAGAGAGAGAGACAGGACATTTCAAAGTAATGTCTAAAATTATTTGTACAAGTTTCCTTTTTTCTTTCACCTATTTTGTAGTCTACTCACATATAACAAACACTCTCAGAATGCAATGAAAATTAGCTATCTCTTTTGGGTAGGGGGAAGGATTAGACAATAAAATAACTGACATCTAATTTAAAAATAATAGTGATTGTGGTTTTTCAGGCAGCAATGGGAGAGGGGAGAAGATGAAAACCCAGGGCAACAAATTCACACAGTTCCAGTGCAATAGAAAATTTCTGTTTTGTCATATCACTTCTCCAGCAGGTCAGTAAGACAAAAAGTCTCCAACTTGATTCTATTCAGTTCAGGGTAGCAGCTTTCTTACCTTGCAAATGCCTACTGATTTACCTCTCATACAAATAAGGGCCCCCAAAGTTTCCAAGTT
Source organism: Antechinus flavipes (assembly GCF_016432865.1). Classification (NCBI taxonomy): domain Eukaryota; kingdom Metazoa; phylum Chordata; class Mammalia; order Dasyuromorphia; family Dasyuridae; genus Antechinus; species Antechinus flavipes. The sequence continues at coordinate 274,864,959 of NC_067398.1, forward strand.
TTTATATTTTGCTTCCACCTCCACTATCCATTAATTTCTCCTTTCTACTGGGAAAATATCTATACTTTTCATACTTATCAGTAAACAGATTCTCTCCTGATCTCCAATGATATGCCCAACATAGATGCATATTTTATCTTATTTATTTTTCCTGAGGCAATTGGGATTAAGTGGCTTTTCCAGGATCATACAGCTAGGAAGTGTTAAGTGTCTGAGATTTGAACTCAGGTCTCCCTGACTTCAGAGCTGATGCTCTATCCACTGTACCACCTAGCTGCCTCCATAGATGCATATTTTAAAGGAATCTTTCCAGGGTCAATGAGTTCCAAAGCTTGTGTGTTGAGAATGTAATTCAGAAATAACTGGATTGAAACCATTTATAGTAGCTATTCATGTTATGACAATGGGTTATATCATTAGACAGTAGTGAATGAAAGATGAGCTAAATTGCTTCAAAAAAGAAAATAAGGAAAAGATGGATAACTTCCTGAGTGGTTGTATCTCAGTCTCTCTCTGTTATATCCTACTCAGTTGTATGTCAGAATTCACATCAGGAATAATTTTTTTTTTCATTTTCACAGCTAGAACATGGTATTTTACTTGTAACAATGAAAGAGATAATCCTTTATGCCCCTGATGGCAATGTTTTTTGATTAATTTAGGAATAAATTTAATTTACAAATATTTATCAAGTACATGTTGTCTTCACTACACTGATACTAAAATGTTAATATGACAGACTTATTAGGAGATTACTATAATTTGTTCCTAATTAGTCTCCTTGTTTTAGGTCTCTTACTTTTTCTATCTTGTCTCCATACTGCTGGAAAAATGTTATTTATAAAACACAAGTCTGATCATGTCACAACTCTACTCAATGAACTCTAATTTCTTTCTATTGTTTCTAAATGGCTTGCATATTTCCTTTAAAATTGTAATTTTCTTGGACTACATATAACTAGAAAACTTAATTTTGCTTATTTAAAAACAGCAACACTTGACTAATATTCAAAACCTTTTATTCTACTGGCAAAATTTACCATGACATACAGTGTGGTAAAATTCATAGACCATTAAAGATGGATATAGGAAAAGAAATCTGCTTACATTTGGGATTTTATGCATTTGGTATAGGAATAATGGTAACTTTTTTGTAGTTAATACTATATATTACTAATCCCCCGAAACTTTGCTTGAACAAGTTTCAAGGCATATAATGAAGAAAAATCTATTTTATACTATAGCTCTTAAGTTCACAATAATGTATTTCTTTTACCAGATATAAAAATTCAAAGCAAAAGACATTTAATCAACCTGCATGGAAAAATCATTGACAAGATCATCACCTCTTCACAAAAAGAAGCACACACACAAAAAAAGGGAGCATATATTTAGGGGAGATACATCTCTAGCACATGTATTCAAAGCAACAATACTCATAAAATGGCTTCCCAATTACAAAACCTCTTTATTTTCAGTGCTCCTATTTGAAAATAATAAATGTCCTCTTTATGTTATTAGGTTGCAAGCTAATTTACTTACTATGCTAGGGTTTAAATTTTCCCTATTGGTCTTTGCTTTGTGAGAGTCTACTTTCTGTTTTACCCTGTTGATGTATCTCCTAATCTGTTCTGTGATTTTATCTATGGCTCTTATGTTGCTATGTTACTGTTATTTTCTACCAGTATTCTGATGATCTCTTTTCCCAAAATTGTAAAGCATAAGCAGCAGAGATGAGAAACAAATAGATGGTTGTAGTATCTGGAAATGTCATGAATAGAAATTTTTCCATTTAGAAGAATGAGTCTACTATGGGGATCCTCTTTCCAAGAAAGCCAAGAGAATTTGTATATATTTCCACAGGATTTGGGGGAAAAGACAGACTTCTATAAAAATGAATAGTAGAGAACAGGATACTTGGGGCTATGGCCTGAATTGGAAAAGGAAGACTGTTTCACCATGATAAGCTGGTGGAAAGCCATAAATTGATACTTCAGCAGCCTTCAGGTTTTCATATGGAAGAAACTGGTCCTCCAATTTCTTTTGGGAGGGGAAAATTGCTTTGCCTATGTAAGCTTCAAGAAGCAAATCTCTGGTTTTTCTTCCTGCTCTCTACCATTCCTATATAATTATAAAATCTCTACAAGGTTGTTTGTGGAGGAAGAGTACTGGAAACTGGGAAGGATCAGGAAAAGCTTTATATAGAAAATGAAGTTTGAGCTGTTTTTTTTTTTTTTTTCCTCTGAGGCAATTGGGGTTTAAGAGACTTGCCTAGGGTCACACAACTAGGAAGTGTTAAATGTCTGAGGCCAGATTTGAACTCAGGTCCTGATGACTTCAGTGCTAGTGCTCCATCCACTGCGCTACCTAGCTATCTCTTGAGCTGAGTTTTTACAAATAGCAGGGATTCTAAGGAGCTAAAGAAGCAGAGTTGAAGACTGTGGACATTCCAGATATAGGAAAACCCAATGAAAAGAGGAGATAGGAAGCAGAGATAGGAGGTGAAGGGTTATGGGAACAGACAAAACAGAATGTAGGCCAGTATACCTGCAACATAGAGAATTGGAGGATAGTTAGTTATGTATGATGAGAAACTGTCAGTTCCTTTAAAAAAAAAACTTTTTTGTGGGGGGTGGAGCCAAGATGGTGACGAGGACACATGTGTCATTCTAAGCTCTACTTTACCCTTAGACTACTTTTTAATGAAAGAGCCTCAGAATTAGTGCTTGACTGTCAAAACCCACAAATATTGGGAGTACATCACTTCACAACAGAAGATAATTTTGAAATTCACCAGAAAAGATCTGTTTTGGTTCCTGGATGAGGAAGGGGTGCAGAATCAGGCAAGTAGGTAGGTGAGAGCACAGAAAACAGCTCACATTGAGCAAACTGGAGTGGGCAGGGTGTGGTCTCAGCAAGTGGAAAATTTGGGGGCAAAACTTTACCACAGTGTCAGCTACTCTGCTCTGGTAGCAAACCAATAAATCAGTAGAGAAGCTATAAATACAGGGAATAAAGACTATAACCCCAGAATGCTAAAGTCTCTCTGGACCTGATCACACCTGCCCAGCACCAGGAGGGACTCAGCACAATGTTAGCTCGCAATCCTTGATTTCAGCACAGCACTGACCACAGTATAGATGCTAATCCCAGTGCAAATGCTGATCCCTGCACAGCCATTGCTCATTCACTGTTACTTCATTGGTACTTCCTATTGTCTGTTGAGGATGCTTGGTAACATCACACTGTCCCAAAAGCAGACTGCAATTTTTGTTTGTGTGTTTGTTTCTTTTTTTCAAAATGAATAAAAAGCAGACTTCTGGTCAAGATGGTGGAGAAGAGGCACACAGCTGTGTAACCTCTGCATTTTCTCTCAATCCATTTCATGTCAAGCCTGTGAATTAATGCTTGACTGAAAAAACAAACAAACAAACAAACAAACAAAAAACAACAACAACCCACAAATAGTTACCAAGAGAAGACATCCTTGAAATTTGCCAGGAAAGGTCTGTTTTTGCTAGAGGGCAAGGACGGTTTTAGATCAGGCACAGGCTGAGGGCAGGCAGGGGCAGTTAGAGCACAGCAGGCAGCTCACAGCCAAACATACCAGAGGGGGATGGGGTATGATCTCAGCCATCTCTGCAGGGAGAGCTTTGCTACAGGACTGGCTATTTTGCCCTGGCAGCAAGTCAGTAGCCCAGCAGAGAAGCTAAAAACACTGGGGTTGAAGAATATAACCCCAAACAGCTGGAGTCTCTCAGGACCTGGCCACCCCTCCCCCACAGTGTCTCAGCACACTCTCAGAGTCTCAGAGCACTGGTGCAACACAGCCATCACTGTTTGTTAGGGCCTCGTTTCTGCCCCCTGCAGTCTATAGAGGAAGCTCGGTAACACCACCAAATAGACATTGAAAGAATTCATCAATCACCTACTGAAAGGGATCCTAAAATCAAAACACCAAGGAATATAGTGGCCAAATGCCAGAACTCTCAGATGAAGGAAAAAATATTGCAAGCGGCTAGAAAAACCCAATTCAAGTATCAAGGAGCCACAATAAGAATCACCCAGGATCTAGCAGCATCCACATTTAAGGATCGAAGGGCCTGGAATATGATATTCTGAAAGCCTAAGGAACTTGGTATGCAATCAAAAATAACTTACCCAGCTAGAATGAGCATCTTTTTCCAGGGAAGAAGATGGACATTCAACAAAGTAAGCGAATTTCACCTATTTTTGATGAAAAAGCCAGAACTTAACAAAAAGTTTGATCTACAAATATAGAACTCAAGAGAAATCTAAAAAGATAAAGATTAATCTTGGGAACTATATTTCTACTATTAAGATGTATAAAGAATACATGTATACCTTGTTCTAGAAACTAGATGTGGAAAGGACATTGTACCAAAAAAAGGGTAATGTGGGGGCACTACATCTCATGAAGAGGCAAAGGAAACCTATTATATCTGAGAGAAAGAATGGAGGGGGATGAATATAGTGGGTATCTTACTGCCTTCAAACTTGGCTTTAAGAGAAAAGTTTTAGACATAATCAATCTATGGTGAAACTTCTCGCACCTCATTGAAAAGTGAGAAGGGGAAAGTGAAAAGGGAAGGAATAACCTAAGTGGAAGGAAACACGCAAACTGGGAGGGAAAGGGTTAAGGTAGGGGGAGGAACTCTAAGGCGGGGGGAGGGATACTAAAAAGGGAGGGCTGTGAGAAGCAAGTGGTACTCACAAGCTTAATACTGAGAAGGGTGGTAAGGGGGAAAGAAGGGAGAAAAGCATAAACCGGGGTTAACAAGATGACAAGTAATACAGAATTTGTCATTTTAACCATAAATGTGAACGGGGTAAACTCCTCCATAAAGAGGAAGCCGTTAGCAGAATGGATTAAAAGCCAGAATCCTACAATATGTTGTTTACAGGAAACACACCTGAAACGGGGAGATACATGCAGGTTAAAGGTAAAAAATTGGAGCAAAATCTACTATGCTTCAGGGGAAGTCAAAAAAGCAGGGGTAGCCATCCTGATTTCAGATCAAGCTAAAGCAAAAATTCATCTAATTAAAAGAGATAAGGAAGGGCACTATATCTTGCTAAAGGGTATCATAGATAATGAAGTACTATCTATAGTAAACATATATGCACCAAGTGGTGTAGCATCTAAATTCTTTTTTTTTTTTTTTTTCTTTTCTTTTTTTTTTTTTAAATTTTTTTTATTTAATAATTACATTATATTTACACTCATTTCTGTTCCGATTTTTTTTCCCCTCCCTCCCTCCACCCCCTCCCCTAGATGGCAAGCAGTCCTTTATATGTTGGATATGTTGCAGTATATCCTAGATACAATATATGTTTGCAGAACCGGACAGTTCTCTTGTTGCGTAGGGAGAATTGGATTCAGAAGGTATAAATAATCCGGGAAGAAAAACAAAGATGCAGATAGTTCACATTCGTTTCCCAGTGTTCTTTCTTTGGGTGTAGCTGCTTTTGTCCGTCATTTATCAATTGAAACTCAGGTCTCTTTGTCAAAGAAATCCACTTCCATCAAAATATGTCCTCATACAATATCGTTGTCGAAGTGTATAATGATCTCCTGGTTCTGCTCATTTCACTTAGCATCAGTTCATGTAGGTCTCTCCAAGCCTCTCTGTATTCATCCTGCTGGTCATTTCTTACAGAACAATAATATTCCATAACATTCATATACCACAATTTACCCAGCCATTCTCCAATTGATGGGCATCCATTCATTTTCCAGTTTCTAGCCACTACAAACATGGCTGCTACAAACATTTTGGCACATACAGGTCCCTTTCCCTTCTTTAGTATTTCTTTGGGATATAAGCCCAATAGAAACACTGCTGGATCAAAGGATATGCACATTTTGATAATTTTTTGGGCATAATTCCAGATTGCTCTCCAGAATGGTTGGATTCGTTCACAACTCCACCAACAATGCATTAGTGTCCCAGTTTTCCCGCATCCCCTCCAACATTCATCATTATTTTTTCCTGTCATCTTAGCCAATCTGACAGGTGTGTAGTGGTATCTCAGAGTTGTCTTAATTTGCATTTCTCTGATCAATAATGATTTGGAGCACTCTTTCATATGAGTGGTAATAGTTTCAATCTCATCCTCTGAAAATTGTCTGTTCATATCCTTTGACCATTTATCAATTGGAGAATGGCTTGATTTCTTATAAATTTGAGTCAGTTCTCTATATATTTTGGAAATGAGGCCTTTATCAGAACCTTTAACTGTGAAAATGTTTTCCCAGTTTGTTGCTTCCCTTCTAATCTTGTTTGCATTAGTTTTATTTGTACAAAGGCTTTTTAATTTGATGTAATCGAAATTTTCTATTCTGTGATCAATAATGGTCTCTAGTTCATCTTTGGTCACAAATTTCTTTCTCCTCCACAAGTCTGAGAGATAAACTATTCTATGTTCCTCTAATTTATTTATAATCTCGTTCTTTATGCCTAGGTCATAGACCCATTTTGATCTTATCTTGGTATATGGTGTTAAGTGTGGGTCCATGCCTAATTTCTGCCATACTAATTTCCAATTATCCCAGCAGTTTTTATCAAATAATGAATTCTTTTCCCAGAAGTTAGGGGCTTTGGGTTTGTCAAACACTAGATTGCTATAGTTGACTATTCTGTCTTGTGAGCCTAGCCTTTTCCACTGATCCACTAATCTATTTCTTAGCCAATACCAAATGGTTTTGGTGACTGCTGCTTTATAATATAATTTTAGATCAGGTACAGCTAGGCCACCTTCATTTGATTTTTTTTTTTTCATTAATTCCCTTGAGATTCTCGACTTTTTATTGTTCCATATGAATTTTGTTGTTATTTTTTCTACGTCATTAAAATATTTTCTTGGAAGTCTGATTGGTATAGCACTAAATAAATAGATTAGTTTAGGGAGTATTGTTATATTTATTAAGATGGCGGAGAGGAGGCTCACAGTTGCATAAGCTCCACGCTTTCTCTCACTATCCACTTCATTACAAGCCTCTGAATCAATGCTTGACTGAAAAAAACCCACAAATAGTTACCAAGAGAAGCCATCCTTGAGATCCGCCAAGAAAGGTCTGTCTTTACTGGAGGGCTGGGACGGTTTTAGATCGGGCGCAGGCTGAGGGCAGCGGCAGTGAGAGCACGGGAGCAGACTGGAGAGGGGGTGGGGAGTGATCGCAGCCGTCTCTGCGGGGAGAGCTTCGCTACAGGTTTGGAACCTGCAGCAAGTCAACAGCCCAGCAGAGAAGCTAAAAACACCGGGGCTGAAGAATACAACTGCAAACAGCTGGAGTCTCTCAGGACCTGGCTGCCCCCCCCTTCCCCCCCCTCAGTGACTCAGCACGCTTTGGGATCTCAGAGCGCAGGCGCAGCACAGTCCTGCTAGTGCCTCACTGCTGCCCCCTGCAGTCTGTAGAGGAAGCTTGATAACACACCCAGCCCCCCCCCCCCCAAAGAAAGACTCCAGTTTTTTCTGTTTTTCTTTGGTAGTTTGTCTCTGATTAATAGACAGAATGAGCAAGAAGCTGAAGAGGACTTTAACCCTGGACAGCTTCTATACAGATAGAGAGCAGACTCTAAATCCTGAGGAGACTAAAAACAGGCAGTCCCCAGGTGATTCCCCAAAGGAGGAGACCATCTGTTCCTCAGCACAGATGAACCTCATAGAAGTGATTAAAAAGGCTCTCACAAGGGAGCTAGAAGAAAAATGGGGAAAGCAGAGTGAGGCTTGGCAAAAGGAGAGGGAGGCTTGGGAAAAGGAGAGGGAGGCTTGGCAAAAGAGCCTGGAGAAAGTTAAAGAGAGAGTGGATAAAGAAGTAAAATCCTTGAAAAATAGGATTAGTGAACTGGAAACAGAAAACAGCTCTCTAAAAAACAAAATTGGCGAAATGGAAAAAAATTCCACAGAACAAAAGAACTCAATTGGACAATTAGAAAAAGATTTTAAAAAAGTGAGTGAAGAGAATACTTCACTGAAAATCAGAATTGAACAAGTGGAATTGAATGACTCGAGGAGACAAGAAGAATCAGTCAAGCAAATCCAAAAAAATCAAACAATGGAGAAAAATGTGAAATACCTTCTGGGGAAGACAACAGACCTGGAAAACAGATCCAGGAGAGACAATCTGAGAATCATTGGACTCCCAGAAAAACATGATGAAAAAAAGAGCCTGGACACTGTCTTCCAGGAAATTATCAAAGAGAACTGCCCAGAAGTCATAGGAACAGAGGAAACAATAAACATTGAAAGGATTCATCGATCACCCACTGAAAGGGATCCTAAAATCAAAACACCAAGGAATATAGTGGCCAAATGCCAGAACCCTCAGGTGAAAGAAAAAATATTGCAAGCGGCTAGAAAAACCCAATTCAAGTATCAAGGAGCCACAATAAGGATCACCCAGGATCTGGCAGCATCCACATTAAAAGATCGAAGGGCCTGGAATATGATATTCCGAAAGGCTAAGGAACTTGGTATGCAACCACAAATAACTTACCCAGCGAGAATGAGCATCTTTTTCCAGGGAAGAAGATGGACATTCAACGAAGTAAGCGAATTTCATCTATTTCTGATGAAAAAACCAGAACTTAACAAAAAGTTTGATCTACAAATATAGAACTCAAGAGAAATCTAAAAAGGTAAAGATTAATCTTGGGAACTATATTTTGACTATATAGATGTATAAAGAATACATGTATACCTTGTTCTAGAAATTGATGTGGAAAGGACATTGTACCAGAAAAAGGGTAAAGTGGGGGTAGTACATCTCATGAAGAGGCATAGGAAACCTATTATATCTGAGAGAAAGAATGGAGGGGGATGAATATAGTGGGTATCTTACTGCCTTCAGAATTGGCTTTAAGTGAAAAATCTTAAGACATATTCAATCTATGGTGAAACTTCTCCCATCTCATTGAAAAGTGAGAAGGGAAAAGTGGAAAGGGAAGGAATAAGCTAAGCGGAAGGGAATACGGGAACTGGGAGGGAAAGGGGTAAGATAGGGGGAGGAACTCTAAGGCGGGGGGAGGGACACTAAAAAGAGAGGGCTGTGAGAAGCAAGGGGTGCTCACAAGCTTAATACTTGGAAGGGGGGGAAAGGGGAAAGAAGGGAGGAAAGCATAAACCGGGGTTAACAAGATGGCAAGTAATACAGAATTGGTCATTCTAACCATAAACGTGAACGGGGTAAACTCCCCCATAAAGAGGAAGCGGTTAGCAGAATGGATTAAAAGCCAGAATCCTACAATATGTTGTTTACAGGAAACACACCTGAAGCGGGGAGATACATGCAGGTTAAAGGTAAAAGGTTGGAGCAAAATTTACTATGCTTCAGGTGAAGTCAAAAAAGCAGGGGTAGCCATCCTGATCTCAGATCAAGCTAAAGCAAAAATTGACCTAATTAAAAGAGATAAGGAAGGACACTATATCTTGCTAAAGGGTAGCATGGATAATGAAGCACTATCTATATTAAACATATATGCACCAAGTGGGGTAGCATCTAAATTCTTAAAAGAGAAACTAAGAGAGCTGCAAGAAGAAATAGACAGTAAAACTATAATAGTGGGAGATCTTAACCTTGCACTCTCAGAATTAGATAAATCAAACCAGAAAATAAATAAGAAAGAAGTCAAAGAGGTAAACAGAATACTAGAAAAGCTAGATATGATAGATCTCTGGAGAAAATGTAATGGAGACAGAAAGGAATACACTTTCTTTTCAGCAGTTCATGGAACCTATACAAAAATTGACCATATATTAGGACATAAAAACCTCAAACTCAAATGTAGTAAGGCAGAAATAGTAAATGCATCCTTTTCAGACCACGATGCAATGAAAATTACATTCAACAAAAAAGCAGGGGGAAGGAGACCAAAAAATAATTGGAAACTAAATAATCTCATACTAAAGAATGACTGGGTAAAACAGCAAATCATAGACATAATTAATAACTTCACCCAAGAAAACGATAATAATGAGACATCATACCAAAATGTATGGGATGCAGCCAAAGCGGTAATAAGGGGAAATTTCATATCTCTAGAGGCCTATTTGTATAAAATAGAGAAAGAGAAGGTCAATGAATTGGGTTTGCAATTAAAAATGCTAGAAAAGGAACAAATTAAAAACCCCCAGTCAAACACTAAACTTGAAATTCTAAAAGTAAAAGGTGAGATCAATAAAATTGAAAGTAAAAAAACTATTGAATTGATTAATAAAACAAAGAGTTGGTTCTATGAAAAAACCAACAAAATAGACAAACCCTTAGTAAATCTGATTAAAAAAAGGAAAGAGGAAAATCAAATTGTTAGTCTTAAAAATGAAAAGGGAGAACTCACCACTAACGAAGAGGAAATTAGAGCAATAATTAGGAGTTACTTTGCCCAACTTTATGCCAATAAATTCGACAACTTAAATGAAATAGAAAAATACCTCCAAAAATACAGCTTGCCCAAACTAACAGAGGAAGAAGTAAATATCCTAAACAGTCCCATCTCAGAAAAAGAAATACAACAAACTATCAATCAACTCCCTAAGAAAAAATCCCCAGGACCAGATGGATTTACATGTGAATTCTACCAAACATTTAAAGAACAATTAACTCCAATGTTATATAAACTATTTGAAAAAATAGGGATTGAAGGAGTCCTACCAAACTCCTTTTATGACACAGATATGGTACTGATACCTAAACCAGGTAGGCTGAAAACAGAGAAAGAAAATTATAGACCAATCTCCCTAATGAATATTGATGCTAAAATCTTAAATAAAATATTAGCAAAAAGATTACAGAAAATTGTCACCAGGATAATACACTATGACCAAGTAGGATTTATACCAGGAATGCAGGGCTGGTTCAATATTAGGAAAACTATTAGCATAATTGACTATATCAATAACCAAACAAACAAAAACCACATGATCATCTCAATAGATGCAGAAAAAGCATTTGATAAAATCCAACATCCATTCCTAATAAAAACACTTGAGAGCATAGGAATAAATGGACTTTTCTTTAAAATAGTCAGGAGCATATATTTAAAACCATCTAAATTCTTAAAAGAGAAATTAAGAGAGCTGCAAGAAGAAATAGACAGCAAAACTATAATAGTGGGAGATCTCAACCTTGCACTCTCAGAATTAGATAAATCAAACCACAAAATAAATAAGAAAGAAGTCAGAGTTAAATAGAATACTAGAAAAGTTAGATATGATAGATCTCTGGAGAAAATGTAATGGAGATAGAAAGGAGTACACGTTATTTTCAGCAGTTCATGGAACTTATACAAAAATTGACCATATATTAGGACATAAAAACTTCAAACTCAAATGCAGTAAGGCAGAAATAGTAAATGCATCCTTTTCAGACCACGATGCAATGAAAATTACATTCAACAAAAAGCCAGGGGAAAGTAGACCAAAAAATAATTGGAAACTAAATAATCTTATACTAAAGAATGATTGGGTGAAACAGCAAATCATAGACATAATTAATATTTTCACCCAAGAAAACGATAATAATGAGACATCATACCAAAATGTATGGGATGCAGCCAAAGCGGTAATGAGGGGAAATTTCATAGCTCTAGAGGTCTATTTGTATAAAATAGAGAAAGAGAAGGTCAATGAATTGGGCTTGCAACTAAAAATGCTAGAAAAGGAACAAATTAAAAATCCCCAGTCAAACACTAAACTTGAAATTCTAAAAATAAAAGGAGAGATCAATAAAATTGAAAGTAAAAAAAAAAAAACTATTGAATTAATTAATAAAACTAAGAGTTGGTTCTATGAAAAAACCAACAAAATAGACAAACCCTTAGTAAATCTGATTAAAAAAAGGAAAGAGGAAAATCAAATTGTTAGTCTTAAAAATGAAAAGGAAGAACTCTCCACTAACGCTGGTTTTTCTAACGGAAATTAGAGCAATAATTAGGAGTTACTTTGCCCAACTTTATGCCAATAATTCGACAACTTAAATGAAATAGAAGAATACCTCCAAAAATATAGCTTGCCCAAACTAACAGAGGAAGAAGTAAATATCCTTAACAGTCTCATCTCAGAAAAAGAAATAATACAATATAGAATCAACCAACTCCTTAAGAAAAAATCCCTAGAACCAGATGGATTTACATGTGAATTCTATCAAACATTTAAAGAACAATTAACTCCAATGCTAAATAAACTATTTGAAAATATAGGGATTGAAGGCATCCTACCAAACTCCTTTTATGACACAGACATGGTACTGATACCTAAACCAAGTAGGTTGAAAACAGAGAAAGAAAATTATAGACCAATCCCCCTAATGAATATTGATGCTAAAATCTTAAATAAAATATTAGCAAAAAGATTACAGAAAATCATCCTCAGGATAATACACTATGACCAAGTAGGTTTTATACAAGAAATGCAGGGCTGGTTCAATATTAGGAAAACTATTAGCATAATTAATTGTATCAATAACCAAACAAACAAAAACCATATGATCATCTCAATAGATGCAGAAAAAGCATTTGATAAAATCCAACATCCATTCCTAATAAAAATACTTGAGAGCATAGAAATAAATGAACTTTTCCTTAAAATAGTCAGGAGCATATATTTAAAACCATCAGCAAGCATCATATGCAATGGGGAAAAACTGGAACCTTTACCAGTAAGATCTGCAGTGAAGCAAGGTTGCCCACTATCACCATTATTATTTAATATCGTATTAGAAACACTAGCCTCTGCAATAAGAGTCGAGAGAGATATTAAAGGAATTAGAGTAGGCAATGAGGAAACCAAACTATCACTCTTTGCAGATGATATGATGGTATACGTAGAGAACCCCAGAGATTCTACTAAAAAGCTATTAGAAATAATTCATAATTTTGGCAAAGTAGCTGGCTACAAAATAAATCCCCATAAATCCTCAGCATTTTTATACATCACCAACAAAACCCAACAGCAAGAGATACAAAGAGAAATTCCATTCAAAATAACTGTTGATAGCATAAAATATTTGGGAATCTACCTACCAAAGGAAAGTCAGGAATCATTTGAGCAAAATTACAAAAAAAGTCTCCACACAAATAAAGTCAGACTTAAATAATTGGAAAAATATTAAGTGCTCAGCCAAGAAGGCCGAGCGAATATAATAAAGATGACAATACTCCGTAAACTAATCTATTTATTTAGTGTTATACCAATCAGACTTCCAAGAAAATATTTCAATGATCTAGAAAAAATAACAACAAAATTCATATGGAACAATAAAAAGTCGAGAATCTCAAGGGAATTAGTGAAAAAATCATATTATATTATATTTATTATATTATTATATTAATATAAAATTATATTATAAAGCAGCAGTTACCAAAAACATTTGGTGTTGGCTAAGAAATAGATTAGTTGATCAGTGGAAAAGGTTAGGTTCACAAGAGAGAATAGTCAACTATAGCAATATAGTGTTTGACAAATCCAAAGATCTTAACATTTGGGATAAGAATTCATTGTTTGATAAAAACTGCTAGGATAACTGGAAATTAGTATGGCAGAAATTAGGCATGGACCCACATTTAACACCATATACCAAGATAAGATCAAAATGGGTCCATGACCTAGGCATAAAGAACAAGATTATAAATAAATTAGAGGAACATAGGATAGTTTATCTCTCAGACTTGTGGAGGAGAAAGAAATTTGTGACCAAAGATGAACTAGAGACCATTATTGATCACAAATTAGAAAATTTTGATTACATCAAATTAAAAAGCCTTTGTACAAACAAAACTAATGCAAACAAGATTAGAAGGGAAGCAACAAACTGGGAA